>NC_047111.1:44336606-44936606 GCF_902500255.1 Thalassophryne amazonica
GGACGTCGTGAGAGAACAGAGACGTTTCAGAAGAAGGCGGTTTCAGCATTTTATCCGGATATTCCACTGTTAAAGGAGATTTTTTTAATGAAAGATGTGCGGACGGGTCCGCGCGTCGGGACGCAGCCGACGCGGTGCGGCGGCACAGGAAAAACACCTCCGTGTTGATAACCATTTGTTAAAATCCAGTTGGCTTTTGATGGCTTTCAGTGGAGTGAGTATATGAGAAATTGTTTATCAGCTGGAGATGTTCCAACTTGTCCTCAAGGCTTCCAACGGAGGTGTTTTTCCTGTGATGGAGCGTCGCGGCGGCTGCGAGCCGACGCTGCAATCCGCCTGCACGTCTTTCATTAAAAAAATCTCCTTTAACAGTGGAATATCCGGATAAAATGCTGAAACCGACTTCTTCTGAAACTTCTCTGTTCTCTCACGGCGTCCTGGATCAACAGAGCCTGAAATGTGGAGGTTTTAAGCTTGAAACAGGCTGATGACGCCGCCTGAGAGCGCTGCGCGACGTCTCGCACCGTGAAAAGTCCTTAAAGCGACAGAATCACCTCAAAATCTCTCATCAGCTGTTAAAATTTTCACTGAAGACCAGCTTAATTTTTCGAACCATGTCCACTTCGATGTGTCTCACAGGTTTAGAAAAAATTTTGATCAAACAAAGCGCCAGTCTCTCAGCAACTTCTCAGACAAAGGAATTCAGACGAGGGGCTGGACGACTCCTCCCACAAGGAGTGCTCACAGGCGAATGACGTCACCGACAGGCGTGGAAAAACTCATGCATGCGCACGAGGGTTCAAGCATGTCTGACGTAAAAACATATGAATGAAATCCATATAGTTTTTGAAAAAAATAAAAAGGACCTATGCTTTACGGACAGACCTCGTATGTACAGTGATCCCTTGTTTATCGCGGGAGTTACATTCTAAAAATAGCCCACGATAAGTGAAAACCGCGAAGTAGTCAGCGCTATTTTTTTGCAATTATTATAGATGTTTAAAGGCTGTAAAACCCCTCACTACACACTTTATACACTTTTATCAAACAGGCATTAACATTTTCTCACTTTTCTCTCCTGTGTAAACACTCTTTTTTCTTCTGGGTGAGAAGATTATAAACAGACACACGCAGAACTCTCCTTTCGCTCACTGCCTTCGGAGGTACGGATGCGGGACTTGCAAAGAATCCAAGTCCTCTCTCGGTGGCCACGGAGCTCTGCGGCTGCGGTCAACATCCACATCAAAACAGCCAGCATAGTCTCTGGACCTGTTGTCATATTTGGCGCAGCTCTGCACAGCAGACAGGAGGGCGGTGTGAGTGGCCCGCTGCTGCGTTTACCGAGCCCGCAGACTCAGTAAGCGCATCGGAGGCAGTGAGAGCAATCGCAGTGATGCCGACCGGTGACGCGACCGGCCCACCTGATAAGGACGCAGAACACAATGCGCTGTTAAAAAAAAGAAAGCATGCAAAATTGCACAAAAAAAAAATCTGCGAAACTGCGAGGCCACGAAAGGTGAACCGCTTTATAGCGAGGGACCACTGTATATGTGTATATATAGTGAGTGAGATAGATCGACAGACATACAAGTTGAATACAGTGTAGTAAGGTTTTTGACAACCCCTTAGAATATTGTATTCATCTTCATTTTTCACTCATTCTATCATTTACAAGCCCAGAAGCTTGTTACTCTTTCTCTCCCCGATCTCTTTGGGTGTCTCTCTCTCTCTCTCTCTGTCTCTGTCACTCTCCCACTTTATAAGTGAAAGGGGACAGTGTTTTGCAAGAAAACAGAGTGACATAGAGCTGTACTTGCATCTTTATGCCTTCTTAAGGTGGCTTTTTAACAAAAGAGGAAGCGACAACAAAAAAGGAAAACCAATCTCACAATATAAAAAAATACCAGAAAAACAAATATACAGAGCATCACCTTTACTACTTCTTATATATATATGACAGTTGCAGTCAGGAATCACACTTATTTTGTGTCTCAGAATGCAATAAGTGCCACCACAGAATATTCTTTCCTTCATAACCTGTCAATGCTGGTAACCTATGAAATGTACATTGATAATATTCATCAAATACAGGCAAAAAGCATGTCTCGTTCACCAGAGCATAATATAAATCCATCTGACACCTCTCATAACTATACTCAGCAAAAATATAAACGCAACACTTTTGGTTTTGCTCCCATTTTGTATGAGATGAACTCAAAGATCTAAAACGTTTTCCACATACACAATATCACCATTTCCCTCAAATATTGTTCACAAACCAGTCGAAATCTGTGATAGTGAGCACTTCTCCTTTGCTGAGATAATCCATCCCACCTCACAGGTGTCCCATATCAAGATGCTGGTTAGACACCATGATTAGTGCACAAGTGTGCCTTAGACTGCCCACAATAAAAGGCCACTCTGAAAGGTGCAGTTTTGTTTTATTGGGGGGGGATACCAGTCAGTATCTGGTGTGACCACCATTTGCCTCATGCAGTGCAACACATCTCCTTCGCATCATCTGTGAAGAGAACACCTCTCCAACGTGCCAAACGCCAGCGAATGTGAGCATTTGCCCACTCAAGTCGGTTACGACGACAAACTGGAGTCAGGTCGAGACCCCGATGAGGACGACGAGCATGCAGATGAGCTTCCCTGAGACGTTTCTGACAGTTTGTGCAGAAATTCTTTGGTTATGCAAACCGATTGTTTCAGCAGCTGTCCGAGTGGCTGGTCTCAGACGATCTTGGAGGTGAACATGCTGGAAGTGGAGGTCCTGGGCTGGTGTGGTTACATGTGGTCTGCGGTTGTGAGGCTGGTTGGATGTACTGCCAAATTCTCTGAAACGACTTTGGAGACAGCTTATGGTAGAGACATGAACATTCAATACACGAGCAACAGCTCTGGTTGACATTCCTGCTGTCAGCATGCCAACTGCACGCTCCCTCAAATCTTGCGACATCTGTGGCATTGTGCTGTGTGATAAAACTGCACCTTTCAGAGTGGCCTTTTATTGTGGGCAGTCTAAGGCACACCTTTGCACTAATCATGGTGTCTAATCAGCATCTTGATATGGCACACCTGTGAGGTGGGATGGATTATCTCAGCAAAGGAGAAGTGCTCAATATCACAGATTTAGACTGGTTTGTGAACAATATGTGAGAGAAATGGTGATATTGTGTATGTGGAAAAAGTTTTAGATCTTTGAGTTCATCTCATACAAAATGGGAGCAAAACCAAAAGTGTTGCGTTTATATTTTTGTTGAGTAAATTATAAAGGGTATGAAGTGCAGTACCTCTGAGGGAAGATCATAGCACGGGGCATCCATAGACCAGCTGTGAAAGAATAATAAAATAAGCCTTGATATTCCGTTAACATATAAAAAGTACTTACATCATGTTTTCATGGTGCTTTTGACACCACGGAAACAATACTTTCAGTGTAATTTTCTGTTATTCATTTCAAATTGCCAGCTGTTGTTTCAACATTGTGGATAATTTAGAAATTAAACCAAAAAAGTGTTTGTGCTGTTTGCTATATTGCTCCTGCTTGTCAGGGTCAGCAGTGACACTTTTATTATTTTTTAAACCACCGAACACCCATGAATGGAAGCTCTCTGGTAATATCAAAAGAAGCACCTTTATTGTCCTTTTACTTACACTGATACATGCAGTAAAATTTGTCCTCTGCATTTAACTCATCCAAATTACAACTAGACACATCCAACCTCTAGGAGGATTGGGCAGCCTTACTCTGGTACCCGGGGACCAACTCCAGATGCAGTGGTGGGCACAGCGAACCAAAAAATTAGCTTCAGTTAATCCGCTAACTGAAAAGTTATCTTTTATAAAACTAAACCAATAAACCCCTAAAAAATGTAGCAGAAGTTACAGATAAAAACTAAACCGATAACTTTCAGTATTGATTTTAGTACACTAGCAGCTACTGACACAACAACAAGCCAACACTTCTGTGTCAGGTTAGCTTTCTTTCAGCAAAAGAGACCTGGTTAGCAAGGAGAAGGAGGAATAAAGTCAATTTCTCTTTACACAATACAGACTCGCTGGCATATCACGCAAATCATCAACAGGCATACAGTTTTAACTTATGGTTAAAATTTTAACCAAGCTAATTCCAGACAAGTTATTTAAATTAACGTCACATCTGGCATTTTATAAAGCTGTATGTTTTAGTTTTAAAGTAATGCACTAATTTTGAAGGTTTTAATGCTTGGTTCACGTTGGCATGTTTGGTACATGTTGCAGTGCATTATGGGTAAAGTTTCACGACAGGTGAAATGAATTGAGACCCTCTGATCAGGGTGAACTTTAACTGCTGCACACAGACACTAAACTCTTTGTATATTGTGCCTAAAACTGAATATATTCTCTGGGTTTATAGACATTGTTATTGTGTTTGTTTTGTGTAAACATGCCAGAAGCAGGTAGGTACTAAAGTCTTTGATTTCAGACTTCACAAATGTTTTTAACTGTTAAGCTTTATTCACTATGCCTGTAAATCCGTGTTAGCGGTCTAAAAATTATTGGAACTAAATTTATCAGAAGCTAATTGGTCCGCTGATGGTTTTCAAAGTTATCTGAAAAGCTAATCCGATAATGAAAACATTAGCTTCGATAATTAGCATTTAGCAGATTAGTGGAATTGTGCCCACCACTGTCCAGATGTAATGACACTTCCTTGGTCAAGGGCAGAGAAAAGAGCAGACCTCTGTTTGGATCTCTGTTTTGATATCAGTTAGTTTAGAATAAAATGATTCCAATTTGTTAATTTTATATTATTTTGTGATATTAAACGTGCAGATCTTGTCTGTACCCAGGCATCCCCTGACTTCTGTATGACCTCTGCTCCATATGTGCACCACCCAGTGGTGAGCACAGTTCTGCTAACCACTAATTATCAAAGCTAACATTTTCATTATCGGATTAGCTTTTCAGATATTTTTGAAAGCCATCATCAGATCAATTATCTTCCATCAATTTTGGTCCGATAATTTTTAGGTCGCTAACATTATTGCAAGCTTAGTGAACAAAGCTGTAACAGTTAATGAACATTTTTAAAGTGTGATATCAAAGATTTTAGAGCCTACCTGTTAAATGTTTTGTAGTAGATGTGCAGTACTATCCTCTACAGACAGAAAAGAGCTGGTTTCAGGAGAAACCGCTCTATCCTCTGCAATCAGAGAAGAGCTGGTCACAGAAAACAAACAAAAATTAGACAATTTTTCTTAACACCCTACTAACCAGTCGGCAGTATTACCCAAGTCATCCAGAGGCATACAGTTTTAACTTATGGTTAAAATTTTAACCAAAGTAATTTTGGACAAGTTATTTAAATTAACATCACATCTGAAGTTTTATAAAGTGAAAATATCAGCTATATGTTTTAGTTTTAAAGTATTGCACTAATTTTAAAGGTTTTAGTGTGGACATGTGTGTGTGTGTGTGTGTGTGCAGTGCATTATGGGTACTGTAAACGTTCTCGATAGGAGAAATGCATTTGCGACACTCTGATCAGGCTCCACACGGACAACAGCATTAAACCCTTTAAATATTGTGCCTAAAACTCTCATAAATATGTTATCTGGGTTTATAGATGTTGTTATTGTGTTTGTTTTATGTACAAATGCCAGAAGAAGCTCAGGTTGCTTCTCCATTATTTTCAATTGGAATCATTGTGAGCTGCAATCACTTCGTTTACATCACTGTTTGTCGTCTTTGTTCCAGAATAATATATATAAGATGTCTGAAATTCGGTTTGTGTTTATTAAGTTCCACGCAGATTAAATGTTGCAGACACGGATTATTTGGAATTGTTCTTTCGTCAAGTTTTCATGGTCTCTACTGCCAACTGCTGGCCAGTAGTGTTCATGGCAGTATTATCAGGTTATATCAGATGGTTGTCTAATCACAACTTGACTTTTGGCTTTTGCAAATGGCTTTTTTTTTTTACATATGAAAAAAATGGCATATTTTACAAAAGCACATTTATATGTAAACCAACACACACATTACATGAATGTGTTTGTTTTTACATAGAATGAATGAGTCAACCAATCTGTTAGTGGAGGCTATTTTCCCCGTAATCCCTTTGGCATCTGTGTGTGTTTGTTACAATACTTCAGAATTAGTGCATTATTTAAAATTAAAAGATATGTTATATTTTAACTTTGTACAAATACCAGAATTGTCATTAACGTAGTTGTTCTATACAGAATAACTTCCTTTATAAATCAAAACCACAAGTAAAAACTGCTTTATTTCCCAAGAGCTCTGCCTCATGGTGGAACTGCTGTATGCGGTTAAGGAATAATGAATTTTCTTTTTTTTTTTTTTTTTGATAACCTGGTGGTCAGGCTCCCTTGTGCAGTAAACAGGAGCTTCCAGCAGGGGGCACAAAGACAGAAGTGGTGATTCATTGGGTTTGTGATCATGGTGTTAAAACTCAATTTTGAAAGTTAGCTGTAGCTTCCGATACATTTTTAGGTGGTTTATCGGTTTAGCTTTATAAAATATAACTTTTCAGTTTGCTGATTAGCTGTTATTGAAGCTACCTTTTTGGTTAGCTGTGCCTACCACTGGTACCACCTATTGACATTCCTGTGCTAATTTACCATTTCATTGTCTAAAGATTCCTTGGCGAGCCTTCAAAGTCTCTACAGGAACCTGGGTTAATATATATATATATATATATATATATATATATATATATATATATATATATATATATATATATGTGTGTGTATGTATATATGTGTGTGTGTGTGTGTGTGTGTGTGTACAGACATGGCATGCACAGTTTCATAGCTTTAAATTTCCATAAAATGATCATTTTCCTTGATTTGCCTCTCAATGGTGGATTTAAAATCCATCTCAGTACAATGAAAAAAGAGAACAGTTGAACCAACGTAAATTAATTATTTCAATTGGTAACATCTAAATGAATTAAGTTGTTAGATCTCAAGTTTGTAAGTTAGAGTTGATATAACTTACTAACTTAAGTTCAATCAACTTAATTCATTCAGTTACCAGGTGAAACAACTTTTTAAGTTGGTTCTTTTTTCAGTGTAGATACGGTCAAATATTACCCGGAACGCCTCACTCACTAGATGCATGGGTGTCCTCATTGGCCTTTTCCAGTTGCAGCAAAAGCACTGATGCATCTGCTCACTATACCATGCTCAAAACATCACACAATATCACATCACCCTCGTGATGTATGTCATGCACATCATCTGGGTCTCCTTGTTACCTGGAAGAAAGCCATTACAGTGGTACTTAAAGATCCTCCATGGTGCCAAATTACCAGAAGCTCCCTGTTGTTTTCTAAGGTCATGGCATCGCGTCCATGTCTCACAACCATGCAGCAAGACAAAAACATCAAGGTTCCAAAGAGTTTTACTTTCATCACCAATAACATGCAACACTGCTCTGAAGCCACTTGACTCCATAAGCTCTTCCCAGATAAATGTCACTGGGTGGACTGGACTGGGACAATGCAGATGACCTATCTTCTCCAAAGACACAGAGAAGTAGCCTGACTGGGAATCATCCCCAGGTATGCATATTGATAGCCAACTATTTACCTCACTGAGCTACCTGCTCTCAGCTGTAAGCAAAAGCCTGGATATTCATCTTTACTCAGGGTAGTTGCATTCACCTGCCCAAGTGCTGCAACCAAGATAGCCATTCATTCCACAAAAATCACACATTACTTAACTGCAAAATCAACTTCAGCAAACCTTTCCTTGCCAACAAAGGCATCAAAATCACTGGACTCCACGACCTGACTCAACACCCGATTCAGGCAATCATTGACCAGAGTAGGAACCCCAACACATCACTGAATAACTCTAATTCTCTGGGACAAATTGGCGATTCTTCAGTCCCAGTCAGTTTATCTGACTGGCTAAACTGAGCATAAATGTGATGCACAATTTAAGTCCACCTTGTCTGAGAGTGTGTTGCGCTTCCTTTGATCTAAATAGAGAAACAACTGCTTTTTATGAGCAAAAATACCTATGAGAGCCCGAGGACATGATAGCAGTGCTGAAACATGTCCAGATGTGACATTATTCTTTAGTCACTGTAGTGCCAACTTCCTACATTTGACATTAACTAACATCATGTTCAATGCCATTTTTTTCTTTACTTTCTTTTGACCTCTCTCATTTTGCTTGGGTTACTTGGTCAAAATATTTTGGTGTTAGATTTTTGCAGTAGATTTCATGCACACAAAACAGATGTTAGTTTTGTCTACTTTTGGTGTTTAATCTAGAATCTGTTCCAAAACTTGCCAAGTTGTACCATAATTTCCATATCCAACATTACGCATCACTACTATATGCAGTGGTCTTTTAAACAGTGTTGACATCATTTGAGAGTGCTGTTGGCTTGAAATGAAACAAAAACATTGTTTAGGGCCCCTTCACACATAGTGCGAAGTTCGATCGAATACGGCAAAACAGTTTGAATTAGCGCACCATGAAACATAGCGCCGACGGGCAGGCGTGCACAATCCCGGTGCAAGAGTTTGTGCACGCGACGGTGTCTTTCGAGCAGGAGCACAGTGTGCTTTGAACATGGAACATGGAAGTATTACAAAAAAAAATAAAAATCAGACACCATATAAAACCACCGCATTTATCAAGCGGGCAATACAAATATGATCCGTCTGTTCCTCTGTAGATGACCCATGGTCACTGACATACAGCTACGAAATTACACGGTTTGCTGCTTCATGGGCTGCTTCATGCGCACTTAATGCAGATTTTGACCAAATTCGCACTATGTGTGAAGGGGCCCTTACATCATGTAAATCTTGTAGAGCAGATGATGATGAATCAACAACACTGGTAGTTCAGCTTGGAGAAACAGTGTCACTGTTCTATGCTACAGCTGGATTGCAAAAAATGAGTGAATGTCTATCTCCATCGCCATCTGACAGAGCATATTGCAAGACAGACATAATGCTATAATGGCTTTAAATCAACGGTCTTGTTTCCTAATGGTGTTTGCTTCCACTGCTTTCTCACTTCTAAAATATAATCTTATAAAATACACTTATAAATATAATATAATCCACTGTCAACATACTGTAGGAGTGTAAATGCCCTGTCCTTTGTATCAGAACTGTACCCACTGTAATTAAACAATAATAAATGTGCAGGAATTTGCCTTACAGACATTTAGCACTGTTGCAGCAGCTGAGCCAATTCATATTAGCTGAGCAGCAAAAAAACAAACAAAAAAAAAACAGAAGTGCCTTTGCAGTGAAGCAGATATGTGGGCCGTCTTTAGCCTGTAGATATAATATATACAGTCGCACAAGGTGATGGCTCCATTATGGATCCATGTGTTAACTGTGTAAAGCTTCCCAGGGGTGATATATGAACGGCATGTTCATAATGTCAGGTGAGTAACCTTTTGCAAATGTGCAGTGGAAGATATCTCCAATAGATGGCATAAAGGCTGGATATTGCCATTTCTGGAGTTTAACGCTGCTTTTGCTCAATGTGCTGCCTCCTTTTGTGTGCTTGTGTTGCAAAATAGAGGACACGGTCGGCTCTGGGAAAAGTTACAAGGTTCAAAATACAAAACAGTGACCCTGTCTGTGGCATTTTATCAGGATAATATGATGACATCAGCTTAATGATTTATTAAATAAGACTGTGAGGGTTTTGTTCCATAGTATGGTTATCAGTGAAATAGCTGGACAGTTTGCTGTACTGTTATATACCTTCCTTAATTGTTAACCTTGAGCTCCATCTCAATGGCAGCTATCCCTTGGTCAGGAAGCAAAATCTTCATACATGGCAGTGGATGCCACCTGTGTTGTTTATGCCAGTTACTTTAACTACCAGCATGATGTCACTTCTGATTCCTAATTCCACATGTATACGTGTTGTGCATCAAATCAGTTTCCTCGGCCGTAAACCACTCACGTCTGCATTTGTCCTCTGAATAGGAATACCACTGGTTCCAGTGCATCTATGCCATCAAAGGGCATAACAAATGATGATCTGGTTGGTTGATTTCATGATATACCTGCAAAAATCCCCTAAATAATGTTGAGCATTAAACCACCCCTTTGCACCATGTGCTCCAGCATACAGTGATATTTCCCACCGCTTAAGTAGGAATGTGTGCTTCAGAGCACCCCAAATGGATTTGTGGCATCTGCGCAGCTCAGTTTGCATTTGCAATCAAGATAGGGCACCAGATGTTATGATTAAATGTCTATTACTTCCTATAATTTGATACCAGAAGACACTGAATAATTTGTGAACAGATACAATATAACAAAGCTGTATTCCTAAAATGTATTACTGGACAAATCCCTGATAATATTAAGTATACTAAAAATGCCCCCCTCCACCCTTATATTGACATAAAATATTTAAATAATAAAAAAAAAATGATAATGCTAGCACAAGCAGCCAGGTATTTCCAACCTAAATAAACATTGTTTGTTTGTTTGTTTGTGAACAGGCTGGAGCCCGCAATATTTCATATATTGTTATGAAATGTTTACTGAAGATTCAGATCCTGATAGGCAAGAATTGATTTAATTTTCAAGGTCATAGGTCAAAGTCACGAAAAATCTTGGAAAACTGGAAAAAAAAACCTATCTCTAACATTGAATGACTTTTCAAAAAATCATAGCTCTGTCAATAAAAATCTGTCTTTCATATTTGAGAGCATTATGTAGCATGGTATCCTTTATTGGCTGACAAAGTTTGATCTGGATCTGATCCATAATACAGATGTTGTGGCCATTTAAAATTAATATTGAAAACCCCATTTAATTTCTATTTTACATAATACATACATACATAATCACTTTTCACTATCACCTGACAAACTTTGATCCGGATCTGATCCGGATTGTGGATTTTGTGGACATTTTAATTTAATATCGAACAACCCATTTGGTGTACATTTTGCATTATATCTCAATCAAAAGTGCCTCAGTCACTTTCATTTTTCTGTTATGGATTTAATGACACCACCAAAATTGGATGGAGGTTCCAATTTTATGCCTGTTTGTCTATCTTCCAGTTATCAGTCAGAAACCAAGACCCCAAATGCAATGACGAATTATGCGTAGCACAGATAAACCAATGTTATATGAAAATTGTCTGAAAAAGAATTCTGAAACAGAAAAAGTTGAAAAAACCTGACAACACCACAAAAAAAAAAAAAAGATACAAGTGCATTAACTAAATACATACTCCAGACATTTTATCACATCGAGTTTAGCTTATGAAAAGCCACTTCTAACAGGACTTTCACCTTGAAAATTTTTTCTAAGGTAAAATTGAGTGGAAATGGAAACTAGCGTTGGCGCTCTAGTTATCATTAAATTAGTTATTACTTTGCAAGTCACATAAGGGCCCACAAAATCCACTAAGGCTCTGCCTTCACCTCATGTCAAAATAAGAATCAATAATATCATGAAAGGACAAGGCAGAAGTATCATTCATTCACACACACACACACACACACACACACACACACACACACACACACACACACACACACACACACACACACACACACACACACACACACACACACACCACACACACACACACACACACACACACACACACACACACACACACACAGAGAGAGAGAGAGAGAGAAGCAGATCAAGTGTTGCAGAGAGCAAAAGCAACATATGCTATTAAGAATTATTGTCAATAAATAAATAAAAAGAAACATGGCAAAAATTTAGGAAAGGACATATTGTAAGTTGTACATGAAGTTGAACACTAAGGCCCATCACACTTAGCATGAATGAGCACAAATGAAGCAGAGTCAAGCTGAATGGGGGGAGAAAAAAAATCCAAACTTCAAGGCGCAATCAGGAGGGACAGATATTCGGACAGCCGTGTATGAATGCTGTACACCCACTTACAATGTGGGCGGATCCTGCCTCGACTGTTTCATGCACAACTGTGTGTATGCATACAATTGCAGTCCAAACGTGATTGGAACATGGTACGAATACCTAAACTGCTGTCAGAAGAAACAAGCAGTAAGAAAAAGAAGAATGCATGTCGATTGCCATACGGTTGCAGTTCGATTGGCACCAGAAGTCTGATTGGAAGACAAGCAAGTGGAGGGGACAGAGGACCAAGCACGGTCTTCTGCTGTTTGTCAAGACATGCTGTTCCTGTCATGTAAACCAGGTACCTCGGATCATGGCGGTACTCTCATGCATGTAAATGCAGTGATCACATGAGATGTAATGGCTTGGCAATGCAATTGGAAAGGCATTCCTCCTAAAGAGTTTGATGGTGTACATGTCATAACGTATTGCAGCTGTGACATGCCGTTCAGCTGCGCTGGTCCATGCCTCTGATAGGCATTGACTTGACATGGGCCAGCACTGCGGTGCGGCGCTTCTGCTTGTGGTGTTACAGCTATGATGATCATAATATTTCATATATATTATCTAACCCATGGGAGGGAATGACAATGTATCTGTAGTATAATCAATCAATCAATCAATTTTTTTTTTATATAGCGCCAAATCACAACAAACAGTTGCCCCAAGGCGCTTTATATTGTAAGGCAAGGCATAAGGTATAAGGTTTATTATGGATATAACATCCTGTTCAAATGTGCGCACTGCTCTGCGACTGCTTTCAGTTTGATTGCACAATGCTCATGTCTCGTTCACAAGAAGTATGTGTGCCACAGACATTTCACATAACAATATGCCCTTTGCACACCCCAAATGGGATCCAGTGGAGCTGCACATATGGCTCATCTGTGGCAAAAATACAACATGCCAGCAGGATTTAACGTGCCTGACCATGGTGAATGTCTCTAAGTGCGATCAGACTGTTTCGAATGCTGTTTTGATGCTGTGAGAATATTTAGAATGCAGTCAGATTGCACTTCAACTGCCGTTCGATGTTTTTCCTCTTCGACTTCACCTCAAATGTTTCGAATATGGGCAAAACATTTGGGGTGGCTGCAGAACTGTGCCCGATTGTTTAGACTGCACTCAGAATGCTGTCCAACTTTTGCAAACACACCGCGACAATTCCCGAATGTGTGTCAAATTTTTATTCAGACAGCATTCAGTCTCATTTGACTGCTAGTAAGGAAGAAAAAAAGACAGATACTGAGTTGGAAAGGATGTTCAGCAGATTAGGGTGGTCAAGAAAGCAGATGGAAATGTGCTGAGAAGTGAGGGCAGTGTGTTAAAAAGGTAGAGAGAATGAGAGTGAGAAAAGTTTGGAGAGTGATTGAGGAAGTACAGCAGATTAGTCAGACTGAAGTGATGTAGTGAAACCAGCTATGTTGTACAGTTTCGATGTAGGAGGCACAGCTGAAGATGATGCAGTTTTCCTTGGGAGTGATGTGGATGGACAGAATTAGGACTGATCTTATCAGAGGGACAGCAGAGGTAAAATAATTTGGAGACATGTGAGATTGAGATGGTTTGGACATGTACAGAGGCATGACCCAGGGTATATAGGGAGAAGGATGCTGAGGATGGAGCCATCAAGCAAGAGGAGAAGAGGGAGGTCAAACAGGAGATTTAGGGATGTGGCGAGGGAGGGCATGCAGGATTTTTTTTGTGGGATAAGATGATAGAGGACAGCGTGAAAAAAAAAAAAAAATATATATATATATATATACATATATACGAGGTCTGTTAGAAAAGTATCCGACCTTATTATTTTTTTAAAAAACCATATGGATTTGAATCATGTGTGATTGCGTCAGACAAGCTTGAACCCTCGTGCGCATGTGTGAGTTTTTTCATGCCTGTCGGTTGCGTCATTCGCCTGTGAGCAGGCTTTGAGTGAGGTGTGGTCCACCCCTCTCGTCTATTTTTTTATTGCGAATAAATGTCTGAATGATCTGGAGCTTTGCTGCATCAATTTTTTTCCAGAAACTGTGAAAGACCTCCAGGTGGACACCGTTCGAAAAATTAATATGGCTTTCAGGGACAATTTTATGGGAATTAAACAGATTACGGGGTGTTACTGCCGCTTTAAGGACGGCCCACAACTGCTGAGAGCGCGGTCCGCTCCCAGCCCCCATCGACAGGCTGACACCCCGCTATAACAACCAGATCATTTCCAACGTGAAAGCTTTGTTGATCCGGGACCTCGTCTGACTTTCACAAAAAGGCGGAAGATGTGGACATCAGCAGTTTTTCCGGCATATTCCACCGTTACAGGAGTTTTTTTTCATGGAGAGAAAAGCGGAGGGACACGCCACGGAGCCGTTCATTACGCGGGACAAAACCACCTCGGTGTTGGTCTCTCAGGACAGCTTTCAGATGGATTTCAGACGGATTCCGGTTGCTTTCCAGTTGTGTGAATATGCGATTGTGATTGTGCATGAGCTGGACATGCCAGAACATGTCCCGTGAGGCTTCATCACGGCGTTGCTTTGCACTGAGCGGCTGCACCGCGACGCGCGGTGGAGCAGCTTCTCTTTCCATGACAAAAACTCCTGTAACAGTGAAATGTGCCGTTCATTTTTAAACTGGATGCTGTCTTGATCTGGTATGTCATCTGACTAGCACAGGAATTGTGAAAAGACGTGGACATCAGCACTTTTTCCGGCACATTAAGACAAACGTGCGGAGGAGTTCCGCGCGGTTATATACTGGGCGTTAGCGTATGTACCTCTTTCCCGGTACACACTGGGAAATGCTCTAGCACAACAATTGCTAATGGGATAAATATAGAAAAGTGGATGAATGAACCAAAGTTTTCAAAATAAACTTGCTTGAAATATTACATAAGAAGTTACTTTATTTTCACAATAGCATATAGTATGAAATACACTTCAGCAATGCACAAATATCCCAAATTAATAAGGTGATAATACAATACAACTTATACTCTAGTGTGAGTTATGTTTGGGTTTTTCCTCTTCAAAGGCCTTTTTTTAAACAGGTGTGACATACTCGGAAAAAATATGGTGTGTGTGTACTTTTCTCATGGCATTCTCTTGAATTGTTTGCATTTTCTTCAAATTTTGACTTACATTTATCCTTTCTCTTAAAAACTCTATTCTCAAAAATCTCCATTTTATTTGTGTCTTTAACACCAAAGGCTGAGACAGTGTTGTAAACGTGGAGCTCACAATGCACACTGAATCACTCTGCTAGAATTAAATTCAGCATTGTTGATGGCAGGGTCAGTGAATTGCACATGCTGTACAGACAGTGAAAGTAACATTCTCCTTTGGTTTGCAAAAATGCTTGGAATTGCTTTTAATGGTCAGAATTAGTTGGCATTCTATATAATAAAAAAAATCACGCAAAGTTTTAAACCTTAGCCAAACTGTAATCAGAATGAAATTAATAGCACAGCATTATTAAACTGCCAAGCAACAGAGGCAGAGAAGGTCTTGAGATCACTCCTGTCTGAAATTTGAAATGAAACTTTTGGAATGGGTTGCCCTGGGTCAAGGAAGAGTTGAGATGGAAAGATAAATAATGGTGGTCATGAATTCAATCTAAAGTTTGAGTGATGCAGCTGCAGGACATCGACACGCTGGATCAGACTGAAGGAGAAACTCTCCACAAGGGAACAATAGATTCTCATTATTAAAGTAACAAGTCTAAATCTAAAATCTAAATAAAATCTCAAAAGATGTTATTACATTAGAGCCTCGTTTGACATATCAGAAATCTAATGTAGAAATTGTCTTCTTCTTCTTGCGAATGAGTGTTGTAAAGCTCATCCAACAATGTCGGCCAGGTGTTGAAGACATCTCTCCATATCGTCATCTATGGTTGAAAGGTTAGGGTTAGTATTCACCCAGTATGTAAGCAGTGGTCTGGGCCTCCACTCCAAACTCACATGAAGCTTATGGTTTCAACCCCCATCAATGCATATCCGCACCAAAACGACCCACTCCGGCTTTGAGATGATTTAAGGTCACCCACAGTACGGGGGAGGTCATAACTTGAGGGTGCGGTAGTGTTAGGGACTACCATTAGCTGGCAGGGTGATGGTTTTGAGCCCACTCTTCATTCCAGGCCTCTGTGATTTCATAGTTGCAGCTATGGAGTGTTGCTGATTGGCGGTAGAAGGGGCGATGCGATTTCAGGCATTGAGGGCCAAGGCTTTGAGGATCTGGGACTAGGCTGTGTAAAGGATGTTCTTCATTTGCCCAAGCCTGCTGGGATATTTTTTATGTTGCACATTCCCTTCTCAGTTTGGCTGGAGCAATTCCTGCAAGAACTGTCGGGAGATGTGCGGGGGTGGGCTTAAGGTAGCCAGTTATGATCTGCAGTTTGTTGTTCAGTGACACATTCAGCTTGGGGGTGTGGACACTTCGGTTCCAAACAGGGGCAGCATACTCTGCAGCACTAACAGTGGTTGCAAGAGCGGCAATATGAAGAGGTGGGGTGCAAAAGCAACAGCTTTTCACATATATAAAGCTGACCAGCGCCATTTTGGAGGGAGTGCTAAGATGGTGCCGTTGTGTCTGGTTGCTCGTCTGCTGCTCTCCAGTCTGTTTGTTATTTTATTGTTTTTAACTTATGCTGTTTTTGAATCAGAGTCACTGCGGGTGTATGATTGCCAAATGCTGCTGGATCTCCAGACCCCGTTTCGGGGTGCGGTGCAGTTATCAGCTGGTGGACAGAACTTTCCATCCTCATTTTTATTAGAGGTGCCAGCTTTTCTGTGCCGTGCCCCTGCGCTGCCTTTCGGCTGAAAGCGGCCGACTGGTGAAGCTGAAGCACTGTTTGGCCTGCTGTTTGGCATCTGGATGAGCTGTGCACAGAATTCTGGCGGGATCTTTCTTGCCTTGGCACCTTGTGGATCCGGTTAAAGCCTTTGTGGTGCCACTGGTCGGCTCTGAGGACTGTCGGCCCGGCCGTCCACGTCTTTGCCGGATTGATGTGCGCCAGTGGCGCTCTCGGAAACTGGGCTTGCTTCGCCGGGTTCCGAACAGTCAGACTGTCATCCCCACTGAGGTCTTTACCCTGGGTCTCCTGAACATCAGATTACTGTCCTTGAAATCTTTCTTGATTAATGATTTAATCATGGATCATCATTTAGATATGATTGGCTTATGTGAAACCTGGATCAAACCCACAACTCTCCTTCCTCTGAATGAGGCCTGTCCACCGGCGTACACATTTAGTCACGTGTCTCGTGGTGTGAAGCAAGGCGGGGGTCTTGCATTTATTTATAAATCTAGGTTTTCTTTATTAGGTGTTGAGGGTCACAAATATAATTCCTTTGAGCATCTGACTCCCCGTTATGCCCATGATGCCCATGACGCCCGTGATGCTAAGTACTGTCAGGGTCATAAAACTGGAGCTCAGCTATGTTATTTTGTCACTGTTTATAGGCCCCCTGGCCCATATTCTGACTTCTTAGATGAATTTGGTGCGTTCATCTCTAGTTTGTCAACTAGTGCAGACAATATTTTGATTATTGGTGACTTTAACATTCATATAAATAAGCTCTCTGATCCCCTTAGCAAATCATTTATGCAAATTGTGGATGCATTATGATTCCAGCAATGCATTCAGGACCCAACACATATTAGTGGAAATACCCTGGATCTGGTTCTTGCACGGGGGTTTGCTGTCACAAATATCGACATCTTGCCTCTCACATCTATAGTCTCAGACCATATACTTATCAGGTTTACATTTACGCTGCCACGTTTAGTGGAACAACAACCTTGTCTACTATTGCGGCGTCGTATTAAACACTCAACTATGACTGAACTTGAGGCTAGACGACCTGATATTTTAGCTTTGAGTCTGGAGAATGCTAAATCAGTAGACAGCCTTACAGATAGTTTAAATTTAGCGCTTAAAACTACACTTGATAAGATTGCACCTCCTCTTTTGGGGCCATGCCCTCCCAAGGCACAGTCACCTTGGTTCAATGGTTACTTGCGTGACCTCAGGCAGAAGGAACGGAAATGACGTAGTTCCAAATTAGAAGTGTTCCGCCTTGTGTGGCGGGATGCTATTTTAGATTATAAGCCTGCACTACTGGCCACAAAGCGAGCATATTACTCTGATTTGATCAGTAAAAACAAACATAACTCAAAGTTCTTGTTTGGCACGGTAGCATTTCTTATTCACGGGCAGCCACCTGGTAGTCGTTCTCTCTTTTCAGCGCAGGATTTCTTAGATTATTTCGAGAAGAAAATAGAAGATATTAGGCTGAGCATATCTCAGCACGCCTCGGCCCAGCCATTAAAACCTGCTATGGAGGTGGGTGCTACCACTGAGGTGTTAGCTAGATTTACAGAATTTTAACTATGCGAGAATGCTGTTTATCGACTTCTCATCTGCATTCAATACAATAAAAAATGACATTTTACTCTCAAAAATGCATCTACTCTGGGTCAACACCTACCTTACCCACTGGTATTACTCCTTCCTCACAGACCGATTACAGCTGGTCAAAATAAACAACACACACTCGTTAGGAAAACAAATTCACAGAGCTGTGCAGGAAACAAGCCTTACGACTTGTGGATAAAATCTCTACAGACTCAGCCGATGTTCTGAACAGTGAATATGAGCTTCTTCCTTCTGGGAAACGCTTTAGAGTGCATCGTTACAGAAGGAATAGATACAAGAACTCATTTGTGCCACACTCCATCACACTTTTAAATCAGAGGGAGACCAAATGAACACATTGTTGCAGACCACACACTACTTTTAAAATTATTTTATGTTGAATGATTTATGGTGAATGTTGGGGGCTTCGGCAGCTCATGTAAGTCAAATTTCCATTTTACGGACAATAAAGTTTTATCTTATCTTAATAGTATTTCATTTAGGCGTGCTGACGAAACTTGCGGCATCTACAAAAAGCACAACCTGTTTATTTGATCCTATACCAACAAAACTGTTTAAGGACCTGTGGTCCACTGCCATATCAATCTGTCATTAACCTCTGGATCTGTTCCGAAATGTTTTAAATCTACAGTGATTAAACCATTACTTAAGAAATCTAATCTTGACCCTAGTGTATTGAAAAATTACAGGCCGGTATCAAATCTATCATTCTGTTCCAAAATTTTACAAAAGGTGGTTTCACAGCAGCTCGTAGACCCACTGAGAATGATCTTTTTGAGCCACTGCAGTCTGCTTTTAGGAAATATCATTCCACAGAGACAGCGCTCACTAAAGTAGTGAATGATCTTCTGCGAGCAATGGACTCAGACACCACTACGGTTTTGGCGTTGTTAGACCTCAGTGCTGTGTTTGATACCGTGGATCATCATATTTTGCTCGATAGGTTGGAGAATCTTTTTGGGATTACTGAAAGTGCCCTTCCGTGGTTGACGTCATATCTGTCCAGTCGTTCTCAATGTGTCTTGTATAATAACACTCCCTCTATTTAAACTTAGTCACATGAGATTTGGGATTCCACAAGGAATCGTTTTAGGCCTCTTGCTTTTCTCCCTGTATGTAGCACCCCTTGGGCTTATACTGCGGAGTTTTGGGATTGCCTATCATTGTTATGCTGATGATACTCAGTTCTACATGCCAATAACTGCGGGAAATCTCACTCCCATAAAATCCCTGCAGGACTGTCTTCTTGGAAATTGGATGTCTAGTAACTTCCTACTTTTAAACTTTGATAAGACTGAAATGATTGTTCTTGGTCCAGAGAGACATTGGCATCAGTTTGACCAGCTGGTGCTAGGCCTGGGTTCGTGTGCCATACAGCATATGGACAAAATGAGGAACCTTGGGGTAATTTTTGATCCCACGCTGTCATTTGACCTCCATATCAGGGATGTTACTAGGACTGCTTTTTTCCATCTGCGAAATATAGCAAGGATCCACCACATCCTCTCTATGGCTGATGCTGAGACCCTGATTCATGCTTTTATTTCTTCTAGACTAGATTATTGTAATGTTCTATTTTCAGGGTTACTGCAGTCTAGCATTTGTGGTCTTCAGCTGGTTCAGAATACTGCTGCCAGACTTTTGACACGTAGTAGAAGGTCTGAACATATTACACCCATTTTGGCATCTTTGCACTGGCTCCCTGTCTCTGTGAGAGCAGATTTTAAGGTTTTGTTATTGACTTATAAAGTTGTTCATGGACTGGCGCCATCTTATCTGGCTGATCTGGTGGAACTTTACGTGCCGGCCCGGGCTTTGCGGTCGCAGGATGCGGGATCTCTCTGTGTTCCCAGGGTGAAGAAGAAGTCAGCAGGTCAAAGATCCTTTTCTCATCGTGCACCCACCCTGTGGAACAGTCTTCCTGCGACCGTGAGGCAAGAAGATATGTTTAAGTCAAGACTGAAAACCTATTTTTACTCTCTTTCTTATGAATAGTACTTATTTTTTATGTGTTTTATTCTTTTACTTCTATTTTTAATTATTATGTATTTGAAATGTTTTATTAATTTTTATTTATTGATTTAAATTTTATGTTGAATTGTTCCGTGTAAGGCGCCTTGAGACAGCTTTTGCTGTGATTTGGCACATTATAAGATAATTAAATTGAATTGAATTGACCGCGTGTTCTTGTGTGTTCGCTATGCACAGCCACAGTAATTAAGCAGTCGACACCAAGCTTAGTAGGTCAGGTAGCAACCATCACACTTTACTTACTACGTAGTAGCAGCTGACGAGGGTGCACTTTAATTACAATATGGATCGGCCAGCGTGTGCTGCATGCAAGTTAAGCCTTGTGTTTTTTCAATTAAAAGTATCTGCTACCAGCATGTCAGAGCATTGCAGTGATATGACATGCTATCATCTTTTATCATCATTCACTTGAGTCTCATGAATGTCACAAATTGCTCTATGAAAATTAATGATGACAACATACACACAATGCAGTGCAACTTACTACACCTTAACTAAAGTGACATGAAATACTACCCGTGCGTAGAACGGGTAACTTAGCTAGTCTAACATACTGCTGTGTTATTTACATTCAAAGTGATATTGCAACAGGATTAAACTCCAGTTTTACTGTATGGTTGTTTTGTTTCATATTCTCCACAAATCATGATGCTTCCAGACATATTTTATGAGTTACACATTTCACTGTGCATTGCTGATTTCTTAATGTGAATGATTGTATTGTTTTTAATGCATTATTTTAGGGCCCCTTCACACATAGTGCGAATTTGATTGATTTGTGTACACGTCCAGGGCGACACACAGCGGTAGAGTTGTCTGAGCTCACCACGAAACATTGCGCTGACGGGCAGGTGTGCACGATGCCAGCACAACGGTTCTTGCATGCGACGGTGTCTCTCCAGCATGAACACAGGGTCAGCTGCTGCATCTGCTCGTATTGTGTTCCATGGGACGAGCTGCACCACATCACGCTGATATGGAGGAAAATGAAATAGAAACCAGCTGTATAATTGGTGAATATCACTGGGTTGATATAAATAATATATAACGGGGGACGCAATACAGAACCCTGCGGTTAAACAACCCTGGTTTAAAAAAAAATACCACTCATGATTTGAACCCACACATCCTGATTAAGAGATGGAAACTTTACCACTACACTACAATCACTGTCTCATAACAGGAGTGTGAAAAGGCAAAATCAACAAGCAGACAAACATGTTTTCTAAAAAAAAGAAGAAAAGCGCTGTGATAACTGAACAAACAGCATCTGCTGTGGTGTATTTCTGCTGATACCTGACTGAAAGTGGCGTATTTGTCGTACTGTTGGCCTGTCATGTGGTCCTGCAGTGCCCCACTCACTGTCCTGTCAGACAGATGTGACATTCAGATCTCCTGCTGCATGTCCACATGAACTGATGGTCCGGTCCAGCTGGAACAGCCTGTCAGTGTATGCGCTCTCCAGCCTGTTGCAGAAGCAGTATATGTTTTTATCTTTTTCGATGTGAGTACAGCAAGCGCACACATGCACTTGTCCATCAAAACACGGTGCGTGTTCTGCAGCTTTGATGTCCAGGACCAGAGATTGCAACAGCTGCCACACCTTCATCCATTCAGAGCACAGACCAAGGTGTCACTCTATCAGATGAGATGCACCTCACCTGCGGGCGGAAGGAGAGGCACAAACCACACGCATGCACATGTTGGGAGGGAGTGGGGGGACCACACGACACACGCACACGTGTTGTGGGGGGAGCCGACACTCTGGCACACCACATCTCGGCAACTCCACAGTCGTGTGGAACTTAGACAAATTTCACTGCCAGCACAACATTGGTTGTCTGCAGACTGTTGTCGTGCCAAGAGTGCGACTGACCAAACATTTTCTAAGTGCCAAATGAGCTGTGTTAGATGTTCGTGCATGTCAGCTGGAATTTGGCCAACACCTACTGTGAGAGGGTTTGATGGGTTCGCACAGTGCACATGCTGTCTTTCAGCCACTGCTGTGCACAAATAGTTGTAGCAACAGGTGCACGAGGCGTTAGAGGCCGGGACAATTGTACATGGGTTGCACACGATTCCTGCGTCTCACACTATGTGTGAAGGGGCCCTTAAGGTTGCATTGTGTTTACGATTGCTAGACTTAATTATAAGTGGAACACTAGAGTGTGTAACTTGACAGTCGTGGGCTGTTTAAAAAATATTTGAGGTAGTACTTTTTAAGCTGCCATTATGACATTAGTCATGTTTTATTGCCAAAGTACACAGCTTCTGAGATTTTAATTGGCTCTGTACTTCTATTTTCCAGTTCTTCTATCTTTCTGCCAAATGCAGTTCTTTGCCTTTAAGGTGATTCTCTTTATTCAGTCTCCATTTTCATTCTCCACTGTGAGCCTATTTGGAGTGGGTGTATCTGTGTGAGTCCTGTTTAGTGTGGGTTTATGAAGATGCGGGAATATACTGACAGAGACGCTCAGCAGGTCTGACTAATTAATCAAGAGAGCAAAGCAGCACAGACACAAATGAAAAGTGAGAAAGACACTAACAAGACCAGAAAATGTATAAGGAAGTGAAAAGAGCATAAATGTGTGGGGGAGAAGGATTTTTTTTCATCAGAAGGAGGAGAAAATGTGGCAAAATACAGGCAGTGGAAGAAGAGAGGACAGAGGGCTTAGACCACGGGACAAAATAACAAATTAGTGAACAGCTGAATAGTAGTACTAACTGTTGACCATTAACCCTATGGACTGATCTTTGATCTTAATTGCTGCTAGTTACAATCACAAACATCTTAAAATAGGTTTTGCTAGCTTTTTGTGTGTTTGATTTTTGGGTTTCCTTTTGTTGCTAGTTTTTTTTTTTTTTTTTTACGTTTGTTTGTTTGGGTTTTTTGCTGTCTGAACCTAATAATAAGAGTAATAATAATGCTTTTATTTATATATCACTTTATGGTGAAAAAATACAAAGTGCTTAACATCATAAAACAGATTAAAAACATTTCACATAAAATGTCAAGTCAAAAGAAAAATGAAAACCACAAACACAATTCAGACCAGCAACAAAACTAATGATAAACTGAAGAAAATATGTTTATTTGGGGAAACACAACATATACATTTATCACAATATTCTCTATATATATTCAAAGCATGTACTTGTATAACCTGCTGACTTCTTTTTCACCCTAATTTTCAACTCATTAATCTTTGCTTGATAAGCTCTGAAGGACAAACTGGAACAGAGCCTATTCCCTGTTTAGGGGGAGGGGGAGCTATCAAGGAGGCCACATTGTGTAAAATCAGCTCTTTTCTGTTTTTTACATATCTTTGAGATTTCATGCTAAACAACTGCAAATTTTCACAATTCTCTTACTGGACTGGTATGTATCTCCTGCTACAAGCAAAAAATTGTCCTGGAAGAACTTTTTTTTAATATAATTTTGTAATGTACATAACACAGTTCCATATATGAAGTCCTACTTGCTTTTTGTGACATGGCAACATGGACTGACATATGTTTTATCTCGCTCCAGGTACAGGAAGAGTGTTTTTTTCGTAGATCAGGGGAGTATTTTACAATAGACAGCTAGGATTTTCTGCTTGTCCTGCTTGAATTTAGCAGCTTTTGGTTTCATGAAAGTGGTAGCACAGTTGGGATAGGCTGTAGGTCCCCTGTGACCTTTAAATGAAATAAATGGGCATAGAAAATGAATGAATGAATGTTACCATCAGGGTACGTTATCTCCTACCCTCACCTCTCCAGTCCACTAAACAAAATTTAAAAAATTGTAAGTGGAGAAATGACAAAGTAGTAATGAAATTTATGACAGGTATCTCAAAAAAAGACATTGGAGTACAAGATGAAGCTCCAACAAATGCATCTGAAGGCATTAATTCAGGAAGTGAGACTTAAACATGACTAATAATTTGCTTATCCCCTCACGTTAACCACTAGAGCTGGGCGATTAAATGATCATAATCAAATTTATGTTAGTTTTGGGGATACACCTTGGACAGTTTACGGATATATCATCCTGAGAGAGAGAGCTCGATCGTGTTCAATTGATCAATTCTGTAACTGATTAATTTTGGTTGACTACTGAATTAATCAGATAACTGCTGCCAGCCCAGTGGATGAAGGCAGGTTTATAATCCTTTATTTCAACCTGTTTTTAGAAATCATAAATCTTCTTAAAAGAATGATAAAAGTGTGCTTCTATCCAAGTTGATAATGCGACCTTGGTGTCCTCTGTAGCCTGATAATATCTTTGCCCAGCGGCTGCTGTCATGGTTTGTTCTTTCATATTTGGCAGATTTGTCCTTAATTTGCACAAATGATTTGGTTGAGATCAGATATCCGTTTTCAAAGTAAAGCCTGTTGTTCTCTGACAGACAAAGAGACAGAGGCCTCCAGTCATGTACTTCGCAATAAAGTGTGTGAAGGTTTCTTCTCCCACCCAAACCTAAGCATTTTCTTTTTCTCCACCCTTCCTTTTTCACTTGGCCTTTCACCTACTACATCAACATTATCACAATTTCTGTCCTCTTTCTTCCTAGCTTGTGTTTGATGCCTCATTACTATTCAGTGGACCTTTACAGTTAACTGCCAGTGTGTCTAAAGAGCCTTCTGGCATTTTCCAAGTGTTGGCTATATTCCTGGGCCAGGTAGTGGAAGACTATGTATATGCATGTGTATGCAACTGTGATGTACTACAAATTGTACCTGTTGTCCCTTCATTTTGTCACAAATTTAAGCCCAGGTTACACATAGACAGTTTTGTCCGCGGGTAGTACGTAGACCGAAGTTCGCAGTAGTTCCGGCTGTTTTCGCGGTGGAAAGGGGCGGAGCATTTCACCGGCGTTTTGAGCGCCGTACTAGCCGCAAATACGCGGATAAAACGCAGCTAAATCCGCCGAATCAAGCGGAGTTTTGACGCCGTAGCATCCGGCACACGTCAGGCAACGGGGGTTAATACTCAGTTCTATCCTTTACAATCACAGGTTAAGACGCGCGTGAGAACGGCGGTGTTCTGCTGCCGCCGATAATGCCCTGTGTACCGCTGGATTTATCCAGGCAAATCCTGCGTTACTCCAGGAACTTTTGCTTATAGGCACCGCCCCCAGAGTATAATAAGCTGAAGCAGCTGTCAGTGCAGGGGGAGGGAGTGACAGGAGGCTCACCTCTCAGCCTTTTCTTTTCTCTCTTTTTCCCCTCCTCAACGTGTTGCTCGTTTCCACCACAGGGCTACCCCTGAACTAGACCTCTTGGTAAGTCCTTGCCGCTGCCAATTTTATTTTAGGAGGTATACTGGAGCTTCTCTGCAAAAATATCTGGAGCTGGCCATGAGTGAGAGACCTGCATGCAGTGCGCTAGCGTTTTTATACTGACCGCCGCCTATCGGCCGTTTGGAACGCCGTTAACCGGGAGGTGGCATTTAGAACAGCGTACTGTCCGCTAGCGCCGCCATCTGCCTCTGTCGCCGGTTAAAACGCCTTTGAGGATGCTGATGTGGGCTCTATCGCCGTTTTACACGCCGTTGGTTAGGGATACAACGCCAGCCGCCAATTACGGCGGTGTAAACTGCGGCACTACAGGAAGGGGCGGGATGACAACGATTAAAAAGTATCAAATGCCGTTGTTTGCGTTGTCTCCGTTGTCAGGCCACTTCTCCGGGAGCGCTCCCGGAATTATTCAACATGTTGAACAAAGACTCATCAGTCCCTTATCTAGTCTTCCACAGTCTGTCATTTGTTCATCCTAAAAAATACCACTCGTGATTTGAGCCCGCACATCCTGATTTCACATGCACATGCATACACATTTGCATCAGTCATAGTGAAACAGCATAGTGATAAAAACATATTTATTATAGGAACAGGATATGAATTACCATATAGTCTTACACACAGTTTTGGAGACCTCCTAGCCTGTAGTACAACACCAGTACAACACCAAGCCCTTCCAGGATACCTGTCTACCCAATGGATTAATTTGAATAAAACTATTTTTTGTATGCCATGATTTAATGTAACTTAATGTAAATGTCTTGTTTTTGGAAGCGATCAATGTTATTTTCATAGATTTGTAGCTATGATAACATCCTGTAGGGGGTTTAGCTTCATGCTCTTGTCTTCTGGTCAGGTTGTGGTTTAAAATGATGATGATGAATTTCCTTGCAATTAGCAGAACATGCATCATCAGAATAATGTATTGAAATCTAATGCATATTCAGCTCCAAAATTTGGGGCTGTGATGGATACAGGTGAAGGTGAGTGGCATCATTTAACATACTAAATAGAATAAAGCTGGATAGGCCTATGAAGTTGCTTGTGGAGCTTTGTTCTAATGATAGGGTCATCATGGCCACCTGAGGATGCTGCTGTTTGTTCAACATTGTTGGGAAAGTGTAGTGACACGGACCCACAACAGGGGGCGTAAATGAACGGACAATGGAAGGAGTCAAATTATAACACTTTACTGTTGTGAATGACACAACCAAACACAGCAGATTTCAGAATGTGCAAAAGTCAATCAATAAAGGTGTCGTGTGGGCAGGCTCGACGATAAGAGACGCCCGTCTGGAAACGAACCGGAACCACACGATTTCCACTACCACCGAACCCGAGGAATACTGGAGCCGCCAAGTCCCGAAGTCCCCAGGTGGCCACCGTCTCAGCGTGTCGGATCTGGTACTGCTGGCAGAAAGCAAAGACAGTCAAGTGTGGGTGTGTGAACACCCAGCAACAATCCTGGTGGGAATTCCACCTCCACCTCTCACTCAATACTTGCAGCGCGTCCTCAGAGGAAAAAGAGTGCAGTATTGCACAGCCTCCACAAAAGGACCGGTACTCCTGCAAACACTCACAATAAACTGATTTACAAAATATCACAAAAAGGCTGAAGATATTACCTCTAGATGAAGATGATATCTCGGCAGTGTGGTGGAGGTGTCTTCCTGCTTTTATTCCAGATGTGGGTTGGTTGATTAGTGACAGCTGTCACGGATGATGGGTGACAGCTGTCATCACGGCTTGTTCCTGAGGAAGCAGCGCCCTCTCGTGCCTGAAGCCCGCACTTCAGGCAGGGCGCCCTCTGGTGGTGGGCCAGCAGTACCTCCTCTTCTGGCGGCCCACACAACAAACATGGGATTTCTACATTCCTTTATTTGTTTTGACTTGATTTTCCTTGACAGGTGGTGAATGGGCACATTGTGTTTATCTGTAATTATGTTGCTGTACATCACCCACATAGTCGGAGACCTCTTTGGAAGACCAGCAGCTGTGTGTGTTTCTTCAGATTACTCTGGAGTTGCGTCAGGAAGGGCATCCCTTGTAAAACCTGTGCCAAATACCAATGCGGATGAGGTTGTATCCGCTGTGGCAACACCGAACAAAATGTGAGCAACCAAATGACAACGAGAACAACATTGCCCACATAGTCACCGCCTTACTGTGGATACAACACCTACAGTCTTTTTATTGCATCTGTCAACTTCAACCATTTTTCTTTGCCTTCGATCCTGCTAAAACCTGTGTTTACATTAATGTGGTAAAACATATTTTGGACAGAGATATGCATTATGCACCATGTAAACATGTCACATCCAGTTTCCATTTTTCCGGGAATATCAGAGAAAACCTACAAACCACAAACAAACCATTGTCATTGCCAACCATTATGATTTCATTGTAATAATTAAGCTTCAGTCCCATGTGACTCTTACCTGGTATAAGCAGGTTTAGAAAATGAGTGAATGAATGAATGAATGAATGAATTACAATGGCGAAATAGATATTATATCATTAAATATATCACTAAGACCAATTTGTGCTTTGATACAAAAATCCATTACAAACAAAAATTACACAGTCCAACCTTATAACAGACAAAGAAGTATCTCAACACCTGTGACACAGCACACAGAGAGCACAACTGTTAAATACACACAAACACATCTAACTTAGCTTGACAAGTATTTTATGCGTCTGCTTGTGTGAAGTCCATCTGACAGTCAGTCTGGAGAGTTGCGGCTTATGTGCATGCATCGTGCATGAACAGTGTGTGATCTTCACACAGCAGAGTAACAGATGCAATATTCCCATATGTACGTATACAGCTGTGTTGTGCTTCATTGCATCCTGACCTTTGGGATGATTTCACCATGCTGAATGATCACACTGACCAGTCTCCTATTCTTCACGTAAAACCTGTAAAACCTTTTGTAGTCTTTTCCAGCTGCAGGATCTCTATGCAAACCCTTACATCATATGTATGTAACCTGGGGGAGAGAATTAGCCTGACAGTGAGCTGATGGTTACATGATTCAAAATCAACATGGCTCGTTAGTCCATCTTGTGTCGTCTCAACAAATACAGTACAAACTCTCTTGTGGTAGCAAAAAAGGTGACAAGTAGGCTAATGGCAGCTGATACAGCACTTCCCTGCAATGACTGAAGCCTTCAGCTACCCAAATACGCACTGACATCTCAGTCATGTGCGCAACAGGCAGAGAGAGGACTGTCTGGGATTACAACAAAACATCACCCATAACAGATTGCAGTTTGTGCACTTGTACGCATTATAGTTGTGTTACAGTTTTATTTTTCTTGTTTTTTTGCTGACTATCATGTGAATGTATGTTGCGAGAATATTGCCATAAGGACAACAGCGGATTCCATCTTGGTTGTGTGGAACGTTTTGCTCAACACTGCATTTCATCTAATGGGCAAAAAGGGCATTAAAAGTTTCCATGATATTTACTGATATGGCTTGGCTTCATCTCATTTGTTTTATTTATTTAATTTTTTGCAGATTAGACATTGTGCATATACTATTTTTCTCAAGTTCCCCACTCAGCCACCTAAACATCCTTGGAAAGACCTCTTTGAATTTATGCACCATAAGAAAGCTCTTATATGACAGAAATGACAGATATATAATTCTTCTTCTTCTTTCAATGGACAATGATCCAGTTGTAAAACTGTCTGAAATTGGGAACAAGATTTGGGTCTGGAATTCGGGAAGTTTCAGGGATAAAGCAGTTCACAGAATTTGTACATCATCCTCTTGTGCAAGACTTTCCCTAATTCAGTTTAAAGTAGTACACAGACTGCATTCGTCAAAGTCCAAATTATCCAACTTTATCCCATTGTTCCTAATCTGTGTGATAGATGGAACTCCTCTCCCTGTGATTGAAGTCATATTTTTTTCTTTGCCTCAAACTTCAGCCATATTGGATTTGTTTTTTGATGTTATCTCTCACGTTCTTGGCATCAGGCTGGAGCCTTGTCTGCTGATCGCTATTTTTGGAGTCGACTGTGTCCCTCACCAACTTGGAAAAAAAACAAAACAGCTGTAGCATGTGGAACCACATCGTGCCACCAATGTGGAGAAAAAAAATACACACCATACACAGTAAAATCACCAGTGTAAAAATAACACTGACTGCTGGCTTGTTATACAGTCCTGCGTCGCTCCACTCACAGGACACGCGTGTTGGCCTGGCCCGTGCATGTTTGGGCCGACACATGTTCTGTCAGACAGATGTGACATTCAGATCGCCTGCTGCGTGTCCACGTGATCTGATGGTCCGTTTCACCTGAGATAGCCTGTCGATGTGCGCGCTGTGCACATTGACAGTGATATAGGATTTATGTATTTCCATGTGATGACAGCAAGTACACACATGTGCATCACGGTGGACAGTTGTTAGGTCATGTCCTTTAGAAAACGGTACGTGTTCTACAGCTGTGACGTCCAGGACCGGAGATCTTAACAGCTGCTGTTGACAGCCAGCCATGCCCCCTTGTCCATTCAGCGCACACATCAAAGTGTCACTCTCTGTTTCTGTGTTATGTGATTTTTTTTTTTTTTTATTTTGGCATGTAATTGTGTATGTAGTTATTGTAGTACTTATTTACATACCTGTCCTGGCGGTGGTCTCTGTGTTTTTAATGTGACAGGTTGTGTGCACTGAGCTGTCATTTGCATCTGTCAGTGAGTCTCTGGCCAGTGATCAGCTGACAGGCGCCTCCCTGTGTGTGTGCCCTCTGGCTGGCCGCTCCCTATCTGTACATACATATCAGAATTTCATGCAAGTTTGCCCCCCCCCCCACCCTCTGTACACCACATGTGTTGCAGGGGGGAGCGGAGGGGGACTGACTGCACGAATGGCCCCACATTTCCTAAGTGCTCCGCGAGTGGTATTGAATGTTTGTGTGTGGTACCTGGAATTTGGCCGACACCTGCCAAGAGAGGGATCGAACGGACTCTCACAAGGCATTCTCTGTCTTTCGGCCACTTGTGTGCACGAATGGTTCTGGCAACAGGTATATGAGGTGATGGAGGTGGCTCCGATTTTTCACAAATAACATGCAATTCCTCCTTCGTGTGCTAGTCGGCTTCAATTATGCTATGTGTGAATGGGCATTTATGGCTGAAAGATCTTACAGTTTTGTTAAATCTTGAAAAAAATCAAGTTTGGTCTTAGAGGGAGGGCTGGTGGGTTTCTAAAAGTGTGGCAGCCATTTATTTCTTAAGTTGGATCCTTGAAAACTACTGGACCTGATTCAACTTCTTGTGGGGCAGCACGGTGGATTAGTGGTTAGCATTATTGCCTCACAGCAAGAAAGTCTTCAGATCAATTCTCACCTGTGATCTTTCTGTATAGAGTTTGCATGTTCTCCCTGTGTTTGCGTGGGTTCCCTCCAGGTGCTCCGGCTTCCTCCCACATTCCAAGACATCATACATCCAAAGACATGCATGTTAGGTGGACTGGAAACATTAAATTGTCCGTACGTGTGCATGCGGGTGTGAATGTGTTTGTTTGTCTGTACCCTGTGACAGACTGGCATCCTGTCCAAGGTGCACCCCACGTCATGCCCTATGACTGCTGGGATGGGCTAAAGCACCCACTTAATTGGAGTAAGTGAGGAGAAGATGGATGGATGAGCTGCTTGTCATGGGTGTGGTGTGTTTTGTTTTTTTTATTTTACTTGTTAATTTGTAGAGCCTATGGTTTTGTATTTGTTTTTTTGTTGTTTGTTTTGAAAAATTGTTTTTTAGTTTTGGAAAAACTAAGTATAAATGCATGTTTTTTAAAAAAGAAAAACCTATGCACTCGCACATCCACATTTTTCAGTCGCACATTGCCTTACAAACAGTGGTCGTTTGGCAGTCTGTTCTGAAAACAAAAGCAAGAGAAGCTGTGTGAGTTGTAATGGCAACTGTGGTCGTCTGTTCAATCCCCAAATAATTTTGCACACGACATGTCGTTGATGCAGCTAAATCCCTCCAGGTGGGAGATTGGAGGCACTGGTGCTAAAGAAGAGATGTGATACAGGAAGCTAAACAACATGAATGTTGTGGACCATTAGCAATTAAGAGAGTGACATGTCTTGTATGAGTTATGCTACGTTAATATCCATGAGGGCAAACACTGAATTCAAGTGGACATCTTTAGTATGTACCAAGGGGGTGCCATGAGTGGAGAGCAGAAGGCAAAAAATTAGATTAAAAAAAGGACATTCAGCATTGTTTGTTGAGGTTCTTAATATGCAGAGATGCAGTAATTCATCATGTGCATCTAAATGAGAAAATGAGTGTTGGCCTCAAAGGAGGTCTAAAGGAGGTGGACCATCACTTTATTTTATTAAAATCCAAACACTCTTAGCAGCTGAGACACTGTGAAACATTTTTTAGTGAACAAATCAGCATTGTGAGATTACAGACAAAGGGCCCTATCTTCTACTACTCACATAGCAGTGCACAGCCCAACACAAGTGTTACTGGCAGTTTCCACAAGACAGTTATGGTTGTCATGCACAATGTCCATGTAATCTGCATGCTGAGTAAAATTGCATTCATCTGTGCAGCCATGAAGGCATTGGTGTAAAATGAGATGCGATCAGATGCAAGACAAAACATATAAATTGTTAAAAATGCATCATAACTATGTGCAACAACCTGTGCTTTGACCAAAAACACAATTTACAAACATTAATCACAACCCCCAACCTTGACAGAAAAAAATGAGCTCAGTCACTACATCTGTGTCAGATTGCACCACAGCGTCGCTCCATCATTTTCAGTTTGGGTTCAGAGTGAATAGTTTTTTATTTTGCCATTAACAGTTCTGCAAGCAACATGATCAGTATGCAGTTGTCCTTTTCCTTCAATTTAGTCAGGAATTTGCATGTGAAGTCCCTTTCTTATATGCATGGTGCTGGGATCCAATGGTCAGTGAAGGCATTCCACATACCTACAGACCACACCACAGTGTAGTTTAAGCATTTCCAAGTTGGGTCAGAGTGAACAGTTTTTATTTTGCTGAAAATTTTTATTCATGCTTTCATCAGCTCCAGACTTGATTATTGTAATGCACTTTATTCTGCCATTAATCAGTCTTCTCTTGTACGTCTCCAATTGGTGCAGAATGCTGCTGCTCATCTTTTAACAAACACTTTTAGACGTGAGCATATTACGCCCATCTTGTACTCACTCCACTGGCTTCCAGTTCATTTTAGAATTGATTTTAAAATTTTAATGTTTGTTTTTAAAGCTATTTATGGCCTTGCATCTCCCTACTTGTCTGAAATTTTAACTTTGCGCACCTACAGTAGGACATTAAGGACGTCTGGCCAGCTTTACTTAGATGTTCCAAGGTCAAGATATAAACGCTGGGGTGACCATGCTTTCGCGGTAGCTCGCCCGAGACTGTGGAATGAGCTACCTCTTGAGTTACGTACTATTCCTGACCTAGACTTATTTATGTAAACTGGCTTTTAACACTTAGTGGGGAGGTGACATGTTCTGTTTTTTATGTGTTGTTTTAAAATTTTATTCTATATGTGTTTTATTTTTGTGAATTTGTGTTTTTAATGTTAGGCACTTTGGACACAACTCGGTGCTGTAAAGTGCTTTATAAATAAATGTTGATTGATTGATTGAAAGTGATGTCTTTGTTGCCGATGGTTAATGAAGACATTCTGCACATTGTCTTTGAATCATCACACAAAGCACTGAATGCAACAAGTATCAAACTGTCTTTTTGCATGTCTAGTGTTATGTCTCTTTTGCCTGCTGATTCTACACACTTCCACACATTGTGTGTGCCTTTTTATGGCATTACCAGAAAACTAATCACATTCTGATTGGTTTATTTCATGTCATGTGCATGACTAATGAGGTAATTGACTACAGCCTTTTGTGCTCAGCACCATACAGTAGTCTTGTGCTATATGTCATAGACTGTGCACCATACAACATCAAAGTAGGTCCCTTTGTGCTTCTGTAATGGAGACCAATACATTTATATGAAGTAGAGAATATAGTCCTCAACAAACCTCAATGACAGAATTCTATTCATCTGTCCATCCCAATTTAGATCTTATTTGTCAAACAGAGATTTCCTTCACATTTGGTAAGACGTTAGTACCCAATGCTGGACTGATGCCTGTCATATCAAAATATGGGTAGATGGCTTGCATTTTACAGGCATAATAACACTGTATTTCTCAGCTATTTGGCCAACATATGAGCAACCATTTAACAGATGTCTTTCACATTTGTTATTGTGTCACTATCCCAGACATGCAGTACATTATGAAGTGTCTATTTTGAAATCAGTGCCAAATTATGACATTCAAATTTAATACTGCAAATTTGGTGGTGTCATTTACTGCTCCCTTATGTTATATATGACAACCATGGATTTTGCAAAAATTAGTGGTTGTTTCAGCTGCCTCGTATCAGGCGTAGCACAAACCGGGTGGATACAAATGCAGTCTCACACGACTGATAGAGTTCCAAAGGTTTAATAAGAGCGACAGGCAGTAGGTCAGTACACGGGAATCCAGCAGTGAGGCAAAGGTATCAGAATGGCGAGAGGCTGAGACGTAGTTCAATAATAGGCACAGTTCAAAAAACACAGTGTATGGACTATCAGAGGCAAGGTAGAAACAAGGTCAAAAACAAGGCAGTCAAAATACAGGCAGGCAAAAATGGAGCCAGGAACAAGGATGTAAAGTGACACAAAATCAACAATCTTGGCAGTGAACAGTGAAACTGTGAGGGCCTAAATAAGGAGCAAACTAATCCAGGTGTTGTAACGCAGGTGTGTGGAAGGTTCTGGAAAGAGGTGTAGTTTAGTGAAACAAAGAAGAGTGAAGAAAGACAAGAGTGTGCGGGAGGACAACACAAGGTGGCGAAAAGACAAAGATACGTGAACAGGTGTCAAGAGTGTGAGTGAATGAAAACACAAAGCAGACAGAATCAAAGTGAGAGACATGAGGCTGGTGCAGTGGAGTGAGAACATAATCAGATGGGTGTGAGGGAAAAGGAGAACAAAGGTCAAACGGGAACAGAAGACTATGAACAGAACATGCACAGAAACTGAGGACAGAATAAAATACTACAATGAACAAGACCTGAACTAAGCATGAACATGGGAACCAAAAGCAAACCATCAGATAATAAACCTAGAAGATAAATTACATAAGACCTGAATAGGAAAAGACAAAACTAAACTCGAACTGACTATGACTGAAGAATACAACCAGATGACAAAACCAGCAAAGACTAATAATTAACAGAAAAGAAAACTCGATACTACTGCGTAACTGATAACACAAATGGGATCATAAACAGAGAATAAACAAATCTAGTGACTACAGAATAATGCAATAAATAACAAATGGAACATGATATGAAAGGAAACACTGACGGTGAATAATAACCGAAACCTGTGACTAAAGCATAATACAAGAAATATGATCAACAGAACTAAAGTTAAAGGACCGAGAGTGAAGGAATACAATAACCAGCTACAGAATAATTGATAACCAAAGAATGAATCAGTGAAAAAAATGTAACACAAAGAAAAGCAATGAATAACTGAATGACTGCTAACTAAATGATACGGTAAAGAATAAAACCAGTGACTAAATAGTAAACAAAGCAAAGCAATAAACAGAACCAAACAGACTAACATGATAAAGTACAAACTAATGAAAGGTAAAACCAGAAAATCAAAGAGGACATGGCGCAAAGAATGAAGACCTAACCCCTGAGCCGGGGCTGAGCATGACACCTAGGGGAAGGTGTATCTCAAACTCTGTTGTCCTGCTAATAATTGCCCTTAAAAATTAAAATGAGTTTCCATGACCAATTTTGTAAATATCTTTCAAAACTTTTCCCAAACAGCTTGTAAGAGAAAATGCTGGTGCTGCTTCCTCATGTGAGCTGTCCGTGGTGCTGATTAGAGTGAAACACATATTCAGACCCCCATCTTCCACCCAGTGCAAACCAGTTCAGAGAAGTCATTTTAAGGTTCCCACAGACAGTAACAATATTTATGTTTTGAGGGCGTCTGCAGGAGGCTTTGCGTGTGTGTTTACATGAGCTTTTGACAAGAGCAGAAGTTGTGCAAATCAAAGAATATTTGTAGATCACCCTCTGTGCATTTGCAGGTATTAATTAAGACAAATTTAATCCATAGCAAGTTGGCTTTGTGTTAGCACACATTAGCGGATGTCAGCATGCGTGGTGACGTCTGCTAAATGTCTTACAAATCACTCCAGAGGTGTTATTGGATTCCAAAAACAGTGTTTCCAGTTTTAGAAGCTTTTACATAATATATGACAAAGAGTTATATTTATACACAAACGAAATGGAGTTTCCATGTACCTAGCAGCCTGTGACGTCACCACGCCAACGCCCGCTAAATAGTTTGTAAATCCTTCCAGAAGTGTTATCAGTTCACAAAAACAGTGTTTTTGTTTTTAGAAGTGTTTATTTCTTGCTAGCTTTTACATAATATATGAGAAACATGTATATAAACACACAAAACGAAGCAGTTTTGAAGAGACCAGTGACTGATGTCATGGTGCAGCTCTACTCTGATCTGTCACCCACATCAAAATGCATCAAATTGAAAGAATGTGACATTTTAACCTCTTAAAATACATCAAGGTTAACCATCTTTGAACTTGTCCAAGGTCAGTGCCCCAAGAATTTTTCCTGTGAATTTCAAGAGTCTGGCAGTAATAGGACTGGACTTATGCTAAGCACAGACAGACAGATGGACGGATAGACAAAAAGCCTTTGCAATAGCCGATGGCCATATTTAATGGTCTCGGGTAAAAATATGGGCAACCTCAGCAGGTAAGGCAAATAAAAACTACGAGTAAATTTTGCCTGGCAGTAGATATTATGTTAGCAGTAAGGAACGAAAGCACTTCTAAAATGCCTGAATCTGTGAGTAGTTCTTGTGCCCATTTGTAGTGTCAACAAGGGACCTTATGGGTGCAGGAAATACTGACATTGGGCAAAATTGGGCAAGTACAATCTATATTTATATATTTATCCAAGAAACACTCAAGTATTGTATTTGTGACACACTAAGGGATCAACGTGATAAAGCTGTAATTTGGGCAACCCACTGTAGAAACCCATTTCCCAGCAGCCACTACTGCTACATTCTCACGTCTTGACACATGTGACAAGCATAGACATAATGTTTTGGGTATGCCATGCTAAAGCACCTTATTAAGTGTTACAACTTGACGTCTTCGGCTAGAACTTCAGATGTGTTCAGTAGAACATGTTCAATGTAATTTTAGGAAAAGGAGAATAGCAATGAGTGACGGCAAGTCAGCACATTCAAAAAAGACATCTAGCAATTTAATTAACTAATCAGTAATTTATAAATTGGTGAATCAAAGCAAAGTAGGGCAAAATACTTAATTTAATGACTTGTTTAATATTTGATTAATAATACTTGATTCATTTAATATTACAGCTGGATGATGTATGAAACTGTAAGGGTTTTAGTTAATTTTCCTTTTAAAAAATCAGTTTTTTAATCTGTGTTTTAATGGAATAATTCTTTATTACACACACTCATCTTCAACCACTTATCCAAGATCGGGTCGCGGAGGGCTGGAGTCTATCCCAGCAGGCATAGTGCATGAGGCAGGACTATTGCATTGCCCTCCTCGTCGGGACCCCTGGTAAAAACCTGCAAAAGCTGCAGCACATCCAGAACTGTGCTGCCCGGGTCCTGACGAGGAGGCGCAAGTTTGACCACAACACCCTGTCCTCAGATCCCTCCACTGGCTGCCCATCAAATACAGAATAGAGTACTTATCAGTGCATGCATGGACCGGCCCCTGCCTACCTCAGTGAACTCCTCACCCCACACCACCACCTCAAGATCTCTCCACTCCACCACCTCCTCACACTGCCGTCACCAACCCAGGACCAGACTCTCCACCATGGGAGACAGTGCCTTCCAGGCAGTGGCCCCTCGGCTCTGGAACTCCCTCCCAGAGACCCTGAGAGCCCCACAAAGGTGGAGGCCTTTAAAAAGGCCTAAAGACATTGTTATTTCATAAGGCCTTTTAGATATCGTTTGAAATGGTTTTTGAAATCTGTTTTAATTCTGTTTTTAAATCCTTGCTGTAGCACTTTGAGATTTCTTTGAAATGTAAGGTGCAATACAAATAAAATGTAGTATTTATATTATTATTATTATTATTATTATATGAGGCAGGGTACAGTCTGGACAGAATGCCAGTCTGTTGCAGGGCAACATATAGTAGTAATGTGCGGATTGATACTGAAATATCGATACCTCCGATACAGGATCTTTATGCTCTAAAATCAATTCTGAAATCAAAATGTCAATATTTTTGAGGTCAGTCATTTGAGGTAATATATGTCAATAACAGGAACACAGTGGAAGTAACTAAACTTTTCAGGTTTATCTAACTGAAACGTGGTCGGTGTCAGTTACTGTGGCATTATTTATTTAATTAAATATTTTACTGGCAATTTTAGTTTAAGTCACCCAGTATTATAAAACAGCAAGTGTTTGTATCCCCTTATTGTAGGCTATTTGGAGAGATTACATACACACATAGTTTAATCTAAATAAGCACTCAGTGCAAAGTAGCCCCATCATTTGTTTTGCCCTATGATCTTATATCATTTGAAGATGATTCTGCAAAGGTAGCAACACTCACAAGATGCCTTTGAGAAATGATTGTGAAGGATCTCCAGCCTCTGTCCATAGTAGAAGAACAATGTTTCCAGTGATTTATGAGAGCTCTTGACCCAAAATATAAACCCCCAGGAAGAAAAAAACTGACAGAGACTCATATTGAAAAGATGTTTGATTAATGCAAAGACAAAGTAATTCTTTATGAAGTTATGATTTGAAATACACTACTTTTTTTAGATTTACAATACACATTAGGTGTATTTGCACAAACTATCGGTATCGGATCAGCATCGCCGATACCAGCCTGAATTTTACTCAGTATCAGATTGTAAAGAAAATCTGTGGTATCGAACATCACTAACATACAGACAAAACAAACACATTCACACCTACAGAAAACTTAAAGCTTCCATTTCACCTAACCTGCTAGTTCTAGGAGACAGGTGGGAATTGATCACAGGACCTTCTCACTGTGAGGCAACAGTGCTAACCACTAATCCACCATGCTGCCCAACTCCTTAATAGTTGTTTCAAAAAACTTTAATCAAAATTAAAGGCCTACATAGGCCTTCATTAAGGACAAACACGAGTACAGAGCAGACTAATTTTGATTTTGTTAAACGTAGTGCAACGGAGTACAAATTGCACTTCCATTAATTCATTTGTGCTTCTTCCAGTAGTTAAGTAATCGGGGCTGTGCAAGTACAGATCTCATAAAATGGGGAGCGATGCATTTGTAAAATCTCACGGTACATCTGGAACATCATGTAAGGATCATTAAGACACGAACTTCTCAGTGGTGAGAACGCTCAATGCTTTTCCAGACATCTAATATTTCTCATAATTACACATGCTGAATAATCCCAACCAGCCCTTCACCCATCCACCCCTGCTTCTCTGTTTCCCTCATCTGTCTATTCCTCTTTCATTTCCACCACTTTAACTTCATCTTGGCTTCTCTAATTAGCCATAAAGATGTAATGCCATGCTTCATCAAGACTGGGCGCAGGGTGTTTAATTTTGACCTATTACCCTTTCGAACATGATCTCTTCTACTCCCTTTCCTTTGCCAACTTTGGGTGCTGAGGCAAGCAAACGTTCCAACGCGTCATAATTCACAGGCAAGCGGCCCCCAGGCTGTTGGAGTCACTGCATGTGGTCTGCTTTATCTGTCTCGTCTAACTCCTTCCCTGGCAAGGAAATAATTCATTATCATCATGCATTCATGGATTTGCTCTTTCTCTTCTTAGGCTGAAGAATCCTTGCCCTCTGTTTGACTCTAACACCCTCCTGCAATTTCAAACGGCCGTATGTCCATGTGGGTATGCCTGTTCATAGGAGTGTATTTCTGCTCAGCGTTCAATCCTCTGTAACCCCCTCCAGCATTTACCTTTATCAGCTTTTGAGAGTGTTCCCTCAAAACACGTGAGATAAGCACCGTAGGAAACAAGCAGCAAAATGGGAAAAGGCCTTGGTGGTAGAAATAAACAGAATACTGTAGCAGAAATATAAGATAGAAAACAACCCAAGAATGTAAGACTACAACCGTATAATCTGTCACGGATGGAAAACTGCATCTTTTGTGTATTACAATTTGTCTGATAGGAAAGCAAAGCATATTTTCCATAAGTGCACCCAGAACGAGAGTTGTTTTCTTCTTCTCTCCAAAAAAAGGAAACATTGTTTCTGAGCAACTTGTAAGACCCGTTGGCTCAGATTTTTTGATTATATGATAAGGAGAAGTAATAATTCCCATCTAGGCCCTGAGGCACATTGGGTGTCAGTGCTTATCTCTAGATTATGTAGCACGAAACAGTTGGGAGTCTACAAACTGTCCCTGGATAGTACACCAGTGTGACACGGGCATCCCCAGCCAAGGGCTGGTGGCCTTTTATATTTGGGTGGACTGAGACAAGCAGATGAAGTGGTTGTTGGGAGGACACAAAAAGGTAGTGTGACCAGGAGTCAAACATACTACAGGTGTCAACGTTACTGTATTGTTAGCCCACTTCAGAGTCAGAATCTTTGTATTTTCAATTTTAGAGTGTATGCAGTACAAAGTATAACAAGATTAAAAAGTAGCAGCTCTCTTTTCAGGGCATTGGTTGAAGGAATGATGGCGGGAAAGCAAAAAACTGTACATGATTATACAAAATACGAGGAAATGTGCAAAAAATGTACAACACTAACTGCAATTATAAAGAAGAGTTCCGTAAGAGAGGAACATTATATTGCACAAGGGAGAAAAAAAGAATTCCTTTTTGACTGAGCTACCTGCTCTGTAAATATTTCATAATTCAGTGTTTTAATTCAAAATACAGTGCATCTGGAAAGTATTCACAGCACATCACTTTTTCCATGTTATAGCCTTATTCCAAAATGGATTAAATTTATTTTTTCCTCAAAATTCTACACACAATACCCCATATTGACAATACTTATGTACATGTGATTTCTTAGTTTTTAATCTATATACTAAGTGTGGAGGTCCCTTTTTTTGTCCTCAATATTCTCTGGATCTGCTCACCTCACACATCATCTCTACGCTCTTGATGTTCTCATATCAAAAAAAAAAAAATTTTTATTGTCATATGCACAGAAGAACATGTTCCCTGCACAATGAAATGTGTCTACTGCATTTAACCCATCCTAATTGCCAGTAGGAGCAGAAGTCGCCATTAGGCGCCCGGGGACCAGCTCCAGATGTACATCCCTGCCTTGGTCAACAGCAGGGCTGAGCAAACCAAGACTGACCCATAACAAACGACACACACATAACACACTACACACATAGGCCAGCCCGGTACATAAACATATAAAAAAGCACACACAAGGTAAGGAAGAGAAAAAAAACCCTCAAGGTTGCTGCCTTCGAGAAGCCACAACAATGAGGAAAAAACTCTTATCAGCACAGAGAACAGTAAACACACAGACAAACGAACACAGGACGACAGCCAAGATTTGAAAGTCCAGTTTATCAGAACACTCTGGTAGCAGCCCTTTTTGGTGCTAAACAACGGCCATGACTGAATCCTGGAAGGGAGGGGGGGTTCAGCTCTGAGCAGTCACTGTTCACAGTCAACATCAGAGCTGGAGAAGCTGAGGGAGGGGGAGACCGGGGAAGCGAGGCTTGAGTGTTTAATCTTCTTGGAGGTTTTTATCGCAGCGGCCTTGAAGTGCAGCTGTCTTGGGGAAGCCAAATGAATGTCTGATTAGCAGATGCCTGAAAGATTCCACAGTTCTGAGAACAAAATGGCTCTCAATGCATCTGAATGTAGAAAGGATGTGGTCATTACTGATGGTCAAGACGGTTTTCCAGCGCTGCAATCCTCCCAGAGATGGTTTCCAATGTGCGGTTAACACCCGCCGACTGAGCAGTCACTGTCCTTCCAATCGAATCAATCGAGTTGGGCAATCTGGACGGCCCAATCAAAACAGCCTCCACTTTTTTAATTTTCCAGTAAACCAGCGCTATGCCCGCTCCACACAGCAGAAAGCCGGTCACTCCCAAGCCAAATAGATACACATCTTCGACGTCCTCCACAGACAGCGTGTAAAGGCACATGACCTGCCATCTCCTCCACGAGTCCATCACGCAGCCCATCACATGCATCCCAGCAGGACAGGTCAGGTCCTCCGCCCCCGAATGTCTTGTAGAAAAAATAGTGTCAATTGCGTTCAGAGACTACTTTAACAATCCATTTTTGTCGCTTTTCAAAAACTGGAGCTCACAGACAACACACACAGAAGCAGGAAAGATAAGGAGGGAGGGAGAGAAGAGAAAATGCGTCTGTCTCGGCCGAGTGCAAGCTGGCAAAAAAAAAAAAAAAAAAAATCCTCTGTAGTTACGGACGCACATCATGTCTCTTTCACAAATCCCCTTAATTGCCCACATTTTGTGGTTAATTAGAACCCGCCGATCTGTGATATACCACCAATTGTCCACCAGATGGCGTTTTCGCCGAGCAAGTATGAATCCGTCCAGCTTCCATGTATATTTGGTAATATTTAGCAATATCCAAAATGTAATCCAAGCAACTGGTTTCTTTTTGCTGAAAATAACCATTTTGAAAAAGAAATGTATAACTGTCCTCTATTCAGCTTAGTATTTCAGTATTTTTTATTATATTATTATTATTACTATTATTATTATATATGTTGAACTTGAAAATATTTGCACTTAATACCAACTAATTCATCTGAATATTTTAAAAGGTTTTTCTGTCACTTGATTACAAAGTTAATAAATAATTTATCACATGTTATTAAGTAGATATTGTTGAAAAATGTGGAGGGTGGACAAAGTAAACAAAGATTTTGAATTTATTTCAATCATACAGAACAGGAGTTTAATCAGAGTTGATTTTCCATGTGTAACACTTCTGCGTGGCATCAATGTGTTTGCTAGCTTTAGGGTTTTTCACCTTCCTGACACAAACACTTCCTGACTTTAGCTTTATTTGGACCATAAAGAAATGCAGTGTTAATAACTTAGGTCAGCCATGTGGCTTGACCTGTACTGCTGGACATTTTTTTAATCAACACTGTGTAGCACATGTGCACACCACAGTGGCTGCTGTTTCTTAACATAAAGGCTTTAAATTTCCAAAAAAATAAACATTGACTAAAAAAAAATGTTTGATGGACAACATATTGGATGATATTTAATATAGTTGTGAAACAGTAAATGTACACAGATGGAAAATTGAACAAGAGATATTTGTGTGTGCCGAAAGAACTTTTAAATCCCAAAATTAAGCAAAAGGGACAAATAAATGCATTGGCGAAAATATTCAGTGTGACACCAATTGCTAATGCCTGGTTCACATGGCAGGATTTTAAAATTATCTGTAGGTTTCCAAAATCTGAGAGATTACACACGTGAAGATAAAAAATCATAGATCTGACAGGTTTGGTCGTACAGTGTGTGGTGTTCAGCCACACGGTGACACACCACACACGAAGGTCAGACAGGAAATCTTGCAAAATCTCTCGAGATTAAACGTGACTTCAGAGTAAACAGATGGCGATACTTTGTGGACTATTTAAAACAAGGAAAAAAAAAACAATACAAAAAGAAAAAGAAAAGATGTTCTTTAAAGGAGTGGAGACAGTGTGACCACTGGACTTTCTGGTAAGTCAGAACAACTGTTTTGATTTTATTTTCTGCTCCGTGCGTCCGTCACCTCATTTTCTGTTTGGCTACATGTCACATACACTCCAATATCGGGCCAAGACAATCCAACATGTTGAATATCCCAGATTTGCTATTGGAGCACCCCTGACGTCCTTCCGAGCAGATCAGAGCACTCTTACCTCACGGCAGGAATATCTGATGAGATTATCTTTAGCGTCATGATGATTGTCGGGGCGTCCTTAAGATTGTCAAAAGGGAAGATCAGGTCTGATATCGGCCTAATTATCTTGCCGTGTGAAGCAGGCTTAACCTACAGCATTACAATGAAATTGTGTTGCTTGGAAAGTCAGTACATAAATAGCCGTCATGGTTGTTGTTATTATTAACAAATGTGATTTTTTTTTTTTTTTATTACACACACACACACACACACACACACACACACACACACACACACACACACACACACACACATATATATATACACTCAACAAAAATATAAACGCAACACTTTGGTTTTGCTCCCATTTTGTATGAGATGAACTCAAAGATCTAAAACTTTTTCCACATACACAATATCACCATTTCCCTCAAATATTGTTCACAAACCAGTCTAAATCTGTGATAGTGAGCACTTCTCCTTTGCTGAGATAATCCATCCCACCTCACAGGTGTGCCATATCAAGATGCTGATTAGACACCATGATTAGTGCACAGGTGTGCCTTAGACTGCCCTCAATAAAAGGCCACTCTGAAAGGTGCAGTTTTGTTTTTTGGGGGGGGGGATACCAGTCAGTATCTGGTGTGACCACCATTTGCCTCAATGCACTGCAAACATCTCCTTCACACAGAGTTGATCAGGTTGTCAATTGTGGCCTGTGGAATGTTGGTCCACTCCTCTTCAATGGCTGTGCGAAGTTGCTGGATATTGGCAGGAACTGGTACACGCTGTCGTATACGCTGGTCCAGAGCATCCCAAACATGCTCAATGGGTGACATGTCCGGTGAGTATGCCAGCCATGCAAGAACTGGGACATTTTCAGCTTCCAAGAATTGTGTACAGATCCTTGCAACATGGGGCCGTGCATTATCCTGCTGCAACATGAGGTGATGTTCTTGGATGTATGGCACAACAATGGGCCTCAGGATCTCGTCACAGTATCTCTGTGCATTCAAAATGCCATCAATAAAATGCACCTGTGTTCTTTGTCCATAACAGACGCCTGCCCATACCATAACCCCACCGCCACCATGGGCCACTCGATCCACAACATTGACATCAGAAAACCGCTCACCCACACGACGCCACACACGCTGTCTGCCATCTGCCCTGAACAGTGTGAACCGGGATTCATCCGTGAAGAGAACACCTCTCCAACGTGCCAAACGCTAGCGAATATGAGCATTTGCCCACTCAAGTCGGTTACGACAATGAACTGGAGTCAGGTCGAGACCCCGATGAGGACGACGAGCATGCAGATGAGCTTCCCTTAGACGGTTTCTGACAGTTTGTACAGAAATTCTTTGGTTATGCAAACCGATTGTTTCAGCAGCTGTCCGAGTGGCTGGTCTCAGACGATCTTGGAGGTGAACATGCTGGATGTGGAGGTCCTGGGCTGGTGTGGTTACACGTGGTCTGCGGTTGTGAGGCTGGTTGGATGTACTGCCAAATTCTCTGAACGCCTTTGGAGATGGCTTATGGTAGAGAAATGAACATTCAATACACGAGCAACAGCTCTGGTTGACATTCCTGCTGTCAGCATGCCAATTGCACGCTCCCTCAAATCTTGCGACATCTGTGGCATTGTGCTGTGTGATAAAACTGCACCTTTCAGAGTGGCCTTTTATTGTGGGCAGTCTAAGGCACACCTGTGCACTAATCATGGTGTCTAATCAGCATCTTGATATGGCACACCTGTGAGGTGGGATGGATTATCTCAGCAAAGGAGGAAGTGCTCACTATCACAGCTTTAGACTGGTTTGTGAACAATATTTGAGTGAAATGGTGATATTGTGTATGTGGAAAAAAGTTTTAGATCTTTGAGTTCATCTCATACAAAATGGGAGCAAAACCAAAAGTGTTGCGTTTATATTTTTGTTGAGTATATATATATATATATATATATATATATATATAATTGCCACCAGAGTATAAGTCACAGATCAAACTCCTAAACAAAAAACTGACTTACACAACACATGTAAATCATGGCTTTTATAGATTTCTTTAGAAAATCCAGGGGATGGATACATGAACATTTCCAAGTCACTGAATATGTCTTGGACTTCATTCACAATAATCATTAAAGAATACAAATATTAGAAGAATTGATGTCCTTGTTTTGCCACCTTTTGTCACCTTTATAGAAAAGCTTTATTGCATATATTTTTAGTGATATTTCTGATCGTTTTGCAAGGTCCCTGTCGATATTGAAAACATATTTCTTTGTGCGTGTAGTGACACCAGAGGTGCTGAGAAAATGCACTCTGACTGGGAATAAGTCAGGGCAAAGCATTTTAAAATCAAATAATGTATGCAGAAGCTACTCTTTTTTTTTCTTTCTCCCCAAAACCGCAGTTATAGTGGCTCTGCAGTAATTCAGCCATGTAGATTATACAAGCATAAAAGAATTTACACTCTCCCGTAATACCTTGTGGGCACACATAGGGAGCAAGTAAGTGGGGTGGGTGGGTGAGTGCTGCAATTAATCATCATCGTCAACTCAGCAGCACCTTTTTCAGAGCCTGTTTGTGAGTACCATGGTGCCATGTTCCAATGTGTGTTTGTTTCGCTTTCCTGCTAATTATTCAGCATATATAACAGAAAGAACAATATATATTTGGGTGTTTAGAGATTTACACTGCTGACAAAATGTTTGTGCAACCTTCAGCTTTGACACATTTAAAATAAATTCATAAAAATAGAGATGAGATATTATCCATTGAAGAGCGTTCTTTAGGTCCAGCATTCTGGTGGAGGTTAGGAGGTTTGACTCCTTTATATTTCTGGAATTTGCAGCTGCTTTACCTTTGTTTTATGTTACTTTGGGTCCAAGGTGTCCTGAGCTGTACCACTGTGTAAAAATGTTCCACCTCACAATATTTTCTTTGGAGCTGGGAGCTGGATGTGTAAGGAGTAATATTTTTATGACAGCTTCGGGCTGATGCTGCGGTTTGTGGATGTCTTAAAATGTGCTCCACTGCAATTATCCCACATGATCAAACAAGAACAGCACTTATATAAGTATTAATCCACTTTGACTTAAACACGCCACTGTATTAAAAATAAATAAATATAACTTCAGTAGTTATGTACTCTTAACCAGTAATCGTTTGAGAGTAATCTTTACACAACAGCCCAACTAAGTAGAGATAAAAGTATTTCCATCGCTGCGGCCTCTGAAAGCTGAATGAAATTTGTATTTAGAACTGCTTATATTTAAACTTTAGCCGAGTTTAAATACTTTAAGGAAAAGCTGCTCAGTGGTCTTAAAATACAGCAATCAATATTATGTAAGAGATGTTGATGCTCCATCACGTCAAGTCTGGGAGCACGCAGTGATGCTGTGCGTTGCCTCATCCACAACACCATGGAACTGCCTTGGGTCCTGGATGGTAACCACCCAGGCAGACAACTGGTCCATTCCCACATCTCTAAAATAATGGTCTATCTCCTGCACCCAGGTGAAATGTGATCATCTGCCTGTCCTTCTCCAGCTACTGGGGTCCTCAGTGCCCAGCCACCAATGTGCTGCATCATGCACAGAGAAATGGGCCACATGGCCAAAATGTTATAGCTGATGCTCCCCCACAATGCAAGTAATACACCTCACCTTAGTCTCTCTTAGTTACCACTCATTTGATACGTCATCTCAGAATGAGAATCACCTTTATTGACATTGCACAGTAAAACAGCACAACAAAATTTACTTGTGCATCCTCAGTGGTACCCAAGGAGCCTTCAAAGGCACCTAGTACCAAAGACATCCAGTCATCACCTTAGGTCACTGCTTAGTGTCCAAGTCTCACCACCATACAGCAATACAGGCAGCACCAGGCCCTAAAGACTTGGACCTTCATTCACCTGCAAATATATTGGTATTACCAAATACCTCTGAACCAGTGACGTCCATAAGATCTTCCAAGGTGTCTGTCTCTTTTAAGCATCACCAAAAAAAAAAAAAAAAAAAAAAAAAACCAAATACCAAATGGAAAAACTGCCTGATTTTTCATCAAATCAAGTTTAAAATAAAATGAGAAAAGATTATGCCTTTGTCTCTGAAAACTGGCAGTTACCCAGGTTGACCACTGCTGAGCCAGTTGCTAGCATCCTCATCACTGAGGTACCTGCTTGCTGAATTATGTTCAGGAAAACGCAGTGTTGTAATGTTGAAGCTGACATCCCCCCACTATGCAGGTAATATGCCTCATCTGAGATTCCCTAAATTGCAGCTCATTTGAGATAAATCCATTCAAGCAATTCAATTTTAATGTATCCAGTTTATATTGCGCCAAATCGCGACGTCGCCTCAAGGCGCTTCACATAAAACAGCTCAAAAACAATATAAAAAATAAAAAACAATATAAAATAAAATTAAAACATCAAAACACAATTAAAAGTTCACAATAAAACACAATAAAGAGTAAAAGAACTTAAAAGAATTAAAAAAGGATGCTCGCCATAAGACTGGGTAAAAAGATGCGTCATTAGTTTTTTCTTAAGTCTCCACAGGATCTGAAAGTCTCACTGAGGTTGGGAGAGCATTCCACAAAACAGGAGTATGGTTCAAAAAGGCTGTCTGTCCCGCAGACCTTTTCCTCACCCTTGGGACACAGAGCTGTCCTGTATCCTGTGGACGCAAAGCCCGGGCCGGTACATAAGGTTTAACTGAATCAGCCAGATAGCGATTAGAAAATTAGAAGTAGTGTTATTGTACAAAACACAATGAGAATGACTGGACAGGTTTGACGTCAATCACGCAAGGGCACTTCCAGTTAAATAAAATAAAATTAAATACTTAAATACCAAATTAAATAACTTAATGTAGAAAAAATGTGCAGTTTATTGTCCAGTGCACCTTATAAGCCAGAGTTCGACTTATACTCCAAAAAATATGGTATAACACATTTTGTGACATTTTTCACATCTTTCTATATATTAGAAATATAAGTAGAAAATCTGATGTGCAGCTGGCCAGTGGCAGTCCCCATGTACAAGAACACACAAGAGCTGGCAGCAGTCAGCCTTACAGTCTATGGTCAGCTCTGTGGACAGCAACCATGGACATATAAAACATACACAAATGACACTGCAATTATGTGAAGGTGAAGAGAATATGCGAAACACTGGAGGGACACGCACCCCGTTGTGGGAACATGCTTTTGAAGATTGTCATCTTAAACTGATTATTGAAGGCAAGTGGCGCCGATTCTGGACAAACACTATGCACCTCTCGTGACAAACCATTTTCAAGGCACTTTAATTTTTGTTTTGGTAAATGTTCAGTAAATAACTTTCAGTTAAAATGTGTGTGTTTGAGTTATATTGTGCATAGCTGGAAGTGTCTGATTGGATTTCACTTTGTATTTACGGTCATTCGTGCTTGCAGAAGTCTCATTTGCATACTGGGATGTACATCACATTACCACCCACTGTCAAGTGCCTATTGTTCTTTGTATATAGGCTCACTTTGCTTTCACTAATCCAACTCGCAAAAGTTCTGATTGTCAATGCAATTTAGCACTCGTTATAGGGGATCTTAGTAAATCAGGCCCGTAGTGTCTAATAGGAACATGTCTATAATTGAAACTATGCATGTGTCCAATCCTGCCCACCAGCATTGATGCTGAGTGTACATTTCAGCACAGTACACACATACACAGTGGATGCCGTTGTACATTTGTCCATGATGAGACATAAACTCAGGTTAGGTCAGGCTGTGGCTCCTGCAGTGCAGAGTTGTACTGCAGGCTACTAATCTCTCTAACCCTCCTCCTCCGCAAGGCCAAAAGAGCTCTGAAATAAGAAAGACCACTTAGCCAGCATGTCAGAAAATGCTTTCCCACTTTTCAACAGGGGGCATGGCAAAAGATAGCGGCTGGAGGCTTACTCGCTTTCCTTCTTCCCATAAAGGCAAACGATTATCCAGATTGTCAGCGATCATATGCTGTTATCAAATGAGAGCATCACTTTAATGAATTGAAGCTCATCCGGTAGATGAAGTATGGGAGATTAGCTCCAGGCCGTCAGCTTACGTGCATTAAGCCTCTCAGAGCAACTTAGAATAGAAGTCGGGTCAGATCCATTGGCCTTTGTAACTTAAAATGCCTTTATTTTTATTTTATTTTTTTTTTTTATCACAACAAAGCGCGTGGGGATAACTTTTAGGCCAAGCAAGAGCTTCTTCTGCTGCATAGGATCAGTTCTACAGACCACTTCTGTTGATAGATGAACTAAAGCGTCAGCTCTACTGGCTCAAGATTGAGCCACCATCAGTCAGGACGCCACCTGTTTTTCAGGGGGAGCATACCATTTGCTTTTGAAACTGCAGTCAAAGATTTTGAGATTGATGTCAACCATCAGAGTTAAACAACTGAATCAGTTCACCCTTAATATGTACTAACTTCATTTGGTGCATTATATGATGATAGCATTTATTATTTTTGAGTTATGTCAACAAACATGTAATTCACTCAATACATTATAAATGGTTCATACCTTGGCCTGGGGATAATCATCATCATAATTAAAAAAATAATATCAAATTATAATTTCAGAATATATTTCTGTTAATTCATTCTACTACTCCTTCAAGATTGGTATGGTTAACCCATACCCTTGTGAAGCACCGTGGGGTGGCCTATGTTGTGACAAATTGAAATGGAACTGAAGGTGCTTGGGCCAGTTTCCACCAAACTTACTGTGTGCATGTATAGGGACCCCAGAATTGCTCTGAAGAAGGTTGTTTTGGTGAAAAACCAAGGTCACTTGGCACACATTAGTAAATTTGATGTTGCCTGAGCAATTCCAGAACTCACTAAAGTTCAGTCATTGGGTTCTTTGCCATTGGGATCAAGTTCAAAAAGGATTAAAAAAAAAGGATTCAAAATGAGTTTATTGGCATATGCACATAAGGATAATAATGTTCCCTGCACAAGAAAATGTGTTCACTGCATTTTTACCCATCCTAATTGCCAGTTAGGAGCAGAGGTCGCCTTTTACGGCACCCGGGGACCCAGCTCCAGATGTATATCCCTGCCCTAGGTCATGAGCAGAGCTGAGCAAAACTGGAGTTTTCCCACTCTAACTCGCACCAAACCTGGCACACATATGTAGACGGGTTCTGGACTTAACCAGGTGAGGTCAGATTTGCCAAAGCTTTATAGTGGCAACAACGTCATTGGAGTCAAAGGCTATAATTTTCACTCTGATTTACATAGAACTTGGCACATAATTGAATTAGTTTTCCTCTATATTGTTCCTTTATCAACACTTAAATGACAGAATCTAGCAACTTCATTAATTATTTTAGCTTCTGCAATTAACACATATAGAACTTTCTCTGTGATGAAGATAAATAAATCTATATAAAAGGCGAGTGTTTGTTGTTTGTGTTTTGGGACTGTGCTGTAGTTCTCATAATGGTTTGCCTTGGTATGGGCATTAAAAGTCATCAACCGGTTATTTCCTTAGCAATTGTGCATTAACGGGGCTTAAGGGATTAAGCTACGAGTAGCTACTAAAAGTGCAAATGTCATAACATACAAAATTAAAGAAGAGAATTTCACACAGTGTGAATATTGTTGCAAGGATGTTTTAAATGATCTGTTAGGACATTTCTCTGCACAACAAGCCATAATTTTCCAGGTATTTGTCATAAAATGTTTAAAATACTTAAACTCCTCCACTTGAGGCAAGGGGGGCAAAGCTCTCGATTTACAGATCGATCTACGTTCCAATCCTCACCTATGGTCATGAGATTTGGCTCATGACCGAAAGAATGAAATCGCGAGTACAAGCAGCTGAGATGACTTTCTTCCGCAGGGTGGCTAGGCGCTCCCTTAGAGATAGGGTGAGGAGCTCGGTCACTCGGGAGGAGCTCGGAGTCAAGCCGCTGCTCCTCCACGTCAAAAGGAGCCAGTTGAGGTGGCTTAGGCATCTTTTCCCGATGCCCCCTGGACACCTCACTGGAGAGGTGTTCCTGGCACGTCCCATCGGGAGGAGGCCCCGGGGAAGACCCAGGACACGCTGGAGGGACTACATCTCTTGGCTGGCTTGGAAACGCCTTGGGGTTCCCCCTGAGGAGCTGGGGAAGGTGTGTGTGGATTGGGAGGTCTGGACGGCTTTGCTTGAGCTGCTGCCCCCGCGACCCGACTCCGGATAAAGCGGAAGAAAATGGATGGATGTTTAAAATAACAGACATATGCCTCCATAACAGCTAGCCGCCACATTGAGTGGCCTCTGAGCTAAAGATGTTGTGAGAGTCGAATGTGCTTGACTCAGCTTTCTTTTAAACATTTTTGGCAGGCCTCATCAAGACTATCGTAACTTAGCGCTTGGTATTACATTGTTTGTACAGGTCTAAATTTTGTGTTGTTTAACAGGGCTATTCTACAGGGTGCTGTTCTACTACGATGACCCACCATCTTAAAAAAGTGCAAAAAAAAAAAAAAATGGATGAAATGGCCTAATCTGGCTTGCCTCCTAACAGGCTGTCTTATTTATTTATTTATTTATTAGTTTATTTGACAGGCACAATGTACATTAATGAACATTTCTGTAAATGCACCAGAATTAGCCTTAGCAGCTATTTTTCATCTGCAGTCCCTGGACAGGTGGTAGCTGTCACCCTAAAAATAAGTGTTAGTTAAAATACATACATAAAACACTTCACATTATTATACAGTTTAGTAAACATTATATATTAGGGCTGGGCAACGTTAACGCGCTAATGTTGCGTTAATTATTGAGGTCATTATCGCCGACAATTTTGTTCCTCCCCTTAACGCTGCGTTTTTGTTTTGTTTTTTTAGCCTTTTATGACTGTTGCTCGTTGCCTTTTATTTTGAAAGCGTCAGTCGGGGGCGAGCTTATGCTGCTGCTTCCTGCTGATAGCTGAGTTCACACAGAAAACGACACGAGGTTCGAGAAAAGTACAGGCTATGCAATGCACAACAAAACAAAATGCAGAAAGATGCCAAACTTTTGAATGGACATTTTCGGTACAAAGTTCTACAGGATCAGGCCCGGATCCAGACCGTAGATCGATCTGTAAATTTTTTTTTTTATGCATCGTTCGTCATCGGTAAAAAAAACCCGCGGTGAACACAGCTGGTTTTCATGTCAACCTATAGTCCATAAATTATACGGATTTTTCCGAGTTTCAGAGTCATACGGACGTACAAATAAAGTCGGATATTAAGGGTTTGGTCTGTAATAAACTATTTCTGCAGCACAGCTCCACTTTGAAACCATGAACCATTGAAGCAAATGCGTCGATCCAGTAGCTCGTTGGTTCTTTGATTCACTGCTCTTCAGAAACGGCAAGCCGCTTCTTAACCCCTCGCAAAGCCATTAAAATATTGTCAGTCACTTTTGTGTGGATTAAAGTCACTAACTGGGACTCTTGTCTTGTTGCTGTCAAGAAATGAGAATCGTCCTCCGTTCCGTTCACACAGCTCGAAACGCTGCGCGGCTGAGACAGAGTCCGGTCGGAATTAATAACTTCAAAATGAATCGCCACTTTAAATAAAATGACACCTCTTTCCAAATGTAATACAGACAAGAAACTACAATAGACTAAACCTTTTTTTTTTTCTCCCAAAATGAAACGTGCTGTATTTTCTTTTCAAATTACATCCTGAAGTGAAGCACAGCAGCTGTAAGCTCAGCTCAGATATATGGAAACACATTCATGCCAATGTCTGAAAGGAAATGCTACAAAAACTACAGATTTTTTTATTCCTATTTATGTCCAGAGATCAAGGATTCACCAAGTAAAGTTCATTATGTACAAAGTTTAAGGATCCAGTGACCAAATTCATATTTATTTACTTTAAGACTCAATAAAATGTTCAATTTCAATTCAGTTTAATCGGCTTATAAAGTGCCAAATCACAACACATATACCATGCGATTAATCATGATTAATCACAGAAAGTCATTGAGTTAATGCGATTAAGATTTTTTATATTTGCCCACCCCTATTTTATATATATATATATATATATATATATATATAAAAGAATTAAACATGCAGGTTAAATATATTTTCTAAGAATATTCAGGAGATTTGGTGCTGACATGTTTGATGGTCAACGAGCCACTTCCTCAGATTAACCTTAAATGTGTTAAAAGTGGTAATTTATCTAATGACCACAGGTAGTGTTCCACTCATGTGCTGCCCTCACAGAGAAAGAAGCCTGACCAAAAGCACTTCTCAGTGGGAATGAACTGCAGACCTAGCAACCCACCCAAAAATGAAAGAAAGGAGCCAGAGATGTTCAACTCTGTACAAAAACTGAAACAGCGCTGTTTTGGCTTAAAATTGTTGCCCCAAATGGAACATGATCAAACAAGTTCCAAGCTGTAGCCACTACGAATACTCCTTTTAATGAAGTTCAAACATGATTGAAGCTGTTAAGACTATGAATATCTGGAAGTCAATACATACCATCAACAATTTCAAAAAACAGGATGACATTTTTAAAACGGTTCAAAAAATGGATCCCAATTTCAAACCTGGTGCTGATGATGAATTGTTCATGGACTTGCACTTCCATATCTAGCTGACCTGGTAAGCCGCTATGTACCAGCTTGGGCCCTGTGTTTGCAGGGTGCAGGACTTTTTATGTGTTCCCAGGGTGAATAAAAAGTCTGCTGGTCATATAGCTTTCTCTTACCGTGCCCCAGCTCTGTGGAATGATCTCCCAGCACACATACGACAGTCGGATACTGTGGAGACTTTTTAAATCACGTTTAAAGACTTAATTGTTTTCCTTGTTTCATCATTAGTTTTATAGTGTTATGTGTTTTTATTCTAGAGTTCTTTTATGGTTTTGTCTTTTTAATTGTGTTTTAATTCCATTTTCTCTGTTTTTATTATGTTGTGTGAAGCGCCTTGAGGCGATCTCATCATGAATTGGCGCTATATAAATTAATAAATTTGAATTTGATGATGTCCGTAACTAGTATGTGTACCAAGTTTGTTCGAGAGTGACAAAGATTGGCCAAAATGTAACTACGATGCTTTAAAACGCACCCTGATTTGCTGTTCAGGATTAAACGGGAAGGAACAGTGCTCTGTGGAAAAGGCCTTTAACATGAAACATTTATGATTTGAGCTTTGTGGGCCTGATCACCAGGCCAACAACACATCAAAAGCAAAATACTGGAATGTGTTTACAGCAAAAAGATAAAAGTCAGTTTCTATGGTCCCACAATATTCTCCAAGCTCATTGTAAACGTGTTTCTCAACCGTACACATAGATGCTTTAGTCTGTACATTTCCCGACAGGTCACTCCTGACCTCAGGGAGTAGATTGTGGCAGTAAAGTGAGCTGGCCTCTATCATCACCAAAGTGATGCCGGTTCATTATTGAGCCTCGCCGTCTGTAAATCCACTGTCCGCCGCACAGTGCTCTCATGTGCTTCACAACAGCACCCTCTTCACAAATGGGCTCTGTTTTTACCAGCCGCTTCCCACAAAATTGGTCATTAAATAGTGCTAGGGGGCTGAGTGTTCCTTTTAAATGGCCTTGAAAGCATGCAGTTCCAGGAGGAATGCGGTAGATATCTTGTGCAGTACTGTAAAGCTATTTTTAGTTTTGTGTTTGTAAGCGGTAACATCCCACAGTGGATCTCACAGCCATTTTAGCACTGTGGAAGTAAGGCTCATGAAGACCCCTCTCTGTATCTCACACACGCATGCACACAAGCTGCAGTCTGCAGACAGATTTAACTGTCAGTTTTATTACTCAGTGTGACCTTTTCGGGACGACAATAAAAAATTGTCATTTTAAAAGAAAGAAGGAACGGCCTCCAAAAAAGATTATGCACTTACTTTAAACTCACTGCCATTGTACTTTGTTTTAAATTGCTGGGGCAGAACAAACTTCATTTTACTTTTAACAGCCATAATTCATGAAGACAGGGGTACTTTTATGAGGTTCGTCACGTTAGAACCTGTTTCGGTGCAGATCCAGATGCTACGTCCAGGATTTTTTTCCCACTTTCTTCACCATATCAGACAATGATCACCGCTGCTAAAAATAAAGATGTGCTACACCCACATGGGTGATCTCACGTTTGGAGCCACGCACCACAATGCCATGAACAATCTGTCGACATCAGTGGTGTCCAAAATATTCCAGAAATGGCCGAGAGGGTGCAGGTTTTCAACGTAGCCACTGACTTCAGCAGGTGTTTTCACTGATTAACATCACTTTCAGCAGGTGAGATGAGTTCATCAGTGAAATCAGCTGCTGGAGTCAGTGGCTGCAAGGAAAACCTACACCCTGTCGACCTTTTCTGGAATACTTTGGACACCGCTGCTCTACATCATATCAGTCACCATCCTGAAAAGATAATGTAGTTTCATTGTCAATGGGTGCTTGTTGTCTTGCCTGAGTGAGTCCCATTCATGACCCAAGGTAGTTGTGTAGTGTGGTGTAGGGCTGCATGATTAACTGAATCTTCATCATCATATATTCTACTTACTGCTGTATATGGTTGTGAGACTTGGACAGGAACCAGTAATGTAAGGTGATGACGAGATGTCTTTGGTCTCAGGTCTCTTCAGAAGATCCTTGGGTACCGCTGGAGCGACTTTGTGTCAAACGAGCTCTTACGTAGCAGTAATACAGACAGCAGTGCAGTGGCACTACAGGAATGCTAGGGTTTCAGGGACAAATGTAATGAGAAATAAGTGTCTATTTATTCTGTTAACTGCATAGATATACAGTTTTTGTGGTTTAGTGTTTTTTAAAGCTTCTTAAAAACAAAAATACAAAAATGTAAAGTTTAACAGAATATAATGTTCATACGTGATTGTGATGTCTAAATTAAGAAACATCATGACACCATGTTGTTTCTGGTCATCATGTTTCATGATGCCATGGTCCATGATCATTACGAATGGATGGATTCAAACTTGCTGCATTTATTTTTGTCATCTCATTGCTTTGACCTCAAATAAGTGCCTAATTCTCCCTTTCACAAAAGTTTATTTTGTTGTTTTATTTATTGCTCTCCTGTAGTTATTCTGGTGAGGTTGCTCTATTTTTGCATACATGCATACATTCCGCTATTTTACATTTTGGAGACTGTGTTAAGTGATCTGTGGCATTTTGTTTTAAATACACTGATATTTTAAGATTGTTCACATGCTTTGCATGTGATGATAAAATATGCAAAAGGAGCATCAGAGAGAAAAGGAGGTGGAGGATCGAAGAGAGAAGCAGGCAGTGTGAGATAGAAATTTTGAGAATTCTTTTCTACCTGTGGAAGAGATTCAGGATTTGCATCCAGTGTGATTAATGAGTTGGCCACTGATTGCTCATCCTCATCTTTCTCCCATGAATAATGACCACGACAGCACACTCGAAGGGCTGAATAAGTGTGGGTGTGCTCTGTGAGGCAGAAGGGAAGTGTGTGAGCATGAAGTGACACACAATAATACTGCAACATATGAATGGTTTGAACAGTTGACTACAAACGTCTTTGCAGCATAACATATATTGATGGAATTAATTTCATGTTTCAGACTGAATACTCCTAATTGTACGCTAAATCCTGCAGGACACCTGCAGGGAGCTGTTCTCATACTATGACACAGTGAGATCATTTGTTCTTACTGCAGGGTCCCAGCAGGAGTCCTGAGTCCTTACATGTTTCTGTGCAAACCTTGCAATTTTTTACCTCACAAAACAGCAGTGCACAATAAAAGAGATGCATATTGAGAAACTAGCTCTAAGTTATAACCTGTCATTTTATAACAATCTTTATTGTACTTAGGGCTCAAACAGAAATTCCGTATGGATGAAAAATTACTTTTTATATGCATTTCTTCGTGACCCAAATGCATTCATGCCATGACTATAATTTTGACCACAACAATGAGTGTGACAGAGAGCCAGACAGATGTCACACAGACCTGACATACAACCGCCACACAAACATATTACAGGTTGGGTTGAAACTTTGGCGATTGGGCAAGCCATCACATCAAACACACGGTGTAAAAAACGTGTGCGTGTTCAACATGCAGATCCATCCCTGATCTGAACACTCAGATCACAGTAGGGTTCAGCCGATAGTCGATCCTCTGATTGAAGAGGAACAATGTGAGTTCTGTCCTGGTTATTGCATGTGTTCCCACACGAGGGCCAAGCTACTGAATACTGTGTTAAAAATATAGCAGAAGAAGAAGAAACAGCCAGATGTGTAACGCTAGCAGCTGCAGATTTGGTGATTAAAACGGACACCGTTTTTCTCTTTTCTGCAAATATATGTACTTATGTCTCCATATACATTTCTACATGCTTTACTTTTTCTTGTTCCCCCCTTTTTAATATTATTATATTTAAGTAAATATTGGAGGAGTGGGGTACAATTAGTTATACCTAACAGCTAACATTAGCTTATCTAGCCAGCCTTAGCAACGTTCATCGTAGCTTACAAAATAGTTGGTTCCTTTGTGTTTGATAAGAATCGTCTCCTGTGATGTCTTATCCTTCTTATGTCTTATTACTTATTATATTATATATACCTTTTTCTTGAGCTGCTTGGGTGGGTAGGGAGAGTTCCCATGGGAAAAAAAGCTTTTTAACCTACCATCTCTGGTTCTCAAGACCAGGCACCTAAGTGGCTCTACTCTACTCTTTTCTACTCTCCTATTTTACTCTTCCTTTTTAGATATTTAGATATACCTTTGTATACTGGCATAGTTCCACCTTAGAACTGGAATATAATATATAAGATATACCTTACTGAATTTTCATGTAACAACCGACCAGCTCTTCACTCTCACAAGGACCCTGGAGGGTGCCTGGGAGTATGCCCACCAGTCTACATGTGTTGTGTGGACTTGGAGAAGACGTATGATCAGGTACCCCGCGAGATACTGTGGGAGGTGCTGCGGGAGTATGGAGTGAAGGGGTCCCTATTCAGGGCCATCCAATCTCTGTACTCACAAAGGTAGAGCTGTGTTTGGGTGCTCGGCAGTAAGTTGGACTTGTTTCCGGTGGGACTTGGCCTCCAACAGGGCTGCGCCTTGTCACCAATCCTGTTTGAGATATTCATGGTTAATCTTCATTTCTCCTTTCACATATGGTCATGAGGATTGGGTCATGACCAAAAGAACTAGACCAAAAGAACTAGATCGTGGGTACAAGCAGCTGAAATGTCCCTTAGAGATAGGATGAGAAGCCTGGTCATTTGTGAGGAACTCGGAGTAGAGCCGCTGCTCCTTCACACTGAGAGGAGCCATCTGAGGTGGTTCCAGTATCTGGTAAGGATGCCCCATGGGCACCTCCCTAAAGAGGTGTTTCAGGCACGTCCATCTGGGAGGAGACCCTGGGGAAGACCCAGGACTAAGTAGAGGCCTGGAAACGCCTCGGGATATCCCAGTCAGAGCTGGTCAGTGTGGGCCGGGAAAGGGAAGTCTGGGGTCCCCTGCTGGAGCTGTTGCCCCTGCGACCCTATCCCAGAAAGCAGTGGAAGATGAGTGTGGAAGAAGATAGTTTTAATAAATCAAAAATCAACACTCCAGCCATCTATTTCTTCCACTATTTCAAACGGGAAATGGACTGCATTTATATAGCGCTTTTCCATCTGCATCAGACGCTCAAAGCGCTTTACAGGAATGCCTCAAATTCACCCCGATGTGAGGGTGCTGCCATACAAGGTACTCACTACACACCAGGAGCAACTAAGGGGATTAAGGACCTTGCCCAAGGGCCCTAAGTGATTTTACAGTCAGGCTGGGATTTGAACCGAGGATCCTCTGGTCTCTAGCTCAACGCTTTAACCACTAGACCATCACCTCCCCTTTTCTTTATTTAGGCTGCTTCAAGTTTGTTCATGATTTCCACAGGGGATCCGGTTCTCCTTCTGTAATCAGATGAAACACAATCTTTAAAAGAAATTACAATCATATTGCAAAATCAAAATTCTGCTTTTTTTAGTAAGGAAGAAAATTACAAAGAGAATGTGCTTTTAGACAGAGCATGAATGTTTCATGGACATGAATTAAAATTAAATTTATTCATGGGAGATTCTGGCCTTGGGGCTTTTGCTTTGCTGCATTTTGGTGATTGGCAGGAGGGAAAAAAATGTGTCAGACATCTACATTATTTCCTAACCTCATTTCAACAGTATTTTGATGATAATAAATGGTGCCGATTGGATTCTTGGCAAACCTGTGCAAAACTGGATAAAAGGTGAAATCCTGTAGTCTTATTGTGCATGTAAACAAGTGGCACACTCTCACAGCAAAAGCTTGAAGACAGTTACATCTGTTGACTTAGTTCAACTCCAACGGTTTTGAGGAAACCCATTTAATTTCAGTTATTGCAAATAATTGAACTACAAATGTATTTTCTTGTTCATTATTCTTACACGCACACACACACACACACACATATATATATATATATATATATATATATATACACACGAGGTCTGTTAGAAAAGTAACAGACCTTTTTATTTTTTGCAAAAACTATATGGATTTGAATCATGTGCGCTTGCATCAGCCAAGCTTGAACCTTCATGCACATGCGTGAGTTTTTTCACGCCTGTCGGTTGCTTCATTCGCCTGTGGGCAGGTTTTGAGTGAGCACTGGTCCTCCCCCCTCGTCGGATTTTCATTGTCAGGAAAATGTCTGAACGATTGGAGCAGTGCTGCATCAAATTTTTCAGAAACTGTGAGAGACAGCCAGGTGGAAGTCATTCGGAAATTCAGATGGCTTTCCGGTGAAGATTCTATGGGCGTCACAAGGATTAAGGAACATTACAACCGGATTAAAGATGGCCCACAGCGGCTGAGGGTGCGCCGCGCTCCGAGCGGCCATCGACAGGCTGAAATGACCAGATCATTTCCAAAGTAAAGGCTGTGTTGATCCGGGACGTCGTGTGACCCAGAGAAATTGCGGAAGAGGTGGGCATAGCCAGGGGCGTGCTGGGAACATTTTTCAGCCCAGGAGTTTCATATCCACCCGGCCCACAAACCGCCAGCGCACAGGGATAAAAAGAGTTCTGCTGTGGCATTTAAATCCGGCATTTAGGTGCTGACTGACTGTGAAAATTGGGTGGCTTATAATAGAAAGTAAAAGTTAGTTAGTTAAAACAAGAACGGTATTGTTAACTTACCAGCGCACCACTGTGCGATTTTTGGCCCTTTTTCAGCCGATTTTTCACTCGTGGGAGAATTTTTTGGATCGCACTGAGTTTCAGCTTCGTGCGTCCTGCATCTCACGACCACCTCCCGATGGGGAATCATATGGTCTGATGAAATCAAACCTGTTTGATATTTTGGTCGGCCGTCCGTGGCTCGTGAGGGTTCTGTGCTGTTGAAGCAGCGCTACAAGCATCTACGTGCTGATTACGTCGCGCACTGTGTATGTGCAAACACTGGAGAGAGCCAGTGATCAGAACAGTGATCTCATGTAAAGTCTTGTGTTTTTTTTTTTTTTTTTAATTGCGTTCCCTTGCAGTAACCTAATATCATATTAAAGTTCATGCCTATCAGTACGCACAGTGAGTGGAATCAGGTGGGGGGAGACTGAACGTATATGCGCACACACACACACACACTGCAGACAACAGGATTTACGACAGATGAGCACAGCTGTAAGACTCCATATGAAATATAATTTATTTATACAACAGTGTAAGTAGCAACACCTGTTATGAATGTTTGTTTTCTTTTTTTACTGTCCTTTCATGAATCATGTTGCTGTCTGCTGTGTGTGTGCGCGCGCGCATATACGTTCAGTCTCCCCACCTGATTTCACTCACTGTGTGCGCTGATAGGCATGAAATAAATTTAAAAAAAAAAAAGAAACGCGACCCCGACATGTGGTTTTTGAACGTACAATGTGAGCAGTCAGATCGCATCAGAGCATCGGGCCGTACAGTGTGAGATCATGAATCGTGCACTCTGAACTTTTAAACCCTGCGGTTTTGTCGCACAGTTTGAGCTGGAGCCAAGTACAACGATTGAAAATATCGTACAGTGTCTGCCCAGCTTAAGTCAGTGAAGTCTGTAAGTAGCTGGAAGAGGTGGTACTGGACTACAAATGTTGATACGGCTGACATCCGGGCATCAACAGGCATGTAGCCTGTTATGCCCGGCCCTATTTACCATTTCCCTCTTGCTTTGTCTTCTTGAAAAATATCTCTGAGCTTTGCACACTTGGCAGCTTTTCTTAATCTATCTTTTTCAGCTCCACCTGGCTTTTTTCTGTCCATCTTTTCACTCACGGGCCACTCCTCCTATATTTGCTAGTAGCGCAAGTCCCATCTGAGTGCACAGGGCTTGATTGGACTGAACTAACTGTGATGAATGCATAGGGATGTTAAACGTGTAATGGTATGTCCCTACCTGGAAAAGATAACAGCGTTGCAAAAGAAGGAGTCTTAAGTTATTTTCTTGTGAATTTTTGATGATTGTAAAACATTTAAACACTTAATGTCTTCTCTTAAGATAAAGCAGCCCAAGTGTCTTGCTGTGTAGCCTAACAGTTAGTGGTGGTCATATATGTATGCATATTAACACCCCCTCACAACGGCCCCAGGTTGGACCAGCCCACCGGTAAAACTCCCGACTCTCCCGATTACCTAGCACGCGGTAGGGCATAGCATTTTTAGGCACATTCCACTGTTAAAGGACATTTGTAATGAAAGACGTGGTGGCGAAATTCGCCGCGTCGGGACGATAGCCGCAATGGCGGAGAGCAAAAGCAAGTCCGTGTTGGAAGTCTCACGGGATATGTGTTCCACCATTCAGAAGATTCAGACGGCTTTCGGTGGCTTTTTAGTCGAGTGAGTATCCGAGAAATTGTGGAGTGCTGGGCATGTCACCATGTCCCGTGAGACAGACCATACTTTTCTAACAGACCTCGTGTGTGTATATATATATATAATAGATATATATATATATATACGAGGTCTATCAGAAAAGTATCCTACCTTTTTATTTTTTTAAAAAAACTATATGGATTTGAATGACGTGCGATTTACACCAATCATGCTTGAGCCCTCGTGCGCATGCGTGAGTTTTTTCACGCGCGTGGGTGATGTCATTTCCTGTGGGCAGGCCTTTGAGTGAGATGTGGTCTGCCCTCTCGGCTGAATTCCTTTGTTTCACACGCTGCTTGAGACAGCGCGCGTTGCTTTATCAAATTTTTTCTGGACCTGTGAGGAATATCCGAGTGGACACTATTCGAGAAATTAAGATGTGTTTTCGGTGAAAAGTTTAACTGCTGATGAGACATTATGCAGTGTTTCTGTCGCTGTAAGGACTTCCCACGGAGCGGGACGTCGTGCAGCGCTTCCAGGCGCCGTTGTCGGCCTGTTTCAACCTGAAAACATCCTAATTTAAAGCTTTAATTCACCCAGGACGTCGTGAGAGAACAGAGAAGATTCAGAAGAGGCCGGCATGAGGACTTTATGCGGACATTCCACTGTTTAAAAGGACAATTTTGTAATGAAAGACGTGCGCGCAAATTTGCTGAGTCGTTTCGTGATGACTCGGCGAATCTGTGTGCGCCGCGACAGGAAAAACACCCTCCGTGTTTGAAAACCATTTGTAAAATTCAGGCGGCTTTTGATGGATTTCAACAACTGAGTAACTGAGAATGGTTTTAACAGCTTGGGCATGTTCCAACTTGCCCGTTAAGGTTTCCAACGGAGGTGTTTTTCCTGTCGCGGACACCCCCGCGGTCCAGGTCCAGCCCGACATGCGGACTCTGCCCGCACGTCTTTCATTACAAAATGTCAGTTAACAATGGAATGTCCGAATAAACTTCCTCATGCCGACTTCTTCTGAAAGTTCTCTGTTCTCTGATGACTTCCTGGGTCAACAGAGCCTGAAATTGGAACGTTTTCACCTTGAAACGGTGGAGACGCTGCCGCCTCAAAGCGCAGATCGCCATCAGGCGCCGTGGGCCGTCCTTACGGTGACACTACCAGACCAAAATCTCTCATCAGCCGTTAGAATTTTTACCAAAAACCAGCTGAATTATCGAATGGTGTCCACTCAGTTGTGCCTTACAGTTTTGAAAAAATTTTGATCAAACAAAGCAGCAGTCTCTGAGCCATTCCTAAACAATGAAAAAATCAACGAGAGGGTGGGCCACTCCTCACTCAAAGACTTGCCCACAGGCGAATGATGTAACCGACAGGCCGTGAAAAAACTCTCGCATGCCCATGAGGTTCAAGCATGTCTGATGTAATCACACGTGATTCAAATCCATATGGTTTTTGAAAAAAATAATAAGGTCGGATACTTTTCTAATAGACCTCGTGTATATATATATATATATATATATATATATATATAGTAGGTGATTTGTGGTTAAATTAACTAATACAATTCCATGTCTCAAACCTACTTTTTTTGGTGTATATTGCACATTCCATTGCATTTATGACACCAACAGTGTCCTCAATTAGAACGCAAGGCTTTGGCAGTCTCCTTTAATAATTTTCTGGTGAGGGTGCATGACAAAATTGGATATATGGCCTGAAGTAGGGAGAGTCTTAATGTATATGCGATCAGAACCAAAAAGCATAAGCATTTTAAAACTGCGCCAAATGAAGAAAGAGCTTATTTCCAAAATCGTGCAACCAGTCTGTCTTTTTTACCACAGCACTCTGTTTTTGTGTGGCTGATCTGTGCGCTTTTAGTTGAAAATATCTGAACATTGCATAAAGACTGCTGGTGTCTCAATGCAATGAATTTTCAGGCAGCCAGATAGAGCAAAACTTATCATCTAAACAACTAAGAAAATTGAAGAAAGCTTTTTTGCTGTCTTTATCTGCAATCAGCTTGATATGTCACACAAAATCATCCACAATAGAGTCCAAAATATGAGGGTGAGTGCTTTTGTCACCATATGCATATAAGCTTCTCAAATGTTTACTGTTGTCATGGAAACAAATCCTGCAAAGACCACTTCTTTTGTTTTTGGTTGTTTTGTTGTTGCTGCTGTTTGTGGCTTTTAAACAAAGTGCTGAGATGAAGCACTGGGATGAAGGTCTTCTAGGCCCGCTCTCTACTGTAACAAATTTGGTAAAGCCTCACAACCAGGGGGACCAATAAATAATGTAGTGAATTACAGGTCCTCACATGGGCGCACCAATACAAAACAATCTGTGGTGAATAAGTAGTTAAGACTCACAATTGTTATTGGCCTCACATAGAGTACCAAAAATAACGAAAGTATGGTTAAACTCTGAAATTGAGTTAGACTGGCCCTAGACCTCATTTAATGGGTCACCATAATAATTAACAATTTTAGGTTTTATAATATTATTTAATTAGAAATAATATTATAGGGGGCACCACCTATTTAAATCATAGGTACTTTAATTTAAACTTTAATTTATCAGTCTCAAATTAATCAATCAGTCTCAGTTTAATTAATCAGTCTCAGGTCTGAAAGTCTGAATTCTATGATACAATTGACCAAGGGTTTCCTTCTGAACACAAAATGAACCACAGCAGCAATATTTACATTTTATTTACAATTATACAAGAAATGAACAGTTTACTGGCATTTTTGTGGACAGTTACTAAATAAAGTACATTTATGGAAACAATTTGCTTACTCATGAGACATTGAAAGAAAGTAGAGAGATAAGCTTAAAGACTTTAAGCAAATAAATCTGAATTAGAATTTAGTGGTGAAATTTGGAACCAATTATTTTTAACAAAATTATTAACATATGATATGTTTTAAAAAGAAGCCACTCTGCATCCATTGACAACAAAACCCTTTTTCTGGAACCTTTAACTGGGTCACTTAGCTGATCTGTTTGAAGAGATGGTTCTCCGTCTGTCAATATGTTGATGCTCTTTGCAGCGTGCTCACTTGGGTCAGGGGTTAACTCAGTGGTCTCCCCGGGTCATCCCAAAGGCTTGTATTGGCTGGCTTTACCCGACAGGATGACTGCTTGCAGTCAGGTCGTCAGCTTGCTGGACCCCAGGGTGGAAGGCGTTTGTTGAAATGGTTTCTGGTAGCTTTTAAAAAGTTTGTTGGACCCAAATTAAAAGTCTTTGTGAATTTAGAAAAAAGTAAAAACTTTAAAAGCAGCATTGTAAAGTTACAGAAAAGGAAAGTCGCTTTTCTGTAAATTGGCTATTATTTTGAAATTTCAGATCGGAAGTTTTCTTAAAAATTCGAAAGACTTGACAAACCTTAAAAGCGCCAGGCTACTACTTTGTTAAATTATCAGAGAATAACAGCGAATGAATGAACGCATGAATGCTACGTGGTAGCTTATCTTAGCATGGGGCCTTGTTGACCCAAAAATAAAATCAAGCATTTTAAGAAAAGAAGCAAGAGAGTGCTGAGAGAAAGCGAGCAGAACAGCAAGACGAGAGAGTTGAGAGGATGAGCAGACACTCTGTTCTAACTTTTAAAGGGGACTTACATCATTAAACTCCGCCCATGTAGGGTGAGTAATTTCACAGAAATCTTCATGTTAGAAAGGCAGACAAAAATGATTCAATTATTTAAACACATGAACTATTTGGCATACTATTTGTTCTAAGACACTCGAATGGATACACATCATCAGTAGTCACTTAAACACATCCTTCGGATAAAGAGAATACTTCACCTCAACCTACTGATAATGCAGAAAGATCACACTAAACACACATCAGTTACAAGGAACACATGTCAATAAAATGGAATGATTATATGTAAAGGATTTTGCTTTATTATCAATACAAACAACATTAGAAGTTTTTATATGTGAAATAAAAGAAACTGATGCTTTTTTTTATTTAAGCAAAGGGTCTTTCCTTTACTTAGACATAAAGATAATAGCTGGTTGTCCAATGCCCAAAGTTTATGACCAGGTCTTATCGTGGAAGAGATCTTCCTGCAGTGTCTGGGGAGGTTCTGGCCTTGGCGTGAGGCCATAAAAGGTGGTTCTCCGGGCCTGAGGAAGTTCAGATTCTGATGTGAAGCCATTAAAATGTCCTGTAATGCATAGTGACCGAAATTTAACCGATAAACAAGCAAGGGCTCTTTGAAGAACTCTAAGTTACAGTTCTGTTTTGCTCTGGGCCACAGTGTGCAGACCCACGGGGGATGTCTCCAAGAGCTTATCTCCAGATCTCCAGATGGAGTTAGGAATTTCAGAGCTAGAAGTAAAAACAACAGTTTCTGTCCTCCGTTAAAAGCTCAGCTTATTTAATTAAGGTGAATCGGGGCCATGCACTACACTACACTTTCTGCCAGAAAAAAAAAACATATACATGGACAGGGGCCCTTAATTTGCAAACAGATGGCCCTCCCTTGTGTCCACAAACATCATAAACATGTATAATCCATGCACATTATCTTTTCATTTTCCTGTTTAACCCTTTAATACTTTCACATATTTTAATAGAATGTAGTAGATAATAATATGCTCTACCAAATGGTTGAGTTGATCATCAAAGGGATAATTCCTGCGTAATGGTTACAAACATGGGTTTATAATCAGAAAGTTGAGAGTTAAATTCCCAGATCTGACAGAAAAATCAATAAGGTGCCCTTGAGCAAAGTGTTAATTCACAAGTAGCTCCCGTCATTTGTAAAGTGTTTTACAATGGTGGAAAAGCACACTATAAATGCAATCCATTTGCTTTTTACCACTTAAAAGGAAAACAGCTAGAGTAAATAAATGAAAATTACTACTACCAGTTACAGAGCTAATGAACCAGAAGTGACTCGGGCAAATGCAATAGTAGCTTTAGCATAAAACATTGTAAAATTTGGGTTATGTGGCTTGAGTGGTGGATCAAGTTTTTCACAAACTGAAATGATGGTGAACCGATCCCTGAAATGGTCTGCATATGAAACCTGTCTGATTACACATCTGTCTATGAAAATACTAAACTTACATACCATTAAATACATAAATGACAGCTAAAATTGAGAAAAGGAAACATTTAAATAACTTTTATTAAATTAAAGTTATTTTGGGAAGACTGTGACTGGAATAAAAACACCTAAAACATTGCACTGGTAGGTAATATGAGATGTTACTCTCATGGGTTATGTATCTAGTGTTTGTTTTTTTTCTGAACTCGAGTTGCTCTATTTCTAGTGCTATCTGTAGAGTATTGTTATTCTGTGTTGTTCTTTTGCCTTCTAGTGACATTCTCCTTTGTGTTAATTATTCCTTGTGACCTCTAGTGGTTCTCCACCATGTTAGTTTTCCTTCACACTCTCTAGTGAGTCCTGTCCAAGTTAGTTATTCTTTGCAAACTCTGGTAATTCTCCCCTCTGTTAATCATTTTTTGTGCTTTTACTCTGACATCTGCTCTGTGTTTCCTCCATGTGGTGTTACTTTCTGTTTATGGGTTTGCGGATCTCTCCACTTCCATGATTAACTGTTCTGTGGCCTTTATTGCCTCACAATGTGTTGCCTCCTGGCCAGATTGTCTCTCCTCATGCCAACTCTCTCGCATTGTTTCTCAGTGGTTGCCTCTGAACTACTGACACATGCTACCATTCTATGTTTCCTCAGCCTTGCCTGCCTATTCCGGATTTGGTCACTTGGTATGACACATCTCTGTGTATCGAACTTGTATTGAACCTCTGCTGGTGTTTGTGGATAACTCCTCTACTGCTCTTTTTAAAAACATTGTTGCCTGTTGTACTGATCTCGTGCTCCTGACTTCTGTCTAATTAAGCGACCAATCCTGTAGACTGCCACTCTGAGGACCATTATAGTTTGTGCACAGTTGTTGTTGAGTGCTCTGGCACTGCCTGCTGGATTCAATTCAGTTTAATTTAGTTCAATTTATTTAGTTTATATAGCACCAAATCATATCAAAGCTGCCTCAAGGCGATTCACACAAGTAAGGTCTAACCTTACCAACCCTTAGAGCAAGCACACAGGCGACAGTGGTAAGGAAATGAACTGTTTATAATAAACCAGCTTTTACCTATTATTATGGTTCTCTGTCTATGTCATGATGGGGCTACTCCACAGAGCCCCATCCCGTTGAATCCCAAATAGCAAATCAGGGCATGTTTTGAAGCATCATGGTAAACGCCTTGATCCATCTTTGTCAATCTTGAACAAACTCAATACATGTAGTAGTACCGATCCATCATCTGCACCAAATTTGAAATCCAGATCTTTTGAACTGTTCGAAAATTACATCCCAATTCTCAAAATCGTTGATAGTGCATGGTACCTTTGAGGTATTCAGTCTTAAGAGCTTCAGTCATGTTCGAACTTCTTTAAACGGAGTATTCATAGTGACTACGGCACGAGTGGTGCCCAAGCAGTTAAAAGTGCTTGTTTTCCGTGTAAAATGTGGAGTTGTGTTGAGAACGGCATCTGGTGTAAAGCATGTTCCAAATCAACATGCATGTCCAAGTTAGATCTGCTGTGGTGACCCTGAGTGGAAATAAGGGTGAAGCTGAAGGGAATTACTTTAAGGAAAGTAAAATGTGTTCATGCATCTATATACCTGCCTTGTCTTGTATGTCAAACATGTCCGTATAGCTGAATCCTGTGCACGGAAGCACAACATCATGCACAAGCTAAACATCCACCAGGCAACATTTCTACATTGTTCTTTTAAACAGCTGCAGCTAATGACTTTAAATTATTTTTCCTGCTCCTGCACACACACACACACACACACACAAAAAAAACAAAAAACAGAATGGAAGCTGGTTGCAGCCTGTGTCCGTGTGATTGTGGGGAATGTTTCTCCGCAGCCTGAAGCACACATTGTTCTGAATTATAGAGTGACATTACCTTTTGCTGGACACTCTGGTGGTTGCGTAGCAACAATCGGGGGGGCATTCAAAGTTGTGGGGTAAACCAAGTACATTTTCAACAGTGGTTTATTATTGCAACTTTAAACCCTATTCCTGAGTATTTCAGGAGCACCATGGAACAAGTAAGAAATGAAAATGTTGGCAATTCAAAGTTACTGCAGCAGCTGTTTTTCACTTGATGAGCTTCATGATTAATGCTTGAATATTAATTTAGCAAATGAGAAAAAATGGGGATGACTGTCAAATAAGAGTAATGGTGTTCAGTGAATATTTTGCATACATAAAGCATGAAGGGAGGGAGAATCTGCATATCATTTAAGGTGCATCCCTACCCTCCATCCCCCCCCCCCTGACATACGCACACCCTGACATACACATGGAGAGAGACAGAGATACATAAGTCCTATACATGCTCTGAGGACAGTCGTTTTTTCACTTCCTTTGTTTTTCATTTCCCCTCATTACAGGTAGAGAGGATTCACATCCACTAAATATGCACTAAGGAATGCAAAACTGCAACAATGACAAAATGTGCTTCCAGGCAAGACAATTCAGACCATTTGCACAGCAATTACTTGGTACACAATTTTAGTCTCTGGCTTTCTTTAGGCCCCTTCACACATAGTGCAAATTTGTTGAATTATGGCGAAACGTTAGAATTAGTGAACCACGAAAAACATCACGCGACGGAATAAAATAAAAAATAAAAACCAGCTGATACCTGTGGAACCACATCGTGCCACTGCTGTGGAAAACAAAAACAACAACAAAAAAAAGACATGCCACCCACAGGATTCGTACCTGCACTTTGCTGATTACCAGCCTGAAAACGTCACCACTGAGCTACCATCACTGGCCTGTAAACAGTGCGGGAAAATGGCTGAAATCAACAAAGAGATGGACCTATTTTAAAAAAAATAAAACCACACACACACTAAAAAAAACACCCTTTTATCAAGTGTGAACCGTCTGTTCCTCTGTAGATGACCCACGGTTACAGTGTGCTGTGGGTGGACACACCCCCTGTCAGTTCAGCACACACACCAACACACCATCTGTACATCCATATATCAGCAGCTCATGTATACTACGCCCCCCCGGCACCACATGTTATGGATGGGGGTGCAAAACAAGCGCCGTTCACATGCATGCCACATGTGTGTGTGTGGGCAGGGGGCGGGGGGGGGTTGAACACTCCCATGTGTGTTGCTATTTGCAAAGTCACACTCGTGTGGAACATAGACAATTTCACATCCAGCTCGAGAGTGATTGCCTGCTGACTGTTGTCGTGATGATAGTGCGAGTGGCCACACATTTTCTAAGTGCCACATGAGCAGTGTTAGATCTTTAATCATGTGTGTCAGCTGGAATTTGGCCGACACCTGTCACGAGAGGGTTTGATGGGCTTGCACAGCGCACACTCTGTCTTCATTCCCTGCTGGTGTGCCAGATAGGTAGCAACAGGTGTACAGTGTTCGAGGCAGCTGGAAATTCCATGATTAGCATACGACTCCTGCTTCATGCGCACTTTGTGTGCACTTCGACCAAATTCGCACTATGTGTGAAGGGGCCTTAGTAAAACACCCTCTAGTTGGGAAACTTTAAGCATGGTTATTTTTTTAGTCTGATATTAAATTTAAAACAATGGGTTAGTGAGTTTTGGACTGTGACTTAGTCCATGACTTTTAATACCACTTCATAATACTTGGCCCAGATGTCATTGAAGGATCCTTGGGTACTGCTGGAATGACTTTGTGCCAAATGGACGGCCACGACTTCGCCTGCCTGCTGCAGATAGCTAGTTATTCTTGAGATGTGGAGATGGACTGGTTGTCTGCCTAGGTGGTTGCCATCCATGACCCAAGGCGGTACTTTATTCTTGTGGATGCAGTGGAGCACGGCACCAAGCATGCTCCCACACTTGACTTGTCAGATGATTTTGTTCCATTGCGAGTATTTGTGCTTTAAGGTGCAGATCGTGTGTCTGTGTCAAGGCACCCTCTGACCTCTGCATGTCCTCTGTTCTTTTTGTTCAGCATATATGGCCACTACTGTGCTGTTTTACTACTTCACTAATTCAAGAATTCCCCATGAGCCATCAGAGTCCAGCGGGTGCCTATCTCTGTGTTTCATACACAGACCGTTCCCGTGACACTGTCAAGGTCCCACTTGAACTCTGTCACCACTGTTCCATAAAATATACACATACATGGCATGCACAGTTTCAAAAATGCCAAAACCATAATTTTAATTGATTTGATCCACACTGGTGGATCTGAAATCCATCACTGAGTCTGCTGCCACTGCTAAGGACAGGCGTAGACTGCAGTGTATCATCCATGCAGCAGAGAAGGTGGTCAACTGCAATCTGCCATCCCTACAGCACCTGTACACCCTCCAGGGGCCCTGAGGCGAGCAAGGACAATAGTGGATGAAGCCCTCTCAACCAGGACACAAAAACTTTTTTTTCACCCTCTCCTCTGGCAGGCGGCTGAGGGTCCATCAGGACTAAAACCTCAACACACAAAAACAGCTTCTTTCCATCCACAGCTAGACTTACAAATAATGCCAGACACCCACACTTATCCTGCCCCCCCTCCCCCACTTCCACAAAGTATAGACTGCAAGGTACTGTACATCTGCATACCTGCACAGCCCCATTCCACTATATTATATTTATTTGACAGTAAACATAGTTTCGCCCATTTATATATTTGACTCAGTTACTTCATACAGAAGTATTTTTCCTTTTCTTTTATTGTTGTTTATGCACCAATGACATCAGATCAAATTTCTTGTATGTGAGAACTAACTTGGCAATAAATTTGATTCTGATTCTGATTTCGGTAGATACAGGTCAAATGTAACCAGGAAGCACCTCAATGCATAACATGTGTAGCATCTATAAAAAAAAAGTGTAAATATTTGGAAAAGTTCAAGTCTGTTGAACACAGAGCTCATCCTTACAATGAAATGCATATGGCAAGAAATTAGTACACAAGTCACTCAGCACTGTAGCTTAAGACATATAAAATTATAAGAAGTACATAATAAAATTAAATAATTTTTTAAAGGGACAGTAAGAGCTTAAAGAGCAATAAGTAATAAAAGTTTAAAAAGTGCAGGTCAGAAAGGTGATCTAAAGTAGCTGCATTTTCACACTGTGAAAATGATAGGTGTGATTTAAGTGCAGTGTGTGTGAGTCCCTGTAGTTAGGTCATCTGTGATAAAGTGACCAGTGCAATAAAGTGCCTATGAATTACCAGAGTTTAATATGAGTCCAGTAGAGTGAGGTAGTCATTGTATGGGAGTGTGTGTGGGGTGGCTGTTGTCTGTGATGATGCGGTGTGCTTTCCACAGGAATTGCTGGCTGGAAATTTCCTGGATGGCAGGGAGACTCTTTCCTTTGATGTACTGTGTTGCCTCCAACACCCTCTGTAGGGTTTTCTGGTAATAAGCAGAGCAAGTCCCATGCCATACTATTATGTAGCCTTGTAGAAGTTGGTAATTATGTTAGTGTTCAAGTTCAGGAAAAAGGAATGACATTTTTGGGGATTTTAAGTGCTGTCAAATGTCAAAATGGCTCAAATTGACTTGGACAGTATGTACGGTTCGTTAAGTTATAAGGAAGTGAGATTGTCCCATCCCATCAAAGGGAACAAACCAAAGACCTACTGTACTTGCCGATGAGGTGACCTCAACAACTCTCAGAAGAAGTATAAACATTTTTGTGTAATGTTCACCTGAACCACCCTGTTTGTTTGTTTTAGGTATAACTTTCCAATCTCTTACAGCCCAGATTTGATAGACAGTGCATTGTTTCACTTGAATAATGATGTTAAAAATGGTATTTTAAGACTGAACGCCATCACTCAAGTTGCCTTACTCTGCCAAAAATGAGCAAATGCCTACAGTGACAGCTCTCACATCCGTGCTTTCAGTGTTGATGAAACTGTATTCACTTCAGATACGGTAACTCAGTAATGTTCCTGTCAATAGAAAGCACAACACATAAATCACCAGGCAGATTCATTCAGAGGGAAGAAAAGGCTATCTGAGGACAGCTTGGGACAAGATGTCTCTTGACATACAAAATGCAATTTTACCCTATGGGTCAAGTTCATGTAGAGAGTTCTGTTCCACAGGGTTTGTTGCAAATGGCACATGACAGTCTGAAACAGAACTTTATAAAAGGAGATCTATTAAGACTAGCAACAAATGAATTCTATTTCTGTGAAAGTCTTTATGAATTGGGGGAATTTAAGAACAGAATGAAAATAAAACGTTCTATTGTTTTTTTTTTTTTCTGCAATGACAATGCAAATATTTGCTGTAAGACCATTTATACCATTGATGGATGTGATGGCCAAATCTCCCTGGCAGGGAGTAGGTGCACACCTCTTTTGCAGTTTTTCACAATTAAGTGCAGATTTGGGTTTATGAAGGTCCACACCCATTGTGTCATAACTGTGTGGAAAATAGATGAGAGAAAGAAAGCAAATGTGTATGTGCATTGTGAAGGAGATTGGCATATTTGACTGTTGCACTGTGTCCCTTGCTGGTCTAAAGTCCAACACGGGACACCAGCACCTTTTCCTGTCTTGTGCACCAGCATGGACTCCCAAAATCTCCTGTATAATTTCCTGTATTGTCAATAGTGTTGATAGCATGGCCCAAGCAGAGGGTCACCCCTTTGAGTCTAGTCTGCTTGAGGTTTCATCCTCAGTATCATCAGAGTGAGTTTTTCCTTACCACTGTCACCTGTGTGTTTTATCTAGGGATTGGTAAGGTTAGACCTTACTTGTGTGAAGCGTGTTGATGCAACTTTGTTGTGATTTGGCGCTATAGAAATGAAAATAAATTGAAATTGCTTTTGGTGGCATAAGGTGCAATATTCTTTGTGGTGATGGATGATATTAATGTGCCATCACTGGTCCATGGTGACACTTGCATTGGGTTGTGCATGACTTTGCATGATCTGTGATGGGGCCAAGGGAGTTTGACCTACCAAGGTCACCCAAAGTCGAAGATTGTGCAACCAATAGAAAGGTAATATCTGACTTACAGTATTTCTAACCAGTTACTCAAAATAGCCATTGCAAATGAGTTTGACATTTCAAGGTTACCCAATGCCAGAGGTCTATCTAGGTTTTTTTTTTTTTTTTTGCACTCGGCCGAGACGGACGCACTTTTCTCTTCTCCCTCCCTCCTTATCTTTCCTGCTTCTGTGGCATGTTGTCTGTGAGGCTGCAGCTTTGCTCTTCTGGAAAACAACAAAAATGGATCTGTTAAAGTGGTCTCTGAACGCAATTGACACTATTTTTTCTACAAGACATTCGGGGCGGAGGACCCAACCTGTCCTGCCGGGACGCATGTGATGGGTTACGTGATGGACTCGTGGAGTAGATGGCAGGTCATGTGCCTTTACATGCTTTCTGTGGAGGACGTCGAAGATGTGTACATATTCGGCTTGGTGGTGACCGGCTTTCTGCTGTGTGGAGCGGGCACTGTGCTGGTTTACCGGAAAATCAAGAAAGTGGAAGCAGCTTTGATTGGTCCTTCCAGGCTGCCCTACATGATTGATTCGATTGGGAAGGCAGTGGCTGCGCATTCGGCGGGGTTAACCGCGCGTTGGAAAACATCTCGAATAGAATCACAGCCCTGGAAACTCGCTCTGACCGTCTGTGCAGACCACATTCTACATTCAGATGCATTGAGAGCCACTCTGTTCTCAGAACTGTGGAATCTTTCAGGCGTCTGCTAATCTGGCTATTCATTTGGCTTCCCCAAACACAGCTGCACTTCAAGGTCGCTGTGATAAAACCTCCTCAGAAGATCAACACTTAAGCCTCGCTTCCTGGTCTTCCCCCCTCCCCTCAGCTTCTCCAGCTCTGACGTTGACTGTGCTCAGGACTGCTCAGGACTGCTCAGGGCTGCCCCTCCCCCTCCAGGATTGTCGGACAAGGCCGTTGACGGCGCTAAACAGGCTGCCTCCGGAGTGTTCTGATAAACTGGACCTTTTCAAATCTCGGTTGTCGTCCTGTGTCCTTGTTTTTGTCTGTGTGATTATTGTTTTTCTGCTGATGGGGATTTTTTTCCTCATTGCTGCTGTGTAATGCAGCGGCTATGAGGGTTTTTTTTTCTCCTTTTCCCTCGTGTTTTGCTTTTCATATATATGTTTATGTACCGGGCCGGCCAGTATGTGTGTGTGTTGTGTGTGTGTTGTTTGTTATGGGTCGGTGTTGGTTTGCTCAGCCCTGCTGTTGACCAAGGCAGGGATGTACATCTGGAGCTGGTCCCCGGGCGCCTAATGGCAACTTCTGCTCCTACTGGCAATTATGATGGGTTAAATGCAGTAGACACATTTCATTGTGCAGGGAACATGTTCTTCTGTGCATATGACAATAAAATTCCTTTGAATCCTTGAATCCTTTGAATATATATATATATATATATATATACATACACACGCACAGGGTAAACACAAAAACACTCCTTGGTTTCAAATATATATATCAAAAGTCACATGAATAATTTTTCAATTTTGGTATCAACAGTTGCAGAAATGCAAGTTTTTTTTCTCTTTTGTAGATTCTTCAACATTGTAAAATTATTCATGTGACTTTTGATATTATAAATATATGAAACCAAGGAGTGTTTCTGTGTTCACCCTGTGTGTGTGTGTGTGTGTGTGTGTGTGTGTGTGTGTGTGTGTGTGTGTGTGTGTGTGTATATATATATAATATATATATATATATATATATATATATATAGTGAGGAAAATAAGTATTTGAACACCCTGTGATTTTACAAGTTCTCCCACTTGGAAAACATGGAGGGGTCTGAAATTTTCATCTTAGGTGCATGTCCACTGTGAGAGACATGATCCAAAAAAAAAAATTATTATTATTATTAATAATAATTTATTTGCATGTTACTGCTGAAAATAAATATTTCAACACCTGCTAATCAGCAGAAATTCTGGCACTCAAAGACCTGTTAGTCTGCCTCTAAAAAGTCCACCTCCACTCCACTTATTATTCCAAATTAGAAGCACCTATTTCAGGTCGTTAGCTGCATAAAGACACCTGTCCACCCCACACAATCAGTAAGACTCCAACTACTAACATGGCTAAGACCAAAGAGCTGTCCAGAGACACCAGAGACAAAATTGTATACCTCCACAAGGCTGGAAAGGGTTACGGGGCAATTGCCAAGCTGCTTGATGAAAAAAGATCAACTGTTGGAGCAATTATTAGAAAATGGAAGAAGCTAAACATGATTGCCAATCTCCCTCGGACTGGGGCGCCATGCAAGATTCTACCTCATGGCGTATGAATGATCCTAAGAAAGGTGAGGAATCAGCCCAGAACTGCAGGGGAGGAGCTGGTTACTGTGTTACAAGGTTACTGTGGGTACACTAAACGTCATGGGTTAAAATCATGCATGGCGCGGAAGGTTCCCCTGCTTAAATCAGCACACGTCCAGGCCCGTCTTAAGTTTTCCCATGACCATTTGGATGATCCAGAGGAGTCATGGGAGAACGTTATGTGGTCAGATGAGATCAAAATAGGACTTTTTGGTCTTAATTCCACTCGCCGTGTTTGGAGGAAGAAGAATGCCGAGTACCATCCCAAAAACACCATCCCTACTGTGAAGCATTGGGGTGGAAGCATCATGCTTTGGGGGTGTTTGTCTGCACATGGGACAGGACGACTGCACTGTATTAGGGAGAGGATGACCAGGGCCATGTATTGTGAGATTTTGGGGAACAACCTCCTTCCTTCAGTTAGAGCATTGAAGATGGTCGTGGATGGGTCTTCCAACATGACCAATGACCTGAAGCACCACAGCCAGGATAACCAGGGTGGCTTCGTAAGAAGCATATCAAGGTTCTGGAGTAGCCTTGCCAGTCTCCAGACCTAAACCCAATAGAAAATCTTTGGAGGGAGCCCAAACTCCGTGTTTCTCAGCGACAGCCCAGTAACCTGGCTGATCTCGAGAAGATTTGTGTGGAGGAGTGGGCCAAAATCCCTGCTGCAGTGTGTGCAAACCTGGTGAAAAACTACAGGAAATGTTTGACTTCCGTAATTGCAAACAAAGGCTACTGTACCAAATATAACATTGATTTTCACAGGTGTGAAATACATATTTGCAGCAGTAACATACAAATAAATTATTAAAAAAATCATACAAGTGTTTTCCAGGTTTTTTTTTTTTTTTTAGAGTATGTCTCTCACAGTGGACATGCACCGAAGATGAAAATTTCAGACCCTTCCATGATTTCTAAGTGGAAGAACTTGCAGAAACTTGCAGAAAGGGTGTTCAAATACTTATTTTCCACTGTATATTCACAAACCAGTGAATATTATCAGTTATCAAGTTGTTCACCAATGAATATGGCTTTATACACCCTGATAAATGTTGTATGGTTTTCTGAAGGGTGTAAAAAGCCATATTCATTGGTGAACAACTTGATAACGATTTTATCATATATAGTGGTATGAGGTGATGTTCTGGATGTATGGCACAACAATGGGCCTCAGGATCTCGTCACAGTATCTCTGTGCATTCAAATGCCATCAATAAAATGCACCTGTGTTCTTTGTCCATAACAGATGCCTGCCCATACCATAACCCCACCGCCACCATGGGCCACTCGATCCACAACATTGACATCAGAAAACCGCTCACCCACACGACGCCACACACGCTGTCTGCCATCTGCCCTGAACAGTGTGAACCGGGATTCATCCGTGAAGAGAACACCTCTCCAACGTGCCAAACGCTAGCGATATGAGCATTTGCCCACTCAAGTCGGTTACGACAATGAACTGGAGTCAGGTCGAGACCCGATGAGGACGACGAGCATGCAGATGAGCTTCCCTTAGACGGTTTCTGACAGTTTGTACAGAAATTCTTTGGTTATGCAAACCGATTGTTTCAGCAGCTGTCCGAGTGGCTGGTCTCAGACGATCTTGGAGGTGAACATGCTGGATGGGAGGTCCTGGGCTGGTGTGGTTACACGTGGTCTGCGGTTGTGAGGCTGGTTGGATGTACTGCCAAATTCTCTGAAACGCCTTTGGAGATGGCTTATGGTAGAGAAATGAACATTCAATACACGAGCAACAGCTCTGGTTGACATTCCTGCTGTCAGCATGCCAATTGCACGCTCCCTCAAATCTTGCGACATCTGTGGCATTGTGCTGTGTGATAAAACTGCACCTTTCAGAGTGGCCTTTTATTGTGGGCAGTCTAAGGCACACCTGTGCACTAATCATGGTGTCTAATCAGCATCTTGATATGGCACACCTGTGAGGTGGGATGGATTATCTCAGCAAAGGAGAAGTGCTCACTATCACAGCTTTAGACTGGTTTGTGAACAATATTTGAGTGAAATGGTGATATTGTGTATGTGGAAAAAGTTTTAGATCTTTGAGTTCATCTCATACAAAATGGGAGCAAAACCAAAAGTGTTGCGTTTATATTTTTGTTGAGTATATATATATATATATATATATATATATATATATATATATATATATATGCCACCAGAGTATAAGTCACAGATCAAACTCCTAAACAAAAAACTGACTTACACAACACATGTAAATCATGGCTTTTATAGATTTCTTTAGAAAATCCAGGGGATGGATACATGAACATTTCCAAGTCACTGAATATGTCTTGGACTTCATTCACAATAATCATTAAAGAATACAAATATTAGAAGAATTGATGTCCTTGTTTTGCCACCTTTTGTCACCTTTATAGAAAAGCTTTATTGCATATATTTTTAGTGATATTTCTGATCGTTTTGCAAGGTCCCTGTCGATATTGAAAACATATTTCTTTGTGCGTGTAGTGACACCAGAGGTGCTGAGAAAATGCACTCTGACTGGGAATAAGTCAGGGCAAAGCATTTTAAAATCAAAATAATGTATGCAGAAGCTACTCTTTTTTTTTCTTTCTCCCCAAACCGCAGTTATAGTGGCTCTGCAGTAATTCAGCCATGTAGATTATACAAGCATAAAAGAATTTACACTCTCCCGTAATACCTTGTGGGCACACATAGGGAGCAAGTAAGTGGGGTGGGTGGGTGAGTGCTGCAATTAATCATCATCGTCAACTCAGCAGCACCTTTTTCAGAGCCTGTTTGTGAGTACCATGGTGCCATGTTCCAATGTGTGTTTGTTTCGCTTTCCTGCTAATTATTCAGCATATATAACAGAAAGAACAATATATATTTGGGTGTTTAGAGATTTACACTGCTGACAAAATGTTTGTGCAACCTTCAGCTTTGACACATTTAAAATAAATTCATAAAAATAGAGATGAGATATTATCCATTGAAGAGCGTTCTTTAGGTCCAGCATTCTGGTGGAGGTTAGGAGGTTTGACTCCTTTATATTTCTGGAATTTGCAGCTGCTTTACCTTTGTTTTTATGTTACTTTGGGTCCAAGGTGTCCTGAGCTGTACCACTGTGTAAAAATGTTCCACCTCACAATATTTTCTTTGGAGCTGGGAGCTGGATGTGTAAGGAGTAATATTTTTATGACAGCTTCGGGCTGATGCTGCGGTTTGTGGATGTCTTAAAATGTGCTCCACTGCAATTATCCCACATGATCAAACAAGAACAGCACTATATAAGTATTAATCCACTTTGACTTAAACACGCCACTGTATTAAAAATAAATAAATATAACTTCAGTAGTTATGTACTCTTAACCAGTAATCGTTTGAGAGTAATCTTTACACAACAGCCCAACTAAGTAGAGATAAAAAGTATTTCCATCGCTGCGGCCTCTGAAAGCTGAATGAAATTTGTATTTAGAACTGCTTATATTTAAACTTTAGCCGAGTTTAAATACTTTAAGGAAAAGCTGCTCAGTGGTCTTAAAATACAGCAATCAATATTATGTAAGATGTTGATGCTCCATCACGTCAAGTCTGGGAGCACGCAGTGATGCTGTGCGTTGCCTCATCCACAACACCATGGAACTGCCTTGGGTCCTGGATGGTAACCACCCAGGCAGACAACTGGTCCATTCCCACATCTCTAAAATAATGGTCTATCTCCTGCACCCAGGTGAAATGTGATCATCTGCCTGTCCTTCTCCAGCTACTGGGGTCCTCAGTGCCCAGCCACCAATGTGCTGCATCATGCACAGAGAAATGGGCCACATGGCCAAAATGTTATAGCTGATGCTCCCCCACAATGCAAGTAATACACCTCACCTTAGTCTCTCTTAGTTACCACTCATTTGATACGTCATCTCAGAATGAGAATCACCTTTATTGACATTGCACAGTAAAACAGCACAACAAAATTTACTTGTGCATCCTCAGTGGTACCCAAGGAGCCTTCAAAGGCACCTAGTACCAAAGACATCCAGTCATCACCTTAGGTCACTGCTTAGTGTCCAAGTCTCACCACCATACAGCAATACAGGCAGCACCAGGCCCTAAAGACTTGGACCTTCATTCACCTGCAAATATTGGTATTACCAAATACCTCTGAACCAGTGACGTCCATAAGATCTTCCAAGGTGTCTGTCTCTTTTAAGCATCACCAAAAAAAAAAAAAAAAAAAAAAAACCAAATACCAAATGGAAAAACTGCCTGATTTTTCATCAAATCAAGTTTAAAATAAATGAGAAAAGATTATGCCTTTGTCTCTGAAAACTGGCAGTTACCCAGGTTGACCACTGCTGAGCCAGTTGCTAGCATCCTCATCACTGAGGTACCTGCTTGCTGAATTATGTTCAGGAAAACGCAGTGTTGTAATGTTGAAGCTGACATCCCCCCACTATGCAGGTAATATGCCTCATCTGAGATTCCCTAAATTGCAGCTCATTTGAGATAAATCCATTCAAGCAATTCAGTTTTAATGTATCCAGTTTATATTGCGCCAAATCGCGACGTCGCCTCAAGGCGCTTCACATAAAACAGCTCAAAAACAACATAAAATAATAATAAAAACAATGTAAAATAAAATTTAAACATCAAAACACAATTAAAGTTCACAATAAAACACAATAAAGAGTAAAAGAATTAAAAAAGGATGCTAGCCATAAGACTGGGTAAAAGGATGCGTCTTTAGTCTTTTCTTAAAAGTCTCCACAGGATCTGAAAGTCTCACTGAGGTTGGGAGAGCATTCCACAAAACAGGAGTATGGTTCAAAAAGGCTGTCTGTCCCGCAGACCTTTTCCTCACCCTTGGGACACAGAGCTGTCCTGTATCCTGTGGACGCAAAGCCCGGGCCGGTACATAAGGTTTAACTGAATCAGCCAGATAGCGATTAGAAAATTAGAAGTTGTGTTATTGTACAAAACACAATGAGAATGACTGGACAGGTTTGACGTCAATCACGCAAGGGCACTTCCAGTTAAATAAAATAAATAATACTTAAATACCAAATTAAATAACTTAATGTAGAAAAAAATGTGCAGTTTATTGTCCAGTGCACCTTATAAGCCAGAGTTCGACTTATACTCCAAAAAATATGGTATAACACATTTTGTGACATTTTTCACATCTTTCTATATATTAGAAATATAAGTAGAAAATCTGATGTGCAGCTGGCCAGTGGCAGTCCCCATGTACAAGAACACACAAGAGCTGGCAGCAGTCAGCCTTACAGTCTATGGTCAGCTCTGTGGACAGCAACCATGGACATATAAAACATACACAAATGACACTGCAATTATGTGAAGGTGAAGAGATATGCGAAACACTGGAGGGACACGCACCCCGTTGTGGGAACATGCTTTTGAAGATTGTCATCTTAAACTGATTATTGAAGGCAAGTGGCGCCGATTCTGGACAAACACTATGCACCTCTCGTGACAAACCATTTTCAAGGCACTTTAATTTTTGTTTTGGTAATTGTTCAGTAAATAACTTTCAGTTAAAATGTGTGTGTTTGAGTTATATTGTGCATAGCTGGAAGTGTCTGATTGGATTTCACTTTGTATTTACGGTCATTCGTGCTTGCAGAAGTCTCATTTGCATACTGGGATGTACATCACATTACCACCCACTGTCAAGTGCCTATTGTTCTTTGTATATAGGCTCACTTTGCTTTCACTAATCCAACTCGCAAAAGTTCTGATTGTCAATGCAATTTAGCACTCGTTATAGGGGATCTTAGTAAATCAGGCCCGTAGTGTCTAATAGGAACATGTCTATAATTGAAACTATGCATGTGTCCAATCCTGCCCACCAGCATTGATGCTGAGTGTACATTTCAGCACAGTACACACATACACAGTGGATGCCGTTGTACATTTTGTCCATGATGAGACATAAACTCAGGTTAGGTCAGGCTGTGGCTCCTGCAGTGCAGAGTTGTACTGCAGGCTACTAATCTCTCTAACCCTCCTCCTCCGCAAGGCCAAAAGAGCTCTGAAATAAGAAAGACCACTTAGCCAGCATGTCAGAAAATGCTTTCCCACTTTTCAACAGGGGGCATGGCAAAAGATAGCGGCTGGAGCTTACTCGCTTTCCTTCTTCCCATAAAGGCAAACGATTATCCAGATTGTCAGCGATCATATGCTGTTATCAAATGAGAGCATCACTTTAATGAATTGAAGCTCATCCGGTAGATGAAGTATGGGAGATTAGCTCCAGGCCGTCAGCTTAGTGCATTAAGCCTCTCAGAGCAACTTAGAATAGAAGTCGGGTCAGATCCATTGGCCTTTGTAACTTAAAATGCCTTTATTTTTATTTTATTTTTTTTTTTTATCACAACAAAGCGCGTGGGGATAACTTTTAGGCCAAGCAAGAGCTTCTTCTGCTGCATAGGATCAGTTCTACAGACCACTTCTGTTGATAGATGAACTAAAGCGTCAGCTCTGCTGGCTCAAGATTGAGCCACCATCAGTCAGGACGCCACCTGTTTTTCAGGGGGAGCATACCATTTGCTTTTGAAACTGCAGTCAAAGATTTTGAGATTGATGTCAACCATCAGAGTTAAACAACTGAATCAGTTCACCCTTAATATGTACTAACTTCATTTGGTGCATTATATGATGATAGCATTTATTATTTTTGAGTTATGTCAACAAACATGTAATTCACTCAATACATTATAAATGGTTCATACCTTGGCCTGGGGATAATCATCATCATAATTAAAAAAATAATCAAATTATAATTTCAGAATATATTTCTGTTAATTCATTCTACTACTACTCTTCAAGATTGGTATGGTTAACCCATACCCTTGTGAAGCACCGTGGGGTGGCCTATGTTGTGACAAATTGAAATGGAACTGAAGGTGCTTGGGCCAGTTTCCACCAAACTTACTGTGTGCATGTATAGGGACCCCAGAATTGCTCTGAAGAAGGTTGTTTTGGTGAAAAACCAAGGTCACTTGGCACACATTAGTAAATTTGATGTTGCCTGAGCAATTCCAGAACTCACTAAAGTTCAGTCATTGGGTTCTTTGCCATTGGGATCAAGTTCAAAAAGGATAAAAAAAAAGGATTCAAAATGAGTTTATTGGCATATGCACATAAGGATATAATGTTCCCTGCACAAGAAAATGTGTTCACTGCATTTTTACCCATCCTAATTGCCAGTTAGGAGCAGAGGTCGCCTTTTACGGCACCCGGGGACCCAGCTCCAGATGTATATCCCTGCCCTAGGTCATGAGCAGAGCTGAGCAAAACTGGAGTTTTCCCACTCTAACTCGCACCAAACCTGGCACACATATGTAGACGGGTTCTGGACTTAACCAGGTGAGGTCAGATTTGCCAAAGCTTTATAGTGGCAACAACGTCATTGGAGTCAAAGGCTATAATTTTCACTCTGATTTACATAGAACTTGGCACATAATTGAATTAGTTTTCCTCTATATTGTTCCTTTATCAACACTTAAATGACAGAATCTAGCAACTTCATTAATTATTTTAGCTTCTGCAATTAACACATATAGAACTTTCTCTGTGATGAAGATAAATAAATCTATATAAAAGGCGAGTGTTTGTTGTTTGTGTTTTGGGACTGTGCTGTAGTTCTCATAATGGTTTGCCTTGGTATGGGCATTAAAAGTCATCAACCGGTTATTTCCTTAGCAATTGTGCATTAACGGGGCTTAAGGGATTAAGCTACGAGTAGCTACTAAAGTGCAAATGTCATAACATACAAAATTAAAGAAGAGAATTTCACACAGTGTGAATATTGTTGCAAGGATGTTTTAAATGATCTGTTAGGACATTTCTCTGCACAACAAGCCATAATTTTCCAGGTATTTGTCATAAAATGTTTAAAATACTTAAACTCCTCCACTTGAGGCAAGGGGGGCAAAGCTCTCGATTTACAGATCGATCTACGTTCCAATCCTCACCTATGGTCATGAGATTTGGCTCATGACCGAAAGAATGAAATCGCGAGTACAAGCAGCTGAGATGACTTTCTTCCGCAGGGTGGCTAGGCGCTCCCTTAGAGATAGGGTGAGGAGCTCGGTCACTCGGGAGGAGCTCGGAGTCAAGCCGCTGCTCCTCCACGTCAAAAGGAGCCAGTTGAGGTGGCTTAGGCATCTTTTCCCGATGCCCCCTGGACACCTCACTGGAGAGGTGTTCCTGGCACGTCCCCTCGGGAGGAGGCCCCGGGGAAGACCCAGGACACGCTGGAGGGACTACATCTCTTGGCTGGCTTGGAAACGCCTTGGGTTCCCCCTGAGGAGCTGGGGAAGGTGTGTGTGGATTGGGGGTCTGGACGGCTTTGCTTGAGCTGCTGCCCCCGCGACCCGACTCCGGATAAAGCGGAAGAAAATGGATGGATGTTTAAAATAACAGACATATGCCTCCATAACAGCTAGCCGCCACATTGAGTGGCCTCTGAGCTAAAGATGTTGTGAGAGTCGAATGTGCTTGACTCAGCTTTCTTTTAAACATTTTTGGCAGGCCTCATCAAAGACTATCGTAACTTAGCGCTTGGTATTACATTGTTTGTACAGGTCTAAATTTTGTGTTGTTTAACAGGGCTATTCTACAGGGTGCTGTTCTACTACGATGACCCACCATCTTAAAAAAGTGCAAAAAAAAAAAAAAATGGATGAAATTGCCTAATCTGGCTTGCCTCCTAACAGGCTGTCTTATTTATTTATTTATTTATTAGTTTATTTGACAGGCACAATGTACATTAATGAACATTTCTGTAAATGCACCAGAATTAGCCTTAGCAGCTATTTTTCATCTGCAGTCCCTGGACAGGTGGTAGCTGTCACCCTAAAAATAAGTGTTAGTTAAAATACATACATAAAACACTTCACATTATTATACAGTTTAGTAAACATTATATATTAGGGCTGGGCAACGTTAACGCGCTAACGTTGCGTTAATTATTGAGGTCATTATCGCCGACAATTTTGTTCCTCCCCTTAACGCTGCATTTTGGTTTGTTTTTTTAGCCTTTTATGACTGTTGCTCGTTGCCTTTTATTTTGAAAGCGTCAGTCGGGGGCGAGCTTATGCTGCTGCTTCCTGCTGATAGCTGAGTTCACACAGAAACGACACGAGGTTCGAGAAAAGTACAGGCTATGCAATGCACAACAAAACAAATGCAGAAAGATGCCAAACTTTTGAATGGACATTTTCGGTACAAAGTTACATACAGGATCAGCCCGGATCCAGACCGTAGATCGATCTGTAAATTTTTTTTTTTATGCATCGTTCGTCATCGGTAAAAAAAAAAAATTAAAAAGCTGTGTTCACCCGCGGTGAACACAGCTGGTTTTCATGTCAACCTATAGTCCATAAATTATACGGATTTTTCCGAGTTTCAGAGTCATACGGACGTACAAATAAAGTCGGATATTAAGGGTTTGGTCTGTAATAAACTATTTCTGCAGCACAGCTCCACTTTGAAACCATGAACCATTGAAGCAAATGCGTCGATCCAGTAGCTCGTTGGTTCTTTGATTCACTGCTCTTCAGAAACGGCACGCCGCTTCTTAACCCCGCAAAGCCATTAAAATATTGTCAGTCACTTTTGTGTGGATTAAAGTCACTAACTGGGACTCTTGTCTTGTTGCTGTCAAGAAATGAGAATCGTCCTCCGTTCCGTTCACACAGCTCGAAACGCTGCGCGGCTGAGACAGAGTCCGGTCGGAATTAATAACTTCAAAATGAATCGCCACTTTAAATAAATGACACCTCTTTCCAAATGTAATACAGACAAGAAACTACAATAGACTAAACCTTTTTTTTTTTCTCCCAAAATGAAACGTGCTGTATTTTCTTTTCAAATTACATCCTGAAGTGAAGCACAGCAGCTGTAAGCTCAGCTCAGATATATGGAAACACATTCATGCCAATGTCTGAAAGGAAATGCTACAAAAACTACAGATTTTTTTTATTCCTATTTATGTCCAGAGATCAAGGATTCACCAAGTAAAGTTCATTATGTACAAAGTTTAAGGATCCAGTGACCAAATTCATATTTATTTACTTTAAGACTCAATAAAATGTTCAATTTCAATTCAGTTTAATCGGCTTATAAAGTGCCAAATCACAACACATATACCATGCGATTAATCATGATTAATCACAGAAAGTCATTGAGTTAATGCGATTAAGATTTTTTATATTTGCCCACCCCTATTTTATATATATATATATATATATATATATATATAATATATATATATATATATATATATATAAGAATTAAACATGCAGGTTAAATATATTTTCTAAGAATATTCAGGAGATTTGGTGCTGACATGTTTGATGGTCAACGAGCCACTTCCTCAGATTAACCTTAAATGTGTTAAAAGTGGTAATTTATCTAATGACCACAGGTACTGTGTTCCACTCATGTGCTGCCCTCACAGAGAAAGAAGCCTGACCAAAAGCACTTTGAATGAACTGCAGACCTAGCAACCCACCCAAAAATGAAAGAAAGGAGCCAGAGATGTTCAACTCTGTACAAAAACTGAAACAGCGCTGTTTTGGCTTAAAATTGTTGCCCCAAATGGAACATGATCAAACAAGTTCCAAGCTGTAGCCACTACGAATACTCCTTTTAATGAAGTTCAAACATGATTGAAGCTGTTAAGACTATGAATATCTGGAAGTCAATACATACCATCAACAATTTCAAAAAACAGGATGACATTTTTAAAACGGTTCAAAAAATGGATCCCAATTTCAAACCTGGTGCTGATGATGAATTGTTCATGGACTTGCACTTCCATATCTAGCTGACCTGGTAAGCCGCTATGTACCAGCTTGGGCCCTGTGTTTGCAGGGTGCAGGACTTTTTATGTGTTCCCAGGGTGAATAAAAAGTCTGCTGGTCATATAGCTTTCTCTTACCGTGCCCCAGCTCTGTGGAATGATCTCCCAGCACACATACGACAGTCGGATACTGTGGAGACTTTTTAAATCACGTTTAAAGACTTAATTGTTTTCCTTGTTTCATCATTAGTTTTATAGTGTTATGTGTTTTTATTCTAGAGTTCTTTTATGGTTTTGTCTTTTTAATTGTGTTTTTAATTCCATTTTCTCTGTTTTTATTATGTTGTGTGAAGCGCCTTGAGGCGATCTCATCATGAATTGGCGCTATATAAATTAATAAATTTGAATTTGATGATGTCCGTAACTAGTATGTGTACCAAGTTTGTTCGAGAGTGACAAAGATTGGCCAAAATGTAACTACGATGCTTTAAAACGCACCCTGATTTGCTGTTCAGGATTAAACGGGAAGGAACAGTGCTCTGTGGAAAAGGCCTTTAACATGAAACATTTATGATTTGAGCTTTGTGGGCCTGATCACCAGGCCAACAACACATCAAAAGCAAAATACTGGAATGTGTTTACAGCAAAAAGATAAAAGTCAGTTTCTATGGTCCCACAATATTCTCCAAGCTCATTGTAAACGTGTTTCTCAACCGTACACATAGATGCTTTAGTCTGTACATTTTCCCGACAGGTCACTCCTGACCTCAGGGAGTAGATTGTGGCAGTAAAGTGAGCTGGCCTCTATCATCACCAAAGTGATGCCGGTTCATTATTGAGCCTCGCCGTCTGTAAATCCACTGTCGCCGCACAGTGCTCTCATGTGCTTCACAACAGCACCCTCTTCACAAATGGGCTCTGTTTTTACCAGCCGCTTCCCACAAAATTGGTCATTAAATAGTGCTAGGGGGCTGAGTGTTCCTTTTAAATGGCCTTGAAAGCATGCAGTTCCAGGAGGAATGCGGTAGATATCTTGTGCAGTACTGTAAAGCTATTTTTAGTTTTGTGTTTGTAAGCGGTAACTCCCACAGTGGATCTCACAGCCATTTTAGCACTGTGGAAGTAAGGCTCATGAAGACCCCTCTCTGTATCTCACACACGCATGCACACAAGCTGCAGTCTGCAGACAGATTTAACTGTCAGTTTTATTACTCAGTGTGACCTTTTCGGGACGACAATAAAAAATTGTCATTTTAAAAGAAAGAAGGAACGGCCTCCAAAAAAGATTATGCACTTACTTTAAACTCACTGCCATTGTACTTTTTTTAAATTGCTGGGGCAGAACAAACTTCATTTTACTTTTAACAGCCATAATTCATGAAGACAGGGGTACTTTTATGAGGTTCGTCACGTTAGAACCTGTTTCGGTGCAGATCCAGATGCTACGTCCAGGATTTTTTTCCCACTTTCTTCACCATATCAGACAATGATCACCGCTGCTAAAAATAAAGATGTGCCACACCCACATGGGTGATCTCACGTTTGGAGCCACGCACCACAATGCCATGAACAATCTGTCGACATCAGTGGTGTCCAAAATATTCCAGAAATGGCCGAGAGGGTGCAGGTTTTCAACGTAGCCACTGACTTCAGCAGGTGTTTTCACTGATTAACATCACTTTCAGCAGGTGAGATGAGTTCATCAGTGAAATCAGCTGCTGGAGTCAGTGGCTGCAAGGAAAACCTACACCCTGTCGACCTTTTCTGGAATACTTTGGACACCTGCTCTACATCATATCAGTCACCATCCTGAAAAGATAATGTAGTTTCATTGTCAATGGGTGCTTGTTGTCTTGCCTGAGTGAGTCCCATTCATGACCCAAGGTAGTTGTGTAGTGTGGTGTAGGGCTGCATGATTAACTGAATCTTCATCATCATATATTCTACTTACTGCTGTATATGGTTGTGAGACTTGGACAGGAACCAGTAATGTAAGGTGATGACGAGATGTCTTTGGTCTCAGGTCTCTTCAGAAGATCCTTGGGTACCGCTGGAGCGACTTTGTGTCAAACGAGCTCTTACGTAGCAGTAATACAGACAGCAGTGCAGTGGCACTACAGGAATGCTAGGGTTTCAGGGACAAATGTAATGAGAAATAAGTGTCTATTTATTCTGTTAACTGCATAGATATACAGTTTTTGTGGTTTAGTGTTTTTTAAAGCTTCTTAAAAACAAAAATACAAAAATGTAAAGTTTAACAGAATATAATGTTCATACGTGATTGTGATGTCTAAATTAAGAAACATCATGACACCATGTTGTTTCTGGTCATCATGTTTCATGATGCCATGGTCCATGATCATTACGAATGGATGGATTCAAACTTGCTGCATTTATTTTTGTCATCTCATTGCTTTGACCTCAAATAAGTGCCTAATTCTCCCTTTCACAAAAGTTTTTTGTTGTTTTATTTATTGCTCTCCTGTAGTTATTCTGGTGAGGTTGCTCTATTTTGCATACATGCATACATTCCGCTATTTTACATTTTGGAGACTGTGTTAAGTGATCTGTGGCATTTTGTTTTAAATACACTGATATTTTAAGATTGTTCACATGCTTTGCATGTGATGATAAATATGCAAAAGGAGCATCAGAGAGAAAAGGTGGAGGATCGAAGAGAGAAGCAGGCAGTGTGAGATAGAAATTTTGAGAATTCTTTTCTACCTGTGGAAGAGATTCAGGATTTGCATCCAGTGTGATTAATGAGTTGGCCACTGATTGCTCATCCTCATCTTTCTCCCATGAATAATGACCACGACAGCACACTCGAAGGGCTGAATAAGTGTGGGTGTGCTCTGTGAGGCAGAAGGGAAGTGTGTGAGCATGAAGTGACACACAATAATACTGCAACATATGAATGGTTTGAACAGTTGACTACAAACGTCTTTGCAGCATAACATATATTGATGGAATTAATTTCATGTTTCAGACTGAAATACTCCTAATTTGTACGCTAAATCCTGCAGGACACCTGCAGGGAGCTGTTCTCATACTATGACACAGTGAGATCATTTGTTCTTACTGCAGGGTCCCAGCAGGAGTCCTGAGTCCTTACATGTTCTGTGCAAACCTTGCAATTTTTTACCTCACAAAACAGCAGTGCACAATAAAAGAGATGCATATTGAGAAACTAGCTCTAAGTTATAACCTGTCATTTTATAACAATCTTTATTGTACTTAGGGCTCAAACAGAAATTCCGTATGGATGAAAAATTACTTTTTATATGCATTTCTTCGTGACCCAAATGCATTCATGCCATGACTATAATTTTGACCACAACAATGAGTGTGACAGAGAGCCAGACAGATGTCACACAGACCTGACATACAACCGCCACACAAACATATTACAGGTTGGGTTGAAACTTTGGCGATTGGGCAAGCCATCACATCAAACACACGGTGTAAAAAACGTGTGCGTGTTCAACATGCAGATCCATCCCTGATCTGAACACTCAGATCACAGTAGGGTTCAGCCGATAGTCGATCCTCTGATTGAAGAGGAACAATGTGAGTTCTGTCCTGGTTATTGCATGTGTTCCCACACGAGGGCCAAGCTACTGAATACTGTGTTAAAAATATAGCAGAAGAAGAAGAAACAGCAAGATGTGTAACGCTAGCAGCTGCAGGTTTGGTGATTTAAACAGCCGCCGTTTTTTCTTTTCTGTAAATATATGTACTTATGTCTCCATATACATTTCTACATGCTTTACTTTTTCTTGTTCCCCCCTTTTTAATATTATTATATTTAAGTAAATATTGGAGGAGTGGGGTACAATTAGTTATACCTAACAGCTAACATTAGCTTATCTAGCTGGCCTTAGCAACATTCATCGTAGCTTACAAGATAGTTGGTTCTTTTGTGTTTGATAAGAATCGTCTCCTGTGATGTCTTATCCTTCTTATGTCTTATTACTTATATATTATATACCTTTTTCTTGAGCTGCTTGGGTGGGTAGGGAGAGTTCCCATGGGAAAAAAGCTTTTTAACCTACCATCTCTGGTTCTCAAGACCAGGCACCTAAGTGGCTCTACTCTACTCTTTTCTACTCTCCTATTTTACTCTTCCTTTTTAGATATTTAGATATACCTTTGTATACTGGCATAGTTCCACCTTAGAACTGGAATATAATATGATATACCTTACTGAATTTTCATGTAACAACCGACCAGCTCTTCACTCTCACAAGGACCCTGGAGGGTGCCTGGGAGTATGCCCACCAGTCTACATGTGTTGTGTGGACTTGGAGAAGACGTATGATCAGGTACCCCGCGAGATACTGTGGGAGGTGCTGCGGGAGTATGGAGTGAAGGGGTCCCTATTCAGGGCCATCCAATCTCTGTACTCACAAAGGTAGAGCTGTGTTTGGGTGCTCGGCAGTAAGTTGGACTTGTTTCCGGTGGACTTGGCCTCCAACAGGGCTGCGCCTTGTCACCAATCCTGTTTGAGATATTCATGGTTAATCTTCATTTCTCCTTTCACATATGGTCATGAGGATTGGGTCATGACCAAAAGAACTAGACCAAAAGAACTAGATCGTGGGTACAAGCAGCTGAAATGTCCCTTAGAGATAGGATGAGAAGCCTGGTCATTTGTGAGGAACTCGGAGTAGAGCCGCTGCTCCTTCACACTGAGAGGAGCCATCTGAGGTGGTTCCAGTATCTGGTAAGGATGCCCCATGGGCACCTCCCTAAAGAGGTGTTTCAGGCACGTCCATCTGGGAGGAGACCCTGGGGAAGACCCAGGACTAAGTAGAGGCCTGGAAACGCCTCGGGATATCCCAGTCAGAGCTGGTCAGTGTGGGCCGGGAAAGGGAAGTCTGGGGTCCCCTGCTGGAGCTTTTGCCCCTGCGACCCTATCCCAGAAAGCAGTGGAAGATGAGTGTGGAAGAAGATAGTTTTTAAATCAAAAATCAACACTCCAGCCATCTATTTCTTCCACTATTTCAAACGGGAAATGGACTGCATTTATATAGCGCTTTTCCATCTGCATCAGACGCTCAAAGCGCTTTACAGGAATGCCTCAAATTCACCCCGATGTGAGGGTGCTGCCATACTACTACACACCAGGAGCAACTAAGGGGATTAAGGACCTTGCCCAAGGGCCCTAAGTGATTTTACAGTCAGGCTGGGATTTGAACCGGGATCCTCTGGTCTCTAGCTCAACGCTTTAACCACTAGACCATCACCTCCCCTTTTCTTTATTTAGGCTGCTTCAAGTTTGTTCATGATTTCCACAGGGGATCCAGTTCTCCTTCTGTAATCAGATGAAACACAATCTTTAAAAGAAATTACAATCATATTGCAAAATCAAAATTCTGCTTTTTTTAGTAAGGAAGAAAATTACAAAGAGAATGTGCTTTTAGACAGAGCATGAATGTTTCATGGACATGAATTAAAATTAAATTTATTCATGGGAGATTCTGGCCTTGGGGCTTTTGCTTTGCTGCATTTGGTGATTGGCAGGAGGGAAAAAAATGTGTCAGACATCTACATTATTTCCTAACCTCATTTCAACAGTATTTTGATGATAATAAATGGTGCCGATTGGATTCTTGGCAAACCTGTGCAAAACTGGATAAAGGTGAAATCCTGTAGTCTTATTGTGCATGTAAACAAGTGGCACACTCTCACAGCAAAGCTTGAAGACAGTTACATCTGTTGACTTAGTTCAACTCCAACGGTTTTGAGGAAACCCATTTAATTTCAGTTATTGCAAATAATTGAACTACAAATGTATTTTCTTGTTCATTATTCTTACACGCACACACACACACACACACATATATATATATATATATATATATATATATATACACACGAGGTCTGTTAGAAAAGTAACAGACCTTTTTATTTTTGCAAAAAACTATATGGATTTGAATCATGTGCGCTTGCCTCAGCCAAGCTTGAACCTTCATGCACATGCGTGAGTTTTTTTCACGCCTGTCGGTTGCTTCATTCGCCTGTGGGCAGGTTTTGAGTGAGCACTGGTCCTCCCCCCTCGTCGGATTTTCATTGTCAGGAAAATGTCTGAACGATTGGAGCAGTGCTGCATCAAATTTTTTCAGAAACTGTGAGAGACAGCCAGGTGGAAGTCATTCGGAAAATTCAGATGGCTTTCGGTGAAGATTCTATGGGCGTCACAAGGATTAAGGAACATTACAACCGGATTAAAGATGGCCCACAGCGGCTGAGGGTGCGCCGCGCTCCGAGCGGCCATCGACAGGCTGAAATGACCAGATCATTTCCAAAGTAAAGGCTGTGTTGATCCGGGACGTCGTGTGACCCAGAGAAATTGCGGAAGAGGTGGGCATAGCCAGGGGCGTGCTGGGAACATTTTTCAGCCCAGGAGTTTCATATCCACCCGGCCCACAAACCGCCAGCGCACAGGGATAAAAAGAGTTCTGCTGTGGCATTTAAATCCGGCATTTAGGTGCTGACTGACTGTGAAAATTGGGTGGCTTATAATAGAAAGTAAAAGTTAGTTAGTTAAAACAAGAACGGTATTGTTAACTTACCAGCGCACCACTGTGCGATTTTTGGCCCTTTTTCAGCCGATTTTTCACTCGTGGGAGAATTTTTTGGATCGCACTGAGTTTCAGCTTCGTGCGTCCTGCATCTCACGACCACCTCCCGATGGGGAATCATATGGTCTGATGAAAATCAAACCTGTTTGATATTTTGGTCGGCCGTCGTGGCTCGTGAGGGTTCTGTGCTGTTGAAGCAGCGCTACAAGCATCTACGTGCTGATTACGTCGCGCACTGTGTATGTGCAAACACTGGAGAGAGCCAGTGATCAGAACAGTGATCTCATGTAAAGTCTTGTGTTTTTTTTTTTTTTTAATTGCGTTCCCTTGCAGTAACCTAATATCATATTAAAGTTCATGCCTATCAGTACGCACAGTGAGTGGAATCAGGTGGGGGGAGGACTGAACGTATATGCGCACACACACACACACACTGCAGACAACAGGATTTACGACAGATGAGCACAGCTGTAAGACTCCATATGAAATATAATTTATTTATACAACAGTGTAAGTAGCAACACCTGTTATGAATGTTTGTTTTCTTTTTTTACTGTCCTTTCATGAATCATGTTGCTGTCTGCTGTGTGTGTGCGCGCGCGCATATACGTTCAGTCTCCCCACCTGATTTCACTCACTGTGTGCGCTGATAGGCATGAAATAAATTTAAAAAAAAAAAAGAAACGCGACCCCGACATGTGGTTTTTGAACGTACAATGTGAGCAGTCAGATCGCATCAGAGCATCGGGCCGTACAGTGTGAGATCATGAATCGTGCACTCTGAACTTTTAAACCCTGCGGTTTTGTCGCACAGTTTGAGCTGGAGCCAAGTACAACGATTGAAAATATCGTACAGTGTCTGCCCAGCTTAAGTCAGTGAAGTCTGTAAGTAGCTGGAAGAGGTGGTACTGGACTACAAATGTTGATACGGCTGACATCCGGGCATCAACAGGCATGTAGCCTGTTATGCCCGGCCCTATTTACCATTTCCCTCTTTGCTTTGTCTTCTTGAAAAAATATCTCTGAGCTTTGCACACTTGGCAGCTTTTCTTAATCTATCTTTTTCAGCTCCACCTGGCTTTTTTCTGTCCATCTTTTCACTCACGGGCCACTCCTCCTATATTTGCTAGTAGCGCAAGTCCCATCTGAGTGCACAGGGCTTGATTGGACTGAACTAACTGTGATGAATGCATAGGGATGTTAAACGTGTAATGGTATGTCCCTACCTGGAAAAGATAACAGCGTTGCAAAAGAAGGAGTCTTAAGTTATTTTCTTGTGAATTTTTGTGATTGTAAAACATTTAAAACACTTAATGTCTTCTCTTTAAGATAAAGCAGCCCAAGTGTCTTGCTGTGTAGCCTAACAGTTAGTGGTGGTCATATATGTATGCATATATTAACACCCCCTCACAACGGCCCCAGGTTGGACCAGCCCACCGGTAAAACTCCCGACTCTCCCGATTACCTAGCACGCGGTAGGGCATAGCCATTTTTAGGCACATTCCACTGTTAAAGGACATTTTGTAATGAAAGACGTGTGGCGAAATTCGCGCGTCGGGACGAAGCCGCAATGGCGGAGAGCAAAAGCAAGTCCGTGTTGGAAGTCTCACGGGATATGTGTTCCACCATTCAGAAGATTCAGACGGCTTTCGGTGGCTTTTTAGTCGAGTGAGTATCCGAGAAATTGTGGAGTGCTGGGCATGTCAACATGTCCCGTGAGACAGACCATACTTTTCTAACAGACCTCGTGTGTGTATATATATATATATATATATATATATATATATATATATACGAGGTCTATCAGAAAAGTATCCTACCTTTTTATTTTTTTAAAAAACTATATGGATTTGAATGACGTGCGATTACACCAATCATGCTTGAGCCCTCGTGCGCATGCGTGAGTTTTTTCACGCGCGTTGGTGATGTCATTTCCCTGTGGGCAGGCCTTGAGTGAGATGTGGTCTGCCCTCTCGGCTGAATTCCTTTGTTTCACACGCTGCTTGAGACAGCGCGCGTTGCTTTATCAAAATTTTTTCTGGACCTGTGAGGAATATCCGAGTGGACACTATTCGAGAAATTAAGATGGTTTTCGGTGAAAAGTTTAACTGCTGATGAGACATTATGCAGTGTTTCTGTCGCTGTAAGGACTTCCCACGGAGCGGGACGTCGTGCAGCGCTTCCAGGCGCCGTTGTCGGCCTGTTTCAACCTGAAAACATCCTAATTTAAAGCTTAATTCACCCAGGACGTCGTGAGAGAACAGAGAAGATTCAGAAGAGGCCGGCATGAGGACTTTATGCGGACATTCCACTGTTTAAAAGGACATTTTGTAATGAAAGACGTGCGCGCAAATTTGCTGAGTCGTTTCCGTGATGACTCGGCGAATCTGTGTGCGCCGCGACAGGAAAAACACCTCCGTGTTGAAAACCATTTGTAAAATTCAGGCGGCTTTTGATGGATTTCAACAACTGAGTAACTGAGAAATTGTTTAACAGCTTGGGCATGTTCCAACTTGCCCGTTAAGGTTTCCAACGGAGGTGTTTTTCCTGTCGCGACCCCCCCGCGGTCAGGTCCAGCCCGACATGCGACTCTGCCCGCACGTTCTTTCATTACAAAATGTCAGTTAACAATGGAATGTCCGAATAAACTCCTCATGCCGACTTCTTCTGAAAGTTCTCTGTTCTCTGATGACTTCCTGGGTCAACAGAGCCTGAAATGTGGAAGTTTTCACCTTGAAACGGTGAGACGCTGCCGCCTCAAAGCGCAGATCGCCATCAGGCGCCGTGGGCCGTCCTTACGGTGACACTACCAGACCAAAATCTCTCATCAGCCGTTAGAATTTTTACCAAAAACCAGCTGAATTTATCGAATGGTGTCCACTCAGTTGTGCCTTACAGTTTTGAAAAAATTTTGATCAAACAAAGCAGCAGTCTCTGAGCCATTCCTAAACAATGAAAAAATCAACGAGAGGGTGGGCCACTCCTCACTCAAAGACTGCCCACAGGCGAATGATGTAACCGACAGGCGTGAAAAAACTCTCGCATGCCCATGAGGGTTCAAGCATGTCTGATGTAATCACACGTGATTCAATCCATATGGTTTTTGAAAAAAATAATAAGGTCGGATACTTTTCTAATAGACCTCGTGTATATATATATATATATATATATATATATATATATATAGTAGGTGATTTGTGTTAAATTAACTAATACAATTCCATGTCTCAAACCTACTTTTTTGGTGTATATTGCACATTCACATTGCATTTATGACAACCAACAGTGTCCTCAATTAGAACCAAGGCTTTGCAAGCAGCCTTTAAATAATTTTCTGGTGAGGGTGCATGACAAAATATGGATATATGGCCTGAAGTAGGGAGTCTTAATGTATATCGATCAGAACCCAAAAAGCATAAGCATTTTTAACTGCTCCAAATGAGAAAAGAGCTTATGTTCCAAAAATCGTGCAACCAGTCTGTCTTTTTTACCACAGCACTCTGTTTTTGTGTGGCTGATCTGTGCGCTTTAAGTTGAAAATATCTGAACATTGCATAAAGACGCTGGTGTCTCAATGCAATGAATTTTCAGGCAGCCAGATAGAGCAAAACTTATCATCTAAACAACTAAGAAAATTGAAGAAGCTTTTTTTTGCTGTCTTTATCTGCAATCAGCTTGATATGTCACACAAAATCATCCACAATAGAGTCCAAAATATGAGGGTGAGTGCTTTTGTCACCATATGCATATAAGCTTCTCAAATGTTTACTGTTGTCATGGAAACAAATCCTGCAAAGACCACTTCTTTTGTTTTTGGTTGTTTTGTTGTTGCTGCTGTTTGTTGGCTTTTTAAACAAAGTGCTGAGATGAAGCACTGGGATGAAGGTCTTCTAGGCACGCTCTCTACTGTAACAAATTTGGTAAAGCCTCACACCAGGGGACCAATAAATAATGTAGTGAATTTACAGGTCCTTCACATGGGCGCACCAATACAAACAATCTGTGGTGAATAAGTAGTTAAGACTCACAATTTGTTATTGGCCTCACATAGAGTACCAAAAATAACGAAAGTATGGTTAAACTCTGAAATTGAGTTAGACTGGCCTAGACCTCATTTAATGGGTCACCATAATAATTAACAATTTTAGGGTTTAATAATTATTATTTAATTAGAATAATATTAATAGGGGCACCACCTATTTAAATCATAGGTACTTTAATTTAAACTTTAATTTATCAGTCTCAAATTAATCAATCAGTCTCAGTTTAATTAATCAGTCTCAGGTCTGAAAGTCTGAATTCTATGATACAATTGACCAAGGGTTTCCTTCTGAACACAAAATGAACCACAGCAGCAATATTTACATTTTATTTACAATTATACAAGAAATGAACAGTTTACTGGCATTTTTGTGGACAGTTACTAAATAAGTACATTTATGGAAACAATTTGCTTACTCATGAGACATTGAAAGAAAGTAGAGAGATAAAGCTTAAAGACTTTAAGCAAATAAATCTGATTAGAATTTAGTGGTGAAATTTGGAACCAATTATTTTTAACAAAATTATTAAACATATGAATATGTTTAAAAAGAAGCCACTCTGCATCCATTGACAACAAAACCCTTTTTCTGGAACCTTTAACTGGGTCACTTAGCTGATCTGTTGAAGAGATGGTTCTCCGTCTGTCAATATGTTGATGCTCTTTGCAGCGTGCTCACTTGGGTCAGGGGTTAACTCAGTGGTCTCCCCGGGTCATCCCAAAGGCTTGTATTGGCTGGCTTTACCGACAGGATGACTGCTTGCAGTCAGGTCGTCAGCTTGCTGGACCCCAGGGGTGGAAGGCGTTTGTTGAAAATGGTTTCTGGTAGCTTTTAAAAAGTTTGTTGGACCCAAATTAAAAGTCTTTGTGAATTTAGAAAAAAGTAAAAACTTTAAAAGCAGCATTGTAAAGTTACAGAAAAGGAAAGTCGCTTTTCTGTAAATTGGCTATTATTTTGAAAATTTCAGATCGGAAGTTTTCTTAAAAATTCGAAAGACTTGACAAACCTTAAAAGCGCCAGGCTACTACTTTGTTAAATTATCAGAGAATAACAGCGAATGAATGAACGCATGAATGCTACGTGGTAGCTTATCTTAGCATGGGGCCTTGTTGACCCAAAAATAAAATCAAGCATTTTAAGAAAAGAAGCAAGAGAGTGCTGAGAGAAAGCGAGCAGAACAGCAAGACGAGAGAGTTGAGAGGATGAGCAGAACTCTGTTCTAACTTTTTAAAGGGGACTTACATCATTAAACTCCGCCCATGTAGGGTGAGTAATTTCACAGAAATCTTCATGTGTTAGAAAGGCAGACAAAAATGATTCAATTATTTAAACACATGAACTATTTTGGCATACTATTTGTTCTAAGACACTCGAATGGATACACATCATCAGTAGTCACTTAAACACATCCTTTGGATAAAGAGAATACTTCACCATCAACATACTGATAATGCAGAAAGATCACACTTAAACACACATCAGTTACAAGGAACACATGTCAATAAAATGGAATGATTATATGTAAAGGATTTTGCTTTATTAATCAATACAAACAACATTAGAAGTTTTTATATGTGAATAAAAGAATACTGATGCTTTTTTTTATTTTAAGCAAAGGTCTTTTCCTTTACTTAGACCTAAAGATAATAGCTGGTTGTCAAGGCCCAAAGTTTATGACCAGGTCTTATCGTGGAAGAGATCTTCCTGCAGTGTCTGGGGAGGTTCTGGCCTTGGCGTGAGGCCATAAAAGGTGGTTCTCCGGGCCTGAGGAAGTTCAGATTCTGATGTGAAGCCATTAAAATGTCCTGTAATGCATAGTGACCGAAATTTAACCGATAAACAAGCAAGGGCTCCTTTGAAGAACTCTAAGTTACAGTTCTGTTTTGCTCTGGGCCACAGTGTGCAGACCCACGGGGGATGTCTCCAAGAGCTTATCTCCAGATCTCCAGATGGAGTTAGGAATTTCAGAGCTAGAAGTAAAAACAACAGTTTCTGTCCTCCGTTTAAAAGCTCAGCTTATTTAATTAAGGTGAATCGGGGCCATGCACTACACTACACTTTCTGCCAGAAAAAAAGAAACATATACATGGACAGGGGCCCTTAATTTGCAAACAGATGGCCCTCCCTTGTGTCCACAAACATCATAAACATGTATAATCCATGCACATTATCTTTTCATCTTTTCCTGTTTAACCCTTTAATACTTTCACATATTTTAATAGAATGTAGTAGATAATAATATGCTCTACCAAATGGTTGAGTTGATCATCAAAGGGATAATTCCTGCGTAATGGTTACAAACATGGGTTTATAATCAGAAAGTTGAGAGTTAAATTCCCAGATCTGACAGAAAAATCAATAAGGTGCCCTTGAGCAAAGTCGTTAATTCACAAGTAGCTCCCGTCATTTGTAAAGTGTTTTACAATGGTGGAAAAGCACACTATAAATGCAATCCATTTGCTTTTTACCACTTAAAAGGAAAAACAGCTAGAGTAAATAAATGAAAATTACTACTACCAGTTACAGAGCTAAATGAACCAGAAGTGACTCGGGCAAATGCAATAGTAGCTTTAGCATAAAACATTGTAAAATTTGGGTTATGTGGCTTGAGTGGTGGATCAAGTTTTTCACAAACTGAAATGATGGTGAACCGATCCCTGAAATGGTCTGCATATGAAACCTGTCTGATTACACATCTGTCTATGAAAATACTAAACTTACATACCATTAAATACATAAATGACAGCTAAAATTGAGAAAAGGAAACATTTAAATAACTTTTATTAAATTAAAGTTATTTTGGGAAGACTGTGACTGGAATAAAAACACCTAAAACATTGCACTGGTAGGTAATATGAGATGTTACTCTCATGGGTTATGTATCTAGTGTTTGTTTTTTTTCTGAACTCGAGTTGCTCTATTTCTAGTGCTATCTGTAGAGTATTGTTATTCTGTGTTGTTCTTTTGCCTTCTAGTGACATTCTCCTTTGTGTTAATTATTCCTTGTGACCTCTAGTGGTTCTCCACCATGTTAGTTTTCCTTCACACTCTCTAGTGAGTCCTGTCCAAGTTAGTTATTCTTTGCAAACTCTGGTAATTCTCCCCTCTGTTAATCATTTTTTGTGCTTTTACTCTGACATCTGCTCTGTGTTTCCTCCATGTGGTGTTACTTTCTGTTTATGGGTTTGCGGATCTCTCCACTTCCATGATTAACTGTTCTGTGGCCTTTATTGCCTCACACAATGTGTTGCCTCCTGGCCAGATTGTCTCTCCTCATGCCAACTCTCTCGCATTGTTTCTCAGTGGTTGCCTCTGAACTACTGACACATGCTACCATTCTATGTTTCCTCAGCCTTGCCTGCCTATTCCGGATTTGGTCACTTGGTATGACACATCTCTGTGTATCGAACTTGTATTGAACCTCTGCTGGTGTTTGTGGATAACTCCTCTACTGCTCTTTTTAAAAACATTGTTGCCTGTTGTACTGATCTCTCGTGCTCCTGACTTCTGTCTAATTAAGCGACCAATCCTGTAGACTGCCACTCTGAGGACCATTATAGTTTGTGCACAGTTGTTGTTGAGTGCTCTGGCACTGCCTGCTGGATTCAATTCAGTTTAATTTAGTTCAATTTATTTAGTTTATATAGCACCAAATCATATCAAAGCTGCCTCAAGGCGATTCACACAAGTAAGGTCTAACCTTACCAACCCTTAGAGCAAGCACACAGGCGACAGTGGTAAGGAAATGAACTGTTTATAATAAACCAGCTTTTACCTATTATTATGGTTCTCTGTCTATGTCATGATGGGGCTACTCCACAGAGCCCCATCCCGTTGAATCCCAAATAGCAAATCAGGGCATGTTTTGAAGCATCATGGTAAACGCCTTGATCCATCTTTGTCAATCTTGAACAAACTCAATACATGTAGTAGTACCGATCCATCATCTGCACCAAATTTGAAATCCAGATCTAATTTTTGAACTGTTCGAAAATTACATCCCAATTCTCAAAATCGTTGATAGTGCATGGTACCTTTGAGGTATTCAGTCTTAAGAGCTTCAGTCATGTTCGAACTTCTTTAAACGGAGTATTCATAGTGACTACGGCACGAGTGGTGCCCAAGCAGTTAAAAGTGCTTGTTTTCCGTGTAAAATGTGGAGTTGTGTTGAGAACGGCATCTGGTGTAAAGCATGTTCCAAATCAACATGCATGTCCAAGTTAGATCTGCTGTGGTGACCCTGAGTGGAAATAAGGGTGAAGCTGAAGGGAATTACTTTAAGGAAAGTAAAATGTGTTCATGCATCTATATACCTGCCTTGTCTTGTATGTCAAACATGTCCGTATAGCTGAATCCTGTGCACGGAAGCACAACATCATGCACAAGCTAAACATCCACCAGGCAACATTTCTACATTGTTCTTTTAAACAGCTGCAGCTAATGACTTTAAATTATTTTTCCTGCTCCTGCACACACACACACACACACACACAAAAAAAACAAAAAACAGAATGGAAGCTGGTTGCAGCCTGTGTCCGTGTGATTGTGGGGAATGTTTCTCCGCAGCCTGAAGCACACATTGTTCTGAATTATAGAGTGACATTACCTTTTGCTGGACACTCTGGTGGTTGCGTAGCAACAATCGGGGGGCATTCAAAGTTGTGGGGTAAACCAAGTACATTTTCAACAGTGGTTTATTATTGCAACTTTAAACCCTATTCCTGAGTATTTCAGGAGCACCATGGAACAAGTAAGAAATGAAAATGTTGGCAATTCAAAGTTACTGCAGCAGCTGTTTTTCACTTGATGAGCTTCATGATTAATGCTTGAATATTAATTTAGCAAATGAGAAAAAATGGGGATGACTGTCAAATAAGAGTAATGGTGTTCAGTGAATATTTTTGCATACATAAAGCATGAAGGGAGGGAGAATCTGCATATCATTTAAGGTGCATCCCTACCCTCCATCCACCCCCCACCCTGACATACGCACACACCTGACATACACATGGAGAGAGACAGAGAGACATAAGTCCTATACATGCTCTGAGGACAGTCGTTTTTCACTTCCTTTGTTTTTCATTTCCCCTCATTACAGGTAGAGAGGGGATTCACATCCACTAAATATGCACTAAGGAATGCAAAACTGCAACAATGACAAAATGTGCTTCCAGGCAAGACAATTCAGACCATTTGCACAGCAATTACTTGGTACACAATTTTAGTCTCTGGCTTTCTTTAGGGCCCCTTCACACATAGTGCAAATTTGGTTGAATTATGGCGAAACAGTTAGAATTAGTGAACCACGAAAACATCACGCCGACGGAATAAATAAAAAATAAAAACCAGCTGATACCTGTGGAACCACATCGTGCCACTGCTGTGGAAAACAAAAACAACAACAAAAAAAGACATGCCACCCACAGGATTCGTACCTGCACTTTGCTGATTACCAGCCTGAAACTTCACCACTGAGCTACCATCACTGGCCTGTAAACAGTGCGGGAAAATGGCTGAAATCAACAAAGAGATGGACCTATTTTAAAAAAAATAAAACCACACACCACTAAAAAAACACCCTTTTATCAAGTGTGAACCGTCTGTTCCTCTGTAGATGACCCACGGTTACAGTGTGCTGTGGGTGGACACACCCCCTGTCAGTTCAGCACACACACCAACACACCATCTGTACATCCATATATCAGCATCTCATGTAAGTACGCCCCCCCGGCACCACATGTTTATGGATGGGGGTGCAAAACAAGCGCCGTTCACATGCATGCCACATGTGTGTGTGTGGGCAGGGGGCGGGGGGGGGTTGACACTCCCATGTGTGTTGCTATTTTGCAAAGTCACACTCGTGTGGAACATAGACAAATTTCACATCCAGCTCGAGAGTGATTGCCTGCTGACTGTTGTCGTGATGATAGTGCGAGTGGCCACACATTTTCTAAGTGCCACATGAGCAGTGTTAGATCTTTAAATCATGTGTGTCAGCTGGAATTTGGCCGACACCTGTCACGAGAGGGTTTGATGGGCTTGCACAGCGCACACTCTGTCTTTCACCTGCTGGTGTGCACAGATAGTAGTAGCAACAGGTGTACAAGGTGTTCGAGGCAGCTGGAAATTTCCATGTATTGCATACGACTCCTGCTTCATGCGCACTTTGTGTGCACTTCGACCAAATTCGCACTATGTGTGAAGGGGCCCTTAGTAAAACACCCTCTAGTTGGGAAACTTTAAGCATGGTTATTTTTTTAAGTCTGATATTAAATTTAAAACAATGGTTTAGTGAGTTTTGGACTGTGACTTAGTCCATGACTTTTAATACCACTTCATAATACTTGGCCCAGATGTCATTGAAGGATCCTTGGGTACTGCTGGAATGACTTTGTGCCAAATGGACGGCCACACTTCGCCTGCCTGCTGCAGATAGCTAGTTATTCTTGAGATGTGGAGATGGACTGGTTGTCTGCCTAGGTGGTTGCCATCCATGACCCAAGGCGGTACTTTATTCTTGTGGATGCAGTGGAGCACGGCACCAATGCATGCTCCCACACTTGACTTGTCAGATGATTTTGTTCCATTGCGAGTATTTGTGCTTTAAGGTGCAGATCGTGTGTCTGTGTCAAGGCACCCTCTGACCTCTGCATGTCCTCTGTTCTTTTTGTTCATCATATATGGCCACTACTGTGCTGTTTTACTACTTCACTAATTCAAGAATTCCCCATGAGCCATCAGAGTCCAGCGGGTGCCTATCTCTGTGTTTCATACACAGACCGTTCCCGTGACACTGTCAAGGTCCCACTTGAACTCTGTCACCACTGTTCCATAAAAATATACACATACATGGCATGCACAGTTTCAAAAATGCCAAAACCATAATTTTAATTGATTTGATCCACACTGGTGGATCTGAAATCCATCACTGAGTCTGCTGCCACTGCTAAGGACAGGCGTAGACTGCAGTGTATCATCCATGCAGCAGAGAAGGTGGTCAACTGCAATCTGCCATCCCTACAGCACCTGTACACCTCCAGGGCCCTGAGGCGAGCAAGGACAATAGTGGATGAGCCCTCTCAACCAGGACACAAAAACTTTTTTTCACCCTCTCCTCTGGCAGGCGGCTGAGGTCCATCAGGACTAAAACCTCAACACACAAAAACAGCTTCTTTCCATCCACAGCTAGACTTACAAATAATGCCAGACACCCACACTTATCCTGCCCCCCTCCCCCACTTCCACAAAGTATAGACTGCAAGGTACTGTACATCTGCATACCTGCACAGCCCCATTCCACTATATTATATTTATTTGACAGTAAACATAGTTTCGCCCATTTATATATTTGACTCAGTTACTTCATACAGAAGTATTTTTCCTTTTCTTTTATTGTTGTTTATGCACCAATGACATCAGATCAAATTTCTTGTATGTGAGAACTAACTTGGCAATAAATTTGATTCTGATTCTGATTTCGGTAGATACAGGTCAAATGTAACCAGGAAGCACCTCAATGCATAAACATGTGTAGCATCTATAAAAAAAAAAGTGTAAATATTTGGAAAAGTTCAAGTCTGTTGAACACAGAGCTCATCCTTACAATGAAATGCATATGGCAAGAAATTAGTACACAAGTCACTCAGCACTGTAGCTTTAAGACAATATAAAATTATAAGAAGTACATAATAAAATTAAATAATTTTTTAAAGGGACAGTAAGAGCTTAAAGAGCAATAAGTAATAAAAGTTTAAAAAGTGCAGGTCAGAAAGGTGATCTAAAGTAGCTGCATTTCACACTGTGAAAATGATAGGTGTGATTTAAGTGCAGTGTGTGTGAGTCCACTGTAGTTAGGTCATCTGTGATAAAGTGACCAGTGCAATAAAGTGCCTATGAATTACCAGAGTTTAATATGAGTCCAGTAGAGTGAGGTAGTCATTGTATGGGAGTGTGTGTGGGGTGGCTGTTGTCTGTGATGATGCGGTGTGCTTTCCACAGGAATTGCTGGCTGGAAATTTCCTGGATGGCAGGGAGACTCTTTCCTTTGATGTACTGTGTTGCCTCCAACACCCTCTGTAGGGTTTTCTGGTAATAAGCAGAGCAAGTCCCATGCCATACTATTATGTAGCCTTGTAGAAGTTGGTAATTATGTTAGTGTTCAAGTTCAGGAAAAAGGAATGACATTTTTGGGGATTTTAAGTGCTGTCAAATGTCAAAATGGCTCAAATTGACTTGGACAGTATGTACGGTTCGTTAAGTTATAAGGAAGTGAGATTGTCCCATCCCATCAAAGGGAACAAACCAAAGACCTACTGTACTTGCCGATGAGGTGACCTCAACAACTCTCAGAAGAAGTATAAACATTTTTGTGTAATGTTCACCTGAACCACCCTGTTTGTTTGTTTTAGGTATAACTTTCCAATCTCTTACAGCCCAGATTTGATAGACAGTGCATTGTTTCACTTGAATAATGATGTTAAAAATGGTATTTTAAGACTGAACGCCATCACTCAAGTTGCCTTACTCTGCCAAAAATGAGCAAATGCCTACAGTGACAGCTCTCACATCCGTGCTTTCAGTGTTGATGAAACTGTATTCACTTCAGATACGGTAACTCAGTAATGTTCCTGTCAATAGAAAGCACAACACATAAATCACCAGGCAGATTCATTCAGAGGGAAGAAAAGGCTATCTGAGGACAGCTTGGGACAAGATGTCTCTTGACATACAAAATGCAATTTTACCCTATGGGTCAAGTTCATGTAGAGAGTTCTGTTCCACAGGGTTTGTTGCAAATGGCACATGACAGTCTGAAACAGAACTTTATAAAAGGAGATCTATTAAGACTAGCAACAAATGAATTCTATTTCTGTGAAAGTCTTTATGAATTGGGGGAATTTAAGAACAGAATGAAAATAAAACGTTCTATTGTTTTTTTTTTTTTCTGCAATGACAATGCAAATATTTGCTGTAAGACCATTTATACCATTGATGGATGTGATGGCCAAATCTCCCTGGCAGGGAGTAGGTGCACACCTCTTTTGCAGTTTTTCACAATTAAGTGCAGATTTGGGTTTATGAAGGTCCACACCCATTGTGTCATAACTGTGTGGAAAATAGATGAGAGAAAGAAAGCAAATGTGTATGTGCATTGTGAAGGAGATTGGCATATTTGACTGTTGCACTGTGTCCCTTGCTGGTCTAAAGTCCAACACGGGACACCAGCACCTTTTCCTGTCTTGTGCACCAGCATGGACTCCCAAAATCTCCTGTATAATTTCCTGTATTGTCAATAGTGTTGATAGCATGGCCCAAGCAGAGGGTCACCCCTTTGAGTCTAGTCTGCTTGAGGTTTCATCCTCAGTATCATCAGAGTGAGTTTTTCCTTACCACTGTCACCTGTGTGTTTTATCTAGGGATTGGTAAGGTTAGACCTTACTTGTGTGAAGCGTGTTGATGCAACTTTGTTGTGATTTGGCGCTATAGAAATGAAAATAAATTGAAATTGCTTTTGGTGGCATAAGGTGCAATATTCTTTGTGGTGATGGATGATATTAATGTGCCATCACTGGTCCATGGTGACACTTGCATTGGGTTGTGCATGACTTTGCATGATCTGTGATGGGGCCAAGGGAGTTTGACCTACCAAGGTCACCCAAAGTCGAAGATTGTGCAACCAATAGAAAGGTAATATCTGACTTACAGTATTTCTAACCAGTTACTCAAAATAGCCATTGCAAATGAGTTTGACATTTCAAGGTTACCCAATGCCAGAGGTCTATCTAGGTTTTTTTTTTTTTTTTTTGCACTCGGCCGAGACGGACGCACTTTTCTCTTCTCCCTCCCTCCTTATCTTTCCTGCTTCTGTGGCATGTTGTCTGTGAGGCTGCAGCTTTGCTCTTCTGGAAAACAACAAAAATGGATCTGTTAAAGTGGTCTCTGAACGCAATTGACACTATTTTTTCTACAAGACATTCGGGGGCGGAGGACCCAACCTGTCCTGCCGGGACGCATGTGATGGGTTACGTGATGGACTCGTGGAGTAGATGGCAGGTCATGTGCCTTTACATGCTTTCTGTGGAGGACGTCGAAGATGTGTACATATTCGGCTTGGTGGTGACCGGCTTTCTGCTGTGTGGAGCGGGCACTGTGCTGGTTTACCGGAAAATCAAGAAAGTGGAAGCAGCTTTGATTGGTCCTTCCAGGCTGCCCTACATGATTGATTCGATTGGGAAGGCAGTGGCTGCGCATTCGGCGGGGGTTAACCGCGCGTTGGAAAACATCTCGAATAGAATCACAGCCCTGGAAACTCGCTCTGACCGTCTGTGCAGACCACATTCTACATTCAGATGCATTGAGAGCCACTCTGTTCTCAGAACTGTGGAATCTTTCAGGCGTCTGCTAATCTGGCTATTCATTTGGCTTCCCCAAACACAGCTGCACTTCAAGGTCGCTGTGATAAAACCTCCTCAGAAGATCAACACTTAAGCCTCGCTTCCTGGTCTTCCCCCCTCCCCTCAGCTTCTCCAGCTCTGACGTTGACTGTGCTCAGGACTGCTCAGGACTGCTCAGGGCTGCCCCTCCCCCTCCAGGATTGTCGGACAAGGCCGTTGACGGCGCTAAACAGGCTGCCTCCGGAGTGTTCTGATAAACTGGACCTTTTCAAATCTCGGTTGTCGTCCTGTGTCCTTGTTTTTGTCTGTGTGATTATTGTTTTTCTGTGCTGATGGGGATTTTTTTCCTCATTGCTGCTGTGTAATGCAGCGGCTATGAGGGTTTTTTTTTCTCCTTTTCCCTCGTGTTTTGCTTTTCATATATATGTTTATGTACCGGGCCGGCCTATGTGTTGTGTGTTGTGTGTGTGTTGTTTGTTATGGGTCGGTGTTGGTTTGCTCAGCCCTGCTGTTGACCAAGGCAGGGATGTACATCTGGAGCTGGTCCCCGGGCGCCTAATGGCAACTTCTGCTCCTACTGGCAATTATGATGGGTTAAATGCAGTAGACACATTTCATTGTGCAGGGAACATGTTCTTCTGTGCATATGACAATAAAATTCCTTTGAATCCTTGAATCCTTTGAATATATATATATATATATATATATACATACACACGCACAGGGTAAACACAAAAACACTCCTTGGTTTCAAATATATATAATATCAAAAGTCACATGAATAATTTTTCAATTTTGGTATCAACAGTCGCAGAAACTGAAGTTTTTTTTTCTCTCTCTTTTGCAGATTCTTCAAAATTGTAAAATTATTCATGTGACTTTTGATATTATAAATATTTGAAACCAAGGAGTGTTTTTGTGTTCACCCTGTGTGTGTGTGTGTGTGTGTGTGTGTGTGTGTGTGTGTGTGTGTGTGTGTGTGTGTGTGTGTATATATATATATATATATATATATATATATATATATATATATATATATATAGTGAGGAAAATAAGTATTTGAACACCCTGTGATTTTACAAGTTCTCCCACTTGGAAAACATGGAGGGGTCTGAAATTTTCATCTTAGGTGCATGTCCACTGTGAGAGACATGATCCAAAAAAAAAAATTATTATTATTATTAATAATAATTTATTTGCATGTTACTGCTGAAAATAAATATTTCAACACCTGCTAATCAGCAGAAATTCTGGCACTCAAAGACCTGTTAGTCTGCCTCTAAAAAGTCCACCTCCACTCCACTTATTATTCCAAATTAGAAGCACCTATTTCAGGTCGTTAGCTGCATAAAGACACCTGTCCACCCCACACAATCAGTAAGACTCCAACTACTAACATGGCTAAGACCAAAGAGCTGTCCAGAGACACCAGAGACAAAATTGTATACCTCCACAAGGCTGGAAAGGGTTACGGGGCAATTGCCAAGCTGCTTGATGAAAAAAGATCAACTGTTGGAGCAATTATTAGAAAATGGAAGAAGCTAAACATGATTGCCAATCTCCCTCGGACTGGGGCGCCATGCAAGATTCTACCTCATGGCGTATGAATGATCCTAAGAAAGGTGAGGAATCAGCCCAGAACTGCAGGGGAGGAGCTGGTTACTGTGTTACAAGGTTACTGTGGGTAATACACTAAGACGTCATGGGTTAAAATCATGCATGGCACGGAAGGTTCCCCTGCTTAAATCAGCACACGTCCAGGCCCGTCTTAAGTTTTCCCATGACCATTTGGATGATCCAGAGGAGTCATGGGAGAACGTTATGTGGTCAGATGAGATCAAAATAGGACTTTTTGGTCTTAATTCCACTCGCCGTGTTTGGAGGAAGAAGAATGCCGAGTACCATCCCAAAAACACCATCCCTACTGTGAAGCATTGGGGTGGAAGCATCATGCTTTGGGGGTGTTTGTCTGCACATGGGACAGGACGACTGCACTGTATTAGGGAGAGGATGACCAGGGCCATGTATTGTGAGATTTTGGGGAACAACCTCCTTCCTTCAGTTAGAGCATTGAAGATGGGTCGTGGATGGGTCTTCCAACATGACCAATGACCTGAAGCACACAGCCAGGATAACCAAGGGTGGCTTCGTAAGAAGCATATCAAGGTTCTGGAGTAGCCTTGCCAGTCTCCAGACCTAAACCCAATAGAAAATCTTTGGAGGGAGCTCAAACTCCGTGTTTCTCAGCGACAGCCCAGTAACCTGGCTGATCTCGAGAAGATTTGTGTGGAGGAGTGGGCCAAAATCCCTGCTGCAGTGTGTGCAAACCTGGTGAAAAACTACAGGAAATGTTTGACTTCCGTAATTGCAAACAAAGGCTACTGTACCAAATATTAACATTGATTTTCACAGGTGTTGAAATACATATTTGCAGCAGTAACATACAAATAAATTATTAAAAAAATCATACAATGTGTTTTCCAGGTTTTTTTTTTTTTTTTAGAGTATGTCTCTCACAGTGGACATGCACCGAAGATGAAAATTTCAGACCCTTCCATGATTTCTAAGTGGAAGAACTTGCAGAAACTTGCAGAAAGGGTGTTCAAATACTTATTTTCCTCACTGTATATTCACAAACCAGTGAATATTATCAGTTATCAAGTTGTTCACCAATGAATATGGCTTTATACACCCTGATAAATGTTGTATGGTTTTCTGAAGGGTGTAAAAAGCCATATTCATTGGTGAACAACTTGATAACGATTTTATCATATATAGTGGTCCCTCGTTTATCGCGGGAGTTACGTTCTAAAAATAACCCGCAATAAGCAAAATCCGCAAAGTAGTCAGCATTATTTTTTACAATTATTATAGGAGGTATCTTATAAAACTAACAGTTTTATAAAAAAAAAAAAAAACTATATGGATTTGATTGACATGCGATTACACCAATCATGCTTAAACCCTCGTGCGCATGCGTGAGTTTTTTCACGCTTGTCGGCGACGTCATTTCCCTGTGGGCAGGCCTTGAGTGAGATATGGTCCCGCCCTCTCGACTGAATTTCTTTGTTTCACACACTGCTCGAGACGGCGCACGTTGCTTTATCAAACTTTTTTCTGGACCTGTGAGGAATATCCAAGTGGACACTATTCGAGAAATTCAGCTGGTTTTTGGTGAAAAGTTTAACGGTTGATGAGAGATTATGGGGTGTTTCTGTCGCTGTAAGGACTTCCCATGGAGCGGGACGTCCTGCAGCGCTTCCAGGCGCCGTCGTCGGCCTGTTTCAAGCTGAAATCATCCTAATTTAAGGCTCTGTTGACCCAGGACATCGTGAGAGAACAGAGAAGATTCAGAAGAGGCCGGCATGAGGAGTTTATGCGGACATTCCACTGTTTAAGGACATTTTCTAATGAAAGACGTGCGTGCAAATTCGCCGAGTCGTTTCAGTGACGACTCGGTGAATCTGTGTGCGCCGCGACAGGAAAAACACCTCCGTGTTGAAAACCATTTGTAAAATTCAAATTCAAATTGGGCATGTTCCAACTTGTCCGTTAAGGTTTCCAACGGAGGTGTTTTTCCGGTCACAACCCCCCGCGGTCGGGTCCGGCCCGACATGCGACTCTGCCCGCACGTTCTTTCATTACAAAATGTCCGTTAACAATGGAATGTCCGAATAAACTCCTCATGCCGACTTCTTCTGAAAGTTCTCTGTTCTCTGACGACTTACTGGGTCAACAGAGCCTGAAATGTGGAAGTTTTCAACTTGAAACGGCGAGACGCTGCCGCCTCGAAGCGCAGATCGCCGTCAGGCGCCGTGGGCCGTCCTTACGGCGACACTACCAGCCCAAAATCTCTCATCAGCCATTACAATTTTTACCGAAAACCAGCTGAATTTATCGAATGGTGTCCACTCAGTTGTGCCTTACAGTTTTGAAAAAAATTTGATCAAACAAAGCAGCAGTCTGAGCCATTCCTAAACAATGAAAAAATCGACGAGAGGGTGGGCGACTCCTCACTCAAAGACTGCCCACAGGCGAATGACGGAACCGACAGGCGTGAAAAAACTTGCGCATGCCCACGAGGGTTCAAGCATGTCTGATGTAATCACACGTGATTCAAATCCATATGGTTTTTGAAAAAAATAATAAGGTCGGATACTTTTCTAATAGACCTCGTAGATGTTTTAAGGCTGTAAAACCCCTCACTACACACTTTATACACTTTTCTCAAACAGGCATTAACATTTTCTCACTTTTCTCTCCTGTGTAAACACTCAAAGTTCAAACCTTAGTAGAAAAAAATAGAACGTTTACCTATAAATAATTATGATGGCTTTTAGAACTAACAAATTTAATTTTAACGATCAGCCTACGAGGTTGGACACGTAAGAAATTATTAATAGTGACTCACCAGTATTTCACAGTTCCTCTGACCACGCCTCTTTGTCGTGGCGCCGCTCCGCTGTCCGGATTGGCTGATAACTCGGGTGGTATGAAAAATATTACCCATCCGCAAAAAAGGTGTATTGCTATTATTCTTTAGTGTTTTATCCAATCATATTGGCGTATCATTTATAGGTATATGATAATATCAGTTATCAAGTTGTTCACCAATGAATATGGCTTTATACACCCTGAAGAAAACCATACGAGGTCTGTTAGAAAAGTATCCGACCTTTTTATATTTTTCAAAAACCATATGGATTTGAATCACGTGTGATTGCATCAGCCAAGCTTGAACCTTCGTGCGCATGTGTGAGTTTTTTCACGCCTGTCGGTTGCGTCATTCGCCTGTGAGCAGGCTTTGTGTGAGCAGTGGTCGACCCCTCTCGTCATTTTTTTATTGCGAATAAATGTCTGAATGATTTGGAGCTTTGCTGCATCACTTTTTTTCCAGAAACTGTGAGAGACCTCCAGGTGGACGCTGAAAACAACCAGATCATTTCCAACGTGAAGGCTTTGTTGATCCGGGATGTCGTCTGACTTTCACAAAAAGGCAGAAGGCGTGGATATCAGCACTTTTTCAGCACATTCCACTGTTAGGAGTTTTTTTCATGGAAAGAAAAGCGGAGGGACGCGCCACGGAGCCGTTCATTACGCGGCACAAAACCACCTCCGTGTTGGTCTCACAGGACGGCTTTCAGGTGGATTTCAGACGGCTGTCGGTTGCTTTTCAGTCATGTGATTAGCCGAGAAATTGAGCATGAGCTGGACATGCCCCAACATGTCCTGTGAGGCTTCATCACGGCGTTGCTTTGTGCCATGCGGCTCCACCGCGACGTGCGGAACTCCTCCGCATGTCTGTCTCACTGTGCCGAAAAAGTGCTGATGTCCACGTCTTTTCACAATTCCTGTGCTAGTCAGATGACATACAAGACAGCGTCCAGTTTAGAAATGAGTGGCACATTCCACTGTTACAGGAGTTTTTGTCATGGAAAGAGGAGTGGAATTCCTCGCGTCGCGGTGGAGCCACATGGCGCAAGCAACGCCGTGATGAAGCCTCACAGGACATGTTGGGGCATGTCCAGCTCATGCTCAATTTCTTGGATAATCACACGACTGAAAAGCAACCGACAGCCGTCTGAAATCCACCTGAAAGCCGTCCTGTGAGACCAACACGGAGGTGGTTTTGTGCAGCGTCATGAACAGCTCCGTGGCACATCCCTCCGCTTTTCTTTCCATGAAAAAAACTCCTGTAACAGTGGAATGTGCCGAAAAAGTGTTGATGTCCACGCCTTCAGCCTTTTTGTGAAAGTCAGACGACGTCCCGGATCAACAAAGCCTTCACGGTGGAAATGATCTGGTTGTTTCAGCGGAGTTTGAGCCTGTCGATCGGTGCTCAGAGCCCGGCGCGCTCTCAGCAGTTGTGGGCGGTCTCTGGATCACTCCTTAATCTGTGTAATCCCCATAAAATCGTCCCTGAAAGCCATATTAATTATCCGAACGGTGTCCACCTGGAGGTCTCTCACAGTTTCTGGAAAAAAATTGATGCAGCAAAGCTCCAAATCGTTCAGTCATTTATTCGCAATAAAAAAAACGACGAGAGGGGTGGACCAGTGCTCACACAAAGCCTCCTCACAGGCGAATGATGCAACCGACAGGCGTGAAAAAACTCACGCATGCGCACAAAGGTTCAAGCTTGGCTGATGCAATCACATGTGATTCCAATCCATATGGTTTTTGAAAAAAAATAAAAAGGTTGGATACTTTTCTAACAGACCTCGTACATGTGTGTATGGTTTTCTGAAATAACCTCCATGAATGTAATATACAATATATAGTATTATTATATGGCTTCGATGCTACGTGTGCTCTGATTGGCTGATTACCGGTCTGATATTGTTGGGTATTTTCTCCTCCAAACATTTTTAAAACCTTTAACAAGACAAACAGAGTCAAGAAACACCAGTGAGACAGAAAGTCAAATTTTACGCGCGGAGTGCAGTCAGGCTGTGCACCAAGGCTACACTAAAGTCTGGCCTGCTTTTCCGCTCTTTTTATTAAGAGACGCCCTCATCACATAAACAAAAACTTGTCCTAAGGGTGGGGGTGATGACGCAAGACAAGTTTCTTCCCGTAACATAAACGCATACGTCAATAAGTGCAGCTGTAAGGAAGAACACTTTCTTTTACACAAGTCAGCACATCTTGTTCGTCTGTTGCAGTTATCAGCTGTTCTGCATCTGCCTGAAGTGTCCTGTCCTTCACACTCCTTCACACTAAGCACCACATCACAACAGTCAAAACGTTCTCTTACTCCCAGTCGTTAGAGGCTGCGAAAACAAAGTTATATTATAATAATAAGTACATCCAGCCCTTCATTCCCAGCTCAGATTGACCCCAGAGTGCTAAAACAAAATTGAATTCTCAGGATTGCGTTAAGACAGGTGCAAAACAGCACAATAACATTCAGAATGATCCCACCATGCAAGGTTGAATAACACGTTCTCAGGGTTAGGTGCAAAACAGCACAACACCGTTCTCATGAGAAAGAAGACAAATGTACAAATGTTTAACAGTGATAACATATATACAAAATCTTTAACATTCCCCTCCTGTTTATCGCCTGTTAAACATACAGTAGGCATCACTCAGCTTAGCACTTCTTTTTGAGATTTTCACTAAGAGGTTCATCATGGTATGTTCTCTCTATAGGCTTACACCCCAGAGGTGATGTCATCATTGTCACCATCATCGGTGTCTGGGTCATCATACTTCCATTGGTCTGGGTACAGGTCAGGAGAGCCATCGTCCTCCTCGTCGTCGTCTGTCCCCAGAAGTGGATATGATGCCGGACCCCCTCCTGGTCCTGGACTTATTGCTGTGGTTATCATTCTATTTACAAGGCCTCGGAGACATGGAATACAACAACATCCACACAATGTTAGAATTGCAGCAAATACTGCTATAGACACTAATAGTGAAGAAATCAAAGACCTCCATTTTCCCATCCCTTCCAGCCACCAATCCCAGCCTTCGGTGTTTACTCCACTGTGCTCTTTCATCTTCCTGTTCAACGTCCTCAGCCCGTCAATGGCTTGAGTGAGACTGCCGTCTGCAGCCGTGTTGTTGGGAATGAATGTGCAGCATTGTTCTCCGAACATGGCACAAACACCTCCTTTCTCTGCCAACAACATATCCAGAGCAATACGATTCTGGAAGGCCATAAGGGACGTGGCTTCTAACTGTGAATGGACAGCCTTAAATCCTTCCTCAGTCCAATTTCCTAATTTCTGTACATTGTAGTGGATGTAGTTTATTCTGTCCACGTTTTTATTAATTGAACACCACCAACAGATGGAAGATTCGAATCCAGCTGCTATTTGATCAACCAGTTTATACTCGTCAGGCCCTCCCCTGGGGACTCCTATTGCGTCAATATATGTTGGATTTCCCACTCCTTTCCAATCTCTTTTTACTCTATGTCTGGCTATGCCTTTCTGCCAATCTTCAGGAATAAGAGAGGCTGCATATGTCGTAACGTCTTCAGGGGTCATGGGTATGGCTTCAACTGGTAACAATAATGATATTAATGCACAATAACCTGACACATTTCGTGGCAGTCTGTCAAAGATTCTGTTATCACCACACCACCACCATACGTCACTCCTCCCGACAGGTTTGAATGTGGGAGTACTATGGACCACATTCTTACACCAGGCAGTGTGGTTTAAGCTACCCAAAGTCTTACTTGTCCCTGTCAAGTGTACACATGTATGGTTAGCATGCCCAACTTTGCTTGAGAATAAAGGTTTAATCTTAGTCAATTTGGTCACTGGATAGATCTTGTCCCACTTAGAACAATTGTTGTTTGCCGCAATGTATGTCTGTGTCATAGCAGTCAGTAGACAGTCTTTGGGTAATGCTGCCGGTATTACCTGTAATATAGGTCTGGGTCCCATACATACAACACAGTCCTTCTTTGCTGCTAGTCCTGCTTGTTCTGCCATTAAAAGCCAATTGTTATTTTGTCCACTAATTCCTGTAGTTACTAGGAACCAGTCATCTGCCTTCATGTCTTTTGTGCCTTGTACGGACACCCCCTTTGCTTGTATGGGCACCCCCTTTGCTTGTATGGACACCCCCTTTGACGTACTTAATTCGGTCAATATTGGTTGCTGTACTCTATCTGTTTCACAGAGGAAAAAATGGAAATACGGATCTTTTCCTTGTTTGTATACCCAAAGGAGGAACAACCAACAGTCTCCCTCTATATCAGGTGGGAATATGGTTCCTTTTTCTTTTTCAAATCGGTACGCATTATTCCCATCACAGCTATGTACTGTGGCATTTATTATCGGACTGGGGTCTTCGTTACTTCTTTTTGGTCTCTGCAATCTGCGGATGTGATCCTTATTATCATGTCCCGTGCTCATGGCTTTTAATAATAATCCCAATCCAAAAAAGAAAAGTAGCATAACAAGGACTGTCCGTGGGGTCCAGAAACCCTCGTTCTTTTTATTTTTTTCTTTCGCCATTTCTGCACACTACAGCACACCTATGTTCAGAACAGTGGCTTCTTAATGTCTTCTGCTAGCTTTCGTGTCTAACCTGGATCTTAACACCAAGCTCACACACTATTACTAGTCTTGTCCTACTGTTCTTACTGTTTGTCTGTGTCTGCAGAAATGACTTTCTTACAGTGAGTTAAATGAATCCATGTACTTCTTTCCCCAATTTTCAAAGCTGTGGGTGTTGTGAGTAGTACTTGATAGGGCCCTTCCCATTTAGGTGAATGCCAGTGTTTTCTCTTGATGCTTCTTATCAACACCCAGTCTCCAGGTACCACTTTGGGGTCCTCCTGTGGAGAAATGGGATCATCAGTGTTTGGAACTCTCCCTCATTGTCCTTCTAACATTTTTCTCATGTAATCCGCCAAATTGGCTTCCTCAGGTACATCCCAAATTTGTCCATAATATGGCAATCGATATTTTCTGCCAAACAATGTTTCATACGGTGTCAACCCCATGGTACTAGTTATGTTTATATACATTTTTACCAAATCTACACAATGCGTCCATGGTCTGCCTGTTTCCTCCATTGTCTCTCTAAGTCTGTTTTTTACTGTTCCATTCATCCTTTCCACTAATCCGGCGCTTTGTGGATGATAAGCACAATGATTTTTTAGATTAACCTGTAGCGCTTCTCCTACGTATTGCACTATTGTATTAACAAAATGCGCTCCATTATCTGAATAGACTGTTTCTGGTATTCCAGATCGTGGGATGATGTCTTTGCATAATGCTTTAGCCACTGTAAGTGAATCTGCATGTTTTGTAGGGAACAATTCTACCCATTTTGAGAAGGCATCAATTATGACTAAACAAAATTCCTTCCCTTCATGTTTACTCAGCTGTATATAATCCATATGAATCACTTGAAAGGGATATTGTGGTGTTGGAAATTTACCTCTTTGGGGTCTCAAATTGCCTTGTGAGTTGTGTTTTGCACATATCATGCATGCTCTACAATGCTGTTTTGCATATGCATCGAACCCATAAAGACAAAAAATAGATTGCAATTGCGATATCATACCCCCTGATGAGACATGCGTCACGCCATGGCTCATAATAGCTGCCCATTTAAACATATTTTTTGGCAATATGGGTTTCTTTTGTGGGCATACGTACAAATCATTTGCATACGTAGCTCCTTTAGCTATCCACATTTGTTTTTCTCTGTCAGTTGCCTGCTGTTGCATGTCAGCAAGCAGTGTATGACCTAAATGCAAATCTGGAGTAGTTTCCTGTACAACAAAAATAGAAGAAGCTGCTGCTGCCTCTTTTGCTGCTCTGTCAGCAAAATCATTTCCTTTTGAAACACTGTCAGAGCCTTTGGTGTGAGCCGCACATTGTTGAGGCAACTTCACAGCTTGCAGTAGGGCAGTTAGGAGAGTGGCATGAGTCACTGGCTTTCCAGATGATGTCACCATTCCACGCTCCTCCCACAGTTTTGCAAACACATGCACTGTGCTGAAAGCGTACTGGCTGTCTGTATAAATTGATACGGCCGTACCTTTAAACAGATAGCAAGCTGCAGTTAAAGCAACTAATTCAGCTGCTTGTGCTGAAAATGACGATGGCAATGAAGCAGAATCTAATACTTCTGAATTTGTGACGACAGCATATCCAGATTGCGTTTGTCCATAAGCATTTTTAGTGGAAGAACCATCCACATACACGATTGTACTGTTTGGGATGGGTGTGTCCCGGAGGTCTGGGCGTGCTTTCGTACAGACTGTTGCTACACCAAGACAATTGTGCGGCTCACCATCCTCAGGTAAAGGTATCAATGTGGAGGGATTCAGTGTTGTACAGCGCTCTACCGTAAGGTGTGGCTGTGATAATAGCAAGGACATGCACGAAAGATGTCTTGCTGGGGACAAAAGGCTCATGTTTGTCTGCAACAGAAGTGCAGAGACTGCATGTGGAACTTTCAATGTCAGCTGATGGAATAGAACAACATTACTGCTACTTTGAACAGCCATAGAGGCCGCAACAACAGCCTGTACGCATGGTGGTAAAGCACTTGCTACTGCATCCAATTTAGATGAGTAGTAGGCAACTGGCCTCAATTTTGAGCCATACACTTGAACCAAAACACTAGTCATGAACTTATTCTTACAATCAACTGTTTGAATGAATGGTTTATTATAATCTGGTAGTGCCAAAACTGTGGATGACACTAATGTTTGTTTTACCTTTACAAAGGCTTCCTCAGCATCTTTGTTCCATTCCAACACGGTTGACATTGAAATATCATCTTTGTACATCAAATCAGAAAGTGGACTAGTCAACTCTGCATAGCAGGGAATCCATGCCCTGCAGTAATTAGTCAGTCCAAGAAATGACATCATCTGCTTTTTGGTTTGTGGTTTTGGAGCGTGCAAAATTGCTTCCTTCCTGTCAGACAGGATCGTGCGCCCTGTGGCTGATAATTCATGTCCTAAATATTTTACTTTATCCCTACACAACTGAACTTTGTTTCTACTCACTCTGTGGCCATTGTCAAATAAGAAACATAATAATGCTACTGTGTCAGTTATGCAGTTTTCTCGTGTGTCAGAGGCAATCAAAATGTCATCAACATACACTAATAGTTGGCTATCTGCCGGTGGAACGAAATTGGCTAAACATGCTGACATGACTTGAGAATAAATAGTTGGGCTCTCTGCGTAACCCTGCGGTAATCTGGTGAATGTATACCGTTGTCCTTTTAAAGGTAAAAGCAAACCAGAATTGACTATCTGGATGTACTGGCACAGAGAAAAATGCATTACTTATGTCAATTACCGAGAAACTATTAGAATTTGGTCTCAGCGAATTTAACAAGGTGTGTGGATCTGGGACACAGGGTGCTCTTTTAATCACAGCAGCATTTACTGCCTGCAGATCTTGAATCATTCTCCACCCCACTGAGGGCGGAGCCTTTTTTACAGGAAATATGGGTGTGTTACATGGTGAATCTGGACATGGCACTATTACTCCTGCTGTTAATAAATCCTCTATTACTGGCCTGATTCCGTCAATTGCATCAGGTTTCAATGGATACTGTCTTACACATGGTCTGTATTCTGTTTTTGGCCTTATAACTACAGGTTGTGCATTTTTAATCAGTCCTACGTCTGAAGGACCTGTTGTCCACAATCCTGACGGTACTGAAGAGAGAAGAGCATCTTCTTCAGGACACAACTGAAACACTCAGGATTGTGAAGTGGACACATCAATGTGTGTCCCAGCTGTCAGCACCAATGAGACATTAACTGGCACTTTATACAACTTGGTTGATGGACTGAACTCCGTTCGTGGTCCAACTCTGCTCCAATCAGAGGCTGACAAAGCTGTTATGACTGTCAGTCCCAATTCTTGCCATTCTGTCAAATATGGCTTACAAAGTGACACATGTAATGGCATACCTGTGAATCTCAATTTTGATACATCTTCAGTGGCGCCTGTTACTGTTATGACAGCTGTTGAGTTGCCATCATGAATCAAATCGGTCATTGTCAGCTTCACAGGTGAAACATTTTTCAATTTGTTTTCATAGTCACCATCCGGACCTGGAGGATCTTTATGCCACATTGTGACATGCAGGTCAGGTGGTGACATCTGTTGTTCAGGATTTTTTAGTAGGGCTGTCGCTTGCAAGACGACATCTTTACCCCATCCTGCAGCATCTTCTTCTGAAATGTCAAATGTATAGTAATAGTGGAATGTGGGGTCATCGCTTTCTTCTCTTACCATGTTAACGCCTCCTGTGCGTTCAACAACTAATTTCCCTTGTTCCACAATTATGGACAAGCCCAATGCAGTCAATCCGTCTCGTCCTAGGAGGTTAACTGGACATTGTGGCATGCTCAACACTGACATAGTACACGTCAGGCCAAATGGATCTGTCAACGTTATGGGTGTGGTGATAGGGACGTCTGATGTTTGTCCATTTGCAGAGCGAACCCTAAAGATTTCGTTGCTTAATTGATGGACAGGTATGTTGTCATTACATGTGGTTCTACATGCTCCTGTATCACAAAGGAATGTCACTGGTCGTCCATTTACCAACAAAGTCACTTCTGGTTTTGGTACCGGATTTCCCAGCAAGGCACACAGATCCATATCACAATCAGACTGCCTATCTGATGTGGAATCATGGATTATGGATTCTAGTCATTGTGGATACTGTGGCTGCGGAGGATTATTCCGTTGTGGAATTCCCCCTGCTGCTCCCTCAGTAGGTGGATTCGGACAATTTCTATACATATGTCCCTCTCTTCCACAGTTCCAACAAATCAGGGGACCACGTGGTGGCCCTCCCTGTCTGTGCTGCTGTTGTGGTTGCCAGGGTCCTTGATGTTGTGGCTGTCCACCTTGTCTATTTTGCCATGGCTTTTTGGGGCGTTTGCACTGCTTCTGCTGTCTTAAGTTACCCTGTTGGTAATATATTTCATCATCCCCATGTGCTACATACACTCCTTTCTCGCTGTTTCTTGTCTTTTTCTGCTTTAAGACTTCTTCTGCATGACAGCAGTGTGTATGTGTTTCTTCCAATGTGCCTGTAGGCAATCCAATCCAATGTTTCTGTATCCAAGCTTTTATATCCTTATTGGAATGTTGGATCAGAGCGTTTTTCAATTGTTGTTCATACACAGGTGTTCCTGGCAATATGCCACTATGGACCCTAAATACATTCTCAAATCTGCATCTAAACCCTGTCCATGGCTCTCCTTCTTTCTGAGTTGTCCTGGTAATTTCAGTATAATTTATCTTTGGTCCTAATTTCTTTGTTGCTTTTGGATTTTTTGCTTCCATAAATTTCCAGTCGTCAGTTGATAAATTATCCTTATTTTTAGACGTCTTACCCCCCCATTTTAATTATATTTTTTATCCCTTGTTATAATTTGGACCTCAGACGGGGGCACACCTAGGGTGTTCTAAATCTGAAGTTTTCACTTTCTTTGGACGTGACAATTAATTTGCCGTCGTGTGGTTGATTCCTTTCACCTCCCCGTAGGAAGCGGAATCACTTGCCTCTGCTTCCACACGCACGGTTGTCACTAACGTTGTCCAAAGTATTACACTTTCACACAGTTATTTACACTTACACAAAACACTATTTACACATAGAAACACTTTTAATAATCGTACGCGTATTCTTATGCCAGGGGAGCTCGCCCTCCCGTGAAATTTAACTAATGTCCTGCATTAGGGGACTCCGCCGTCCCTGCCAAATTTAACTGCTTTTTTACAGTGCACGTATTTCTACCCGGGATTTCCTTTACGTATTAAAACAGAGGAGTCCGTATCCTCCTTCCGGAATTTAACTACGTGCGTCCCTCGCAACCGTAGAGGAGTCCGCCCTCCTTACAGAGTTTAACTGTGTTTCATTAACAGACGATTCTGTATCATCGCTTACGGAGTTTAACTGTTTTATGTGATCACTTTTATCCCCTACCGGTACGCGTATATAAACAGAGGAGTCCGCACCCTCCTTACAGAGTTTAACTGCTTTGCATTAACAGACGATTCTGTATCATCGCTTGCGGAATTTAACTGTTTTATGCGATCTGATCACCACTCACTCAGTACTGTTTACAAGGAAATTTTACTCACTGACTCGACTTCCTGTCTGTCTTCTTCGGGAAAATCTCGTCAACCAGACGATGCCAACGGTGGTCGACAATTGCAGACACGATCAATCGATCAATCGGACCTTGGCCAAGGATTTACGTCTGGACTTGACGACCTCCGCCGGACACCTCCGGTGTTGTTGAGATCCCGGACGAGCCCCCAGTCAATGTTGGGTATTTTCTCCTCCAAACATTTTTAAAACCTTTAACAAGACAAACAGAGTCAAGAAACACCAGTGAGACAGAAAGTCAAATTTTACGCGCGGAGTGCAGTCAGGCTGTACACCAAGGCTACACTAAAGTCTGGCCTGCTTTTCCGCTCTTTTTATTAAGAGACGCCCTCATCACATAAACAAAAACTTGTCCTAAGGGTGGGGGTGATGACGCAAGACAAGTTTCTTCCCGTAACATAAACGCATACGTCAATAAGTGCAGCTGTAAGGAAGAACACTTTCTTTTACACAGGTCAGCACATCTCGTTCGTCTGTTGCAGTTATCAGCTGTTCTGCATCTGCCTGAAGTGTCCTGTCCTTCACACTCCTTCACACTAAGCACCACATCACAACAGTCAAAACGTTCTCTTACTCCCAGTCGTTAGAGGCTGCGAAAACAAAGTTATATTATAATAATAAGTACATCCAGCCCTTCATTCCCAGCTCAGATTGACCCCAGAGTGCTAAAACAAAATTGAATTCTCAGGATTGCGTTAAGACAGGTGCAAAACAGCACAATAACATTCAGAATGATCCCAGCATGCAAGGTTGAATAACACGTTCTCAGGGTTAGGTGCAAAACAGCACAACACCGTTCTCATGAGAAAGAAGACAAGCTAAAACAAGGTTGAATAACACGTACATTCTCATTGTGAAGTGCAAAACAGCACAACACCGTTCTCATGAGAAAGAAGACAAATGTACAAATGTTTAACAGTGATAACATATATACAAAATCTTTAACAGATATTTTCCCATATCCAGACCGGTTACCATGATAATTGGTCCACAACGCGTATTTTCGTTACAAACCAGGAAGTGAAAGACACGATTAGAAAAACCAAGTCGGACATAAACGTACTCCATAAATATCTAAACTGCATCTGAAACAAACACACAAATTGAAAGCTTACCAGCTAACGACCGGACCACCTGTTAGCAAATTCTTCATGGAGTTGATGAAAATGAACAAGCTCAACACCATCAGCAGCATATTCAGGTGACACTGTAAGTTTGCGTGTTTATATGTATAACACTCATATAATAAATGAATTATTAACTTTGTTTGCTTGGTCTGTACGGGGATATGAGACCTCTGTGTTTTTCTAACACCTCAGTCTATTTCCCTGTACAGACCTCTCACTCGGTTAATAATCTGGTAGTGTACAATATATTCACAAACCAGTTGATATCAAAAGATATCAACAGAATCATTTGCACTGGTAATATTTTCAATTCGGAATTTGATTTTAATATTTTTGAAGTGTGAGTTGTGAAATTATGCATTTGTGTTCAATACAGTTTAATTTTAAAATTGATTGAAATTTTAATTACCATTAAAGTCAGATAGGTCAGATCTGGGAGCATACAGCTTGTCCATCCCCACCGATGGAAAGTCACCATCATTTGCTGCAGCAAAGTGAATCACGGACAATGACTTCGTTCTTCACCGGCCACTGTGGTTCTCAACACAGAGGCGCATGTTTGCTGGATCTTGCACAGTGCAATGCATAGTTAAAATGTCATTGCTAATGCTTCCTCACAATGCAGTTGAGCCTCTTTACCTGAGTCCTCTGAAATCAAAGTCATCCCAGTGGTACCCAAGGATCCTGCTAAGAGACACTGAGTAAAAAATATTGCCTTTGGTTACTGGTTATCCAAAGTCTCTCAATTGCAATTAAAACATTTCAAAGTGCTTACATTTTCCTATCAAATTTACTATGAAAATAAACTAACAAAACAATGTGTCTGCACACTAGTTTTTCTTGAAATGCTCCCACATCTGTTGCTCCATAACGTCTATCATCTTTCAGTTCTCCACCACTCTCTTCTGCATCCAGAGTGCAGTCCTGCTCTGCCTCTTAAAAGCTCACTTCTCCTCCTATGCTGACATTTTGTAGTACTACAGCTCATTAAGTATTTGTCAAAGGATTCCTAAACTTTACATCAAATATTTCTCTTTCCCACACAGTTGGTCTTCCAGTCGTAGCCCACTCCAAGTTTATTTTTTTGTCATCTGTGTATCCTCTTCTACTCACAAATCATAATCACTCATTGTTTCTCTTCAGTTCTTTCTCACTTTACCCATTTACTTTGTCATTCATATAGTCCAACCTCTTATTCTCACCATAATACCTGCATTATCCAAAATTCACCCCTGGTACTGAATTACACTGTATTGAGGTGCAGTGTGCATAGAGGAAGTGTGAATACAAAGCAGCACATCTCAAATCTGGAACCTGGTCCTTCCAGGTTCTTATGTATAGAACTCAAGTATTTAGGGTTTTGTATATCAAGACTTACACGTAAGTCCTGTATAGGTGCTGGGGCTGATGTCTGGGTTTCATAGCATGAGACTCCAACTCTCTCTGGATGGGAACACCAGTCAAAAACAGGTTACTACCTCAGCCAAGGCCAATAGCCACTTACAGCTGGGTGGAGTTCGACAATGCAGATGAAGTGTCTTGTTTTAGCATATGAAGTGACAAAGTGACACAAAGTGACAAAGTTTTTATTCGGCACACAAAATATTCAAATAGAAAAAAATGAACAATTCCACAAACGCATAAACAAAACTAGTGAGTCCGAAAGGGTGTGGGCTGAAGCAAAGCTTATTACCACCCACCCCTGCTAGTACAAGTCCATCAATTCTAATCAGTCATATTTACATAAATACAAATTCACTACTACATGTCGACACACAGACATACACATCAATATACTATTCACTTATAATTAGATTTATATAGTACCAGATCACAAGAAAGTCAAATCAAGGCACTTTACGCAAGTAAGGACTAACCTTACCAACCAACCCCCAGAGCAAGCACTAGGCAACTGTGGTGAGGAAAAACTCCCTATAAGGAAGAAACATCAAGCAGACCAGGCTCTTGGGGGTGACCCTCACAAGAAAGTCAAATCAAGGCACTTTAAGCAAGTAAGGACTAAACTTACCAACCAACCCCCAGAGCAAGCACTAGGCAACTGTGGTGAGGAAAAACTCTCTCTAAGGAAGAAACCTCAAGCAGACCAGGCTCTTGGGGGTGACCCTCTGCTTGGGCTGTACCATATATACCTATATACATACGTATATACTTTACATACATAAATATATACATATATATATATATACATACATATACACGGTCACTTATATACATATATACATATACACCTACCCATATCTATATATCTACATACGCATATACATACCCACACATTCAAATATATAATAAATCCCACTTATAAATTGAACATTCCCTATAAATCAAATTATATTTGCTTCTTTATGATACTTAGACATGATGTTCTTTTTGAGTAGTTTCTTAAATCTTACTAAGGTACCACCCATTCTAACCTCTGTTGAACATTCATTCCATTTCTTCACCCCAACCACAGACACACAAAAACCCTTTACATTTGTTCTTACTGGTGGTTTCATAAAAATTGCACAACCTCTTAAACTATATCTGGATTCCCTCAATCTGAACAGACTCTCTCGGTAAGGCTTGGTTTTTCGTTTGAAACAAACTTTGAATTGTAATGTAATCGACCAAATTATATATATAATTATATATATAATAAATTTAAAGACACAAATAGAGAATGAGTTGGTTCACGATAATGTTTATTGCAGATGATTCGTATGGCTCATTTTTGCAAAAGGAATATTGGATTGGTGTTTGATTTGTAAGTGTTTCCCCATGACTCAACACAATATGTCATATATGGTACCATCAGAGAATGATATAAAGTAAGTAACCCTTCTTGTGGCAGTACGTCTTTGGCTTTATACAAAATGGCTATAGTTTTTGACAATTTTGATTTCACATAATTTATATGTGGTTTCCAGCTAAGTTTATTATCAATTATAACACCTAAAAATGTATTCTCTCTTACTAACTCAATTTCCTTATTGTTTATAGTTAAATTTTTACATTTGGGTGCCTGTTTATTTCCAGATATAATACATTTGATTTTCCCAAGGTTGAGTGACAACTTATTAGCGTCAAACCAAACCTTAAATTTTTCTAGTTCTTTCTCCACTATGTCCAGAAGCTGTTCAAGATTTTCACCGCTACAGAACACAGTTGTATCATCTGCAAAAAGGACACATCTCAGTGAACTCGACACCCAACTTATATCATTTATATAGATTATAAACAACAAAGGACCCAGCACTGAGCCCTGCAGCACCCCACATGTGACTTCCCTGAGTTCAGAATTTGTATTATTGAATTGAACATACTGAAATCTGCCTTGTAAATACACTCAACAAAAATATAAACGCAACACTTTTGGTTTTGCTCCCATTTTGTATGAGATGAACTCAAAGTTCTAAAACTTTTTCCACATACACAATATCACCATTTCCCTCAAATATTGTTCACAAACCAGTCTAAATCTGTCATAATGAGCACTTCTCCTTTGCTGAGATAATCCATCCCACCTCACAGGTGTGCCATATCAAGATGTTGATTAGACACCATGATTAGTGCACAGGTGTGCCTTAGACTGTCCACAATAAAAGGCCACTCTGAAAGGTGCAGTTTTGTTTTATTGGGGGGGGGATACCAGTATCTGGTGTGACCACCATTTGCCTCATGCAGTGCAACACATCTCCTTCGCATAGAGTTGATCAGGTTGTCAATTGTGGCCTGTGGAATGTTGGTCCACTCCTCTTCAATGGCTGTGGGAAGTTGCTGGAAACGCCAGCGAATGTGAGCATTTGCCCACTCAAGTCAGTTACGATGACGAACTGGAGTCAGGTCGAGACCCCAATGAGGATGACGAGCATGCAGATGAGCTTCCCTGAGACGGTTTCTGACAGTTTGTGCAGTAATTCTTTGGTTATGCAAACCAATTGTTTCAGCAGCTGTCCGAGTGGCTGGTCTCAGACGATCTTGGAGGTGAACATGCTGGATGTGGAGGTCCTGGGCTGGTGTGGTTACACGTGGTCTGCGGTTGTGAGGCTGGCTGGATGTACTGCCAAATTCTCTGAAACGCCTTTGGAGACGGCTTATGGTAGAGAAATGAACATTCAATACACGAGCAACAGCTCTGGTTGACATTCCTGCTGTCAGCATGCCAACTGCACGCTCCCTCAAATCTTGCGACATCTGTGGCATTGTGCTGTGTGATAAAACTGCACCTTTCAGAGTGGCCTTTTATTGTGGGCAGTCTAAGGCACACCTGTGCACTAATCATGGTGTCTAATCAGCATCTTGATATGGCACACCTGTGAGGTGGAATGGATTATCTCAGCAAAGGAGAAGTGCTCACCATCACAGATTTAGACTGGTTTGTGAACAATATTTGAGGGAATTGGTGATATTGTGTATGTGGAAAAAGTTTTAGATCTTTGAGTTCATCTCATACAAAATGGGAGCAAAACCAAAAGTGTTGCGTTTATATTTTTGTTGAGTGTAACTAGTTATCCATTCATATGCCAGACCTCTGATTCCATATTTCTGCAGTTTAGTTAATAGTATTCCATGGTTAATTGTGTCAAACGCTTTCTGTAAATAAAAAAAAATACCTACTGTATATTGTTTATTGTCAACTGCAGTTGGTATACTTTCTACAAAGTCCATCAAAGCCTGTGATGTAGTTCGAGACCTTCTGAATCCATATTGTTCTTCACAAATGATGTTATGTTTCAGTAAATAATCATTTAATCTTTTAGCAAATATTTTTTCCAAAATTTTGGAAAATTGTGGCAGGAGTGATATAGGTCTATAATTAGAAAATGTTTGTCACCAGTTTTAAGCAGAGGATTTACTTTGTAGTAATTGCAGTAACGTGAGCAGGAATCAAAACCAGCTCTTGATATTAGTACTGTATCTCAGCTACTTATCTCTATCATGTATTCAAACAAGGGCTAAATGGAACATGAAATAGAAGATGGAATGGAGTAATGTCACCAGTACTGCAGGCATTGCTTTTGATTTACCTGCTGATCTACATTTCAACCATCAAATATGGTCATGAATTTTGGATTTTGTCTGAAAGTTATAGATAATGCACACAAGCAGCATCCGGGAGTAGGTCAGAGTCGAACTGCTGTGCCTTTGTGTTCAGTGGAACTTGTCAAGTTGCTTCAGTTATCTCCTGACAGTTGCCCCTTGGACACCAGTGACTGGATGTAAAGTAGGCCCTCACAAGTGTTGGAAAATTGCTGAAGTTTTGTTGACATTGAGAAATGGAGACACATTTTGTGTTATGGCTAACCCAATGAGTGAATTGGACTCAAAAATGCTGGGAACAGGAGTGAAAACAAAGAACAGGTTATTGGATGAATATACAACCAAAATATTGCAGAAGATTTGTGAAGGAGGCACCAGAGCAAGGAGGCATGGGCTGGACCACAAATGAGATGATGACGACGGCAGATCAAAACCAGGTGGCCACAAAGGATCTGAAGGCAGGCAGGAACGCTGAAAGCAAAGAGCACAGAGAAATGTCAAAAATCCAAGGAAGGAACACGATGGCAAAAATCACAGAGCAGGATATCCAAAATATATACTGAGTCCAGGTACCACTAAGCTGAGTTGAGTTCCTGGCATCTGTGGAGTGGAAGGACTGGGGTTAATGTACAGAAGAAGGTGATCGCAGACTGGTGTGCCGAATCAGCTCCGTGATGTGGCACCTGGAGGAACAGGAAGGGAGGGGGAGCAGAGCAGACCAAGGCAGCACAACATGCATGATCCAGGGAGCATATCCTAGCCAGCCACGAGACTACTAGTCAGTTAACTGTCCATTGGAGGGGCTACATATGAAAACAGCTGCAACTCTTTAAAAAAAAATCAGTGGGATATCTTTGTTAAACCCCTTGAATTTTTGATTGATTTGTGAATCCATTATGATGGTGTAAAAAAAAATTATTTGAAAAAACCACTGTCCAAATATTTACAGGCCGTGTGTGTGTGCGCACATGCATGTGTGTGTTTTGACTTTGGGATAAGCAGGGGCACCAGTAGGTTTCAGGGCCTATACATGTTCTCTTCTTCTTATACTGGCTTCTAGATATGGGAAATAATCGTCACATGAAAGTTTGCCGATTTATAGACTCACCTTAGGCAAAGTTTTGGCAGAATGCTGTTGACAGTACTTATACACGAGTCCTCGCATTGAGTTGAGGGAGTCTTTGTAATTTGATTTAGTTTGTAGACTTTTCTTCTCAGAGGTACCTGTTTACACCAGACATAAGTGACAAAATGCAACAGCTCAACATTACTGAAGGACCTTTATTATTGTATCACTTGTTTATTTGCTAGCTCTTGTTAGTATTAACCGTAGTAAACCACAAGACACCACACAGGTCAAACTGCAGGATTGTGCACAAAATTCAGTATGTGTGGTCATCTATTTGAAATGCACAGTACCACCTTGAAAGCAGCAGAGCCAACCATACCAGATCAATGCATTTCACCCCTCATCTGTCCACACTGCACTCAAAGGCTTTTCTGCCACCCAAATTAGTCCTTTGCTGAATTATAACATTGTTGGACATGGCAGTGTACTGTACCTAAGGCATTGGAAATATCACTGATTCACTGAGCTGTCAGCCCAAATGTATCTATGTATCTACCTTGAGAAGTGTGAAACAGACAGCTTATACCCCTGGGTATTTTATTGGAATGTTTGTCAAAGTGAAATTCTGGAATTTTCCACAAAAATGTGAACATGTATTTCATGATCAGACACATCACTGTGATGTCATCTGCAAATTTGATGCTTGTGTTGCAATGGGGCTGAACGGGGTAGAAAATCTGACTCTGAAAAGATCTTTGTGGAAACCAGTGCAGGGTGGGGTGAGGTGCTGATGCTCACATTGTATGCTTTGACACCAACTCGAAGGTAAAGATTGTACTGAATTCAATGTTGAACTCCACAAACAGCCACCTGAAGTAGGTGTTACTTTAGTACAGATGTGTAAGTACAGCATGTAGTAGAGAAATGTTGGACTGATGAGGATCCAGGTGCATTTCTCAGCTGGGTCATGACCAGCCTCTCCAGGAGCTCCATAATGATGGTTTAAGTGCCCCAGGGTGGACGTCATTAAGCCTGGAGGAGGCAAAATGCATTGGCATAGGCAGGATAGTTGTTGTTTTAAAGCAGGTGGGAACAATTGCCTGGGTGAGCTTAAGAATGCTGGTGCTCACTTTCAAATCAGAAAATCTTCTAGGTCCTCCCAAAACCTGTTATTACTTCTGATTGCATTTTAAAAATAATCAAATATTGTTAATAATTTTAAAACATCATAAAAATCTAAAGCAAACACAATTTTCATCAATTCATTTATTTTAATGGCCTCTCGTGGTTCAGCAGTGGGCCAACACTTTGTAGCATGATTGGAGACCACTGGGGCAGAGAACTACTCTGATGTTGTAACAGTCTTTATTTAGACCCAGTGGACAAGTACAGTTCAAAACACGCAGAGAGAGTAGCCCATGCAATACCAGTGTACATGTAGGAACAAGCTGGTGAGTTCACCAGGAGTTGAAGGTCAGTGTGCACAATGAAGGCAGTAAGCAAGGCAATGGTGTCCATGTGGAGAAGAGCAGAAAGGTTAAAAGGTTTAGTAGATGAGCCTAGAAAAACCTATGTTTCTGAAAATAAAGTAAAAAATACTCCAACCCTCCAAAGTCAGTCTGCCAAAGGTCAAGAACATGCATTGCCTCCTCATTGGTACTGGAACTGGATATGCTGTTCTCGTAACTACAAAACACTGAATTAACCTCCATGACCAGCCATCCTACTCAAAGCTGACAGATCAAAGAATTTCCAAAGGTATTAACTGACCAGTCCAGCAGAAATAGGGCAGCAGGTCTTTTTAATCCAGGACACATTAAGGACAGGGTGGAGGGGACTGGAGTTGCCAGCCACCTTCACCCTTTGGCTTTCCAAACAGACAGCAGGAGCCTGGTTGTGGTGAGGTCAGGGCTCCGAAGCCACTTGTGGTACATTGTCACAGAGAAACTGCATTGTTGCCACCATTGGAAAAACGTTTGCTCTGGTTTTACATATTTCTGCATCTTCCCTTTATCTGGTGATAGCTTCCTCAAAAACAGTTTTTCTTTTGTGACTAACACTTGTTAGTACACACAGGGCAAGAAGATAGTTTGACAGTCCAATGGGCAAGTGAGTGTCAAGGCCCATGCAAGTTGATTTTATTTTTATGTCAAATAATTTATTTACTGCTTGCTATAGGGCACTGCAGTCTCGTTTGAACTATGCATGATATTGTCTGATTTGACAGCTTATGGGGACCTCCACTCCTGTTGTGCAATATATACACAGCATAACTTCACACGGAAAAATGGTGTACTGTTTTGTTTTCGGCTGCAATCACCGAAGCAGTCGCGAAAAGTTTTTTTTTGGTTCCCAGTGGAGATGTGAAGACAAGGCAGATGGGGGGCATTGTGTTGGTAAGTGTTAGCCTACACAGCTAACCAGAGTAGCTCTGTTCTCTAAGACAACAATGTATGTACAGTGGCATGGGAGGTTGATGTTCTGGCACTGGAGTGAGGGGCTCTGAACAGATGTGTCAGAATAAAATCAACAGAGGAAATGTACTGCGACACCCTATATCAGGGGCATTCAACTCATTCCAGAAAGGGCCAAGAGCACTCCACCAGGTGATTTCACTGATTAACTGATTCCATCTGCTTAAAGTGATGTCACCTGGTGGAGTGGGTGGTTGCAAAGAAAACCTACACCCTCTCAGCCCTTTCTGGAACAAGTTGAATACCCCTGATCTATATATAAGCATCAGACTCAATTTTTAACCTTAGCCTGTGAACTGAACTTTTTACTTTTTTCCCCAAATCAAATTACTTTGTCTTAGTGGACTTTGTCTTTGATCCAAGCTCTTTGGGTTCAGGATGTGACAGATTCCTCTGGTGGTAACTGTGACTCTGGAGCTTTGAAGCTTAACCGTGCAGCTTGGCGACAGATATTATTTATGACTCCAAGGGGAGCCAGTGAAGAATAATTCTTAATTTGCCGTAAAGGTGAATTGAATTGTACGGCTATTTCAATGAACATAAATTTCCCTTAATGACAAAAGTGATATTTGGCTGGCTGAGTGGACACATGGCCTGTTTTCACAAGGGATATCCTTCACTTCTGGACAGGTGTTTATCTCTGTTCTACCAGCAGTGATATGGCTGGACTTGAACTACATCAGAGCACTCATTGTGATGGGCCACTTTCTCTGTTGACTTTTTTCCACCTATTTTCTCATTCATTTCCTACATGTCATCCATTCTGTGTTCATGCTCGCATACAGAGGTCGTCCAGCTGAGTCTGCCAGAGGAACAGTGGATCAGCATCTCCACGGTAACAGTGGGCCTCAGCGCTGTCCTCACTTGTGCCATCCAGGGAACGCTACGCCCGCCAATCATCTGGAAGAGGAATGGTGTCATACTGAACTTCTTGGACCTGGAGGATATCAACGTGAGTGCACGATTGTTGTTGGCGTGGGAAAGGTCTTCTCATGTTGTCTACATGCACACATTTTTACTTCTCCAGAACTGCGGTGGTGCTGTACTGCATTTATCTGCTTTGATTCAGAGGTTACAAAGTGAAGCATTCACATACACTGCTCTCAGGTCATACTCTCAATGTAATATTTAAAAAAAATGCAGTGCACATCTCAGTCTATCCCAGGGAGGGCCACAAATGGACAAACACATACACACCTACGGTCAATTTAAAGCTTCCAGTTACCTTTTATCTGCATGTCTTTGGAAGTGGGAGGAGGCCAGAGAACCCGTGTGAACATGGGGAGAACATGCAAACTTGTGCAATACATTTCATAGATTTTCCTGCTAATTTTTCGTGAGGAAAACCTGAACCAAAAGAATTATGTGGAGTCTGCAGAACTCCACAGAGCTGCTCATCACAGACATTCACCCGTCAGCTATGTATGCTTTGCAATTCCACAGTCTGTGTTTGCCACATACGTGGCAGGAACTCAGGCATGTTGGCTGAGTTCTCCATACTCAGGTAAGGTGTCTTTTTGCATTTGTTGCTACTTCTGTGGTTAATGATAACTTATTTAGTGCAACATGGTATTCAAGAAACAACGCTGATATTAAGCGTGTCACAGCGACTTTTTCAGGATCGTCCTCTGTTGCTAAGCAATGCAAAGTTCTCAAGAATGCATTACATATGAAAGCAGTATGATCAACTGTTTTTCCATTGATGTCTAACTTGAACAAAATTTAACCAAAATGATTGGCCAAGAGCACAGCTTACTAGCCAAGAGGGAATGCACAGTTTGTGATTCTTGGACTTTTTGGGATCCTCACAACAGTAGAGCTGATAAAACTATACGCAAAATGACTTTTTCATTCTTTGCTTCCAGTCATGTCTTCCGCTTATACCTTTCTCTGGAAGTAGCCATCTTTGGAAAATATGATAAAAAAAAACATATTTCATTCATTTACTATTATACTGTTATTACTTACTGTTATTACTTACTTACTGTTATTATTATTTTATTGTAAAAATAAATAAATGAATATGCACAAATGGTGTAGGAGACTGATGTGGTTTTCTTTCTTTTTTTTCTTTCTTTCTTTCTTACTTTGAAACGACAAGAAGACAAGCAGTACATAAAGGAAAGGACACTTCACATAACATGATAGAACGGAAACAAACGTTAATACTGGGCAGCATGGTGGATTAGTGGTTATCACTGTTGCCTTGCAGCAATAAGGTCATGGGATCGATTCTCACCTGTGGCCTTTTTGTGTGGAGTTTGCATGTTCTCCCCGTGTTTACATGGAGATTTTAACATGATTTTAACAATGGGAAGTGAGTCGCCTTTCGAGCCATTCTGAAATGGTCATTCAAGAAAATGCAAACCCCCCCTCACACTCATTCTGCTTTGGCTTCATACGAGGTCTGTCAATAAAGTATAGGTCCTTTTTATTTTTTCAAAAAATATATGGATTTCATTCATATGTTTTTACGTCAGACATGCTTGAACCCTCGTGCGCATGCGTGAGTTTTTCCACGCCTGTCGGTGATGTCATTCGCCTGTGAGCACTCCTTGTGTGAGGAGTCGTCCAGCCCCTCGTCGGAATTCCTTTGTCTGAGAAGTTTCTGAGAGACTGGCGCTTTGTTTGATCAAAATGTTTTCTAAACCTGTGAGACACATCGAAGTGGACACGGTTCGAAAAATTAAGCTGGTTTTTGGTGAAAATTTTAACGGCTGATGAGAGATTTTGAGGTGATACTGTCGCTTTAAGGACTTCCCACTCAGTGGGACGTCGCGCAGCGCTCTCAGGCGCCGTCGTCAGCCTGTTTCAAGCTGAAAACCTCCACATTTCAGGCTCTATTGATCCAGGATGTCCTGAGAGAACAGAGAAGTTTCAGAAGAAGTCGGTTTCAGCATTTTATCCGGATATTCCACTGTTAAAGGAATTTTTTTAATGAAAGACGTGCGGACGGATTGCAGCGTCGGCTCGCAGCCGCCGCGACGCTCCGCCACAGGAAAAACACCTCTGTTGGAAGCCTTAAGGACACGTTGGAACATGTCCAACTGTTAAACAATTTCTCAGATACTCACTCCACTGAAAGCCATCAAAAGCCGCCTGGATTTTACAAATGGCTATCAACACGGAGGTGTTTTTCCTGTGCCGCCGCACCGTGTCGGCTGCGTCCCGACGCGCGGACCTGTCCGCACGTCTTTCATTAAAAAAATCTCCTTTAACAGTGGAATATCTGGATAAAATGCTGAAACCGACTTCTTCTGAAACTTCTCTGTTCTCTCACGACGTCCTGGATCAATAGAGCCTGAAATGTGGAGGTTTTCAGCTTGAAACAGGCTGACAAAGGCGCCTGAGAATGCTGCGCGACGTCCTGCTGCGTGGGAAGTCCTTAAAGCGACAGTATCACCTCAAAATCTCTCATCAGCCGTTAAAATTTTCACCAAAAACCAGCTTAATTTTTCGAACCGTGTCCACTTCGATGTGCCTCACAGGTTTAGAAAAAATTTTGATCAAACAAAGCGCCAGTCTCTCAGCAACTTCTCAGACAAAGGAATTCCGACGAGGGGCCGGATGACTCCTCCCACAAGGAGTGCTCACAGGCGAATGACGTCACCGACAGGCGTGGAAAAACTCACGCATGCGCACGAGGGTTCAAGCATGTCTGACGTAAAAACATATGAATGAAATCCATATAGTTTTTGAAAAAAATAAAAAGGACCTATACTTTATTGACAGCCCTCGTATACAGCCACTGGAGGTTAAATGTTTTTTTGTTATAACACCATCTCCATTTGTCTATTTTCAAAATATTGCTTCCTTGAAAGCAAACCATCTGTTGGTAGCTATTAAAATGAGAAATTCACACTTATCTTGCATTTTATATTTAATGCTACGCCAAGTAACCAAGTAAACAATAGCATGGTGGTAAAAGAATGAAGAATTTCAGTTTGACTGAGCGTATTTAATGGACTATGCATTCATTCTTCTGCATCGCTTTGCTGCTTTTATCCATCACTGGATCAATTTGCTAATTGCATGTTAATGAGCAGCTTTGTTGCTCTGTTGTGATAATGAGCTGATAAACAACATCGAGTGTTGCGATGCAGACTGTGCCAATGACACTCAGCCCACAATTTAGTGGAGGTGATGGTCTAGTGGTTAAAGAGTTGGGCTTAAGACCAGAAGATCCTCGGTTCAAATCCCAGCCTGACCGGAAAATCACTAAGGGCCCTTGGGCAAGTTCCCGGTGTGTAGTGGGTGCCTTGCATGGCAGCAGCAAGTGTCTGATGCAGATGGAAAAGCGCTATATAAATGCAGTCTATTAACCATTACCATTCACAATAATTTTGACCTCATGTAATGTATTTCCACATGAAATGCTGTGAATAAAAGGAGCAATTGATTGTTTTTTATTATTTTCTATTCAGTAAATGATCAAGGTGATAGGTAAAACAAAAAGACTTTAGCTTTAGGGGCTCATATTATACACCTTGTCACAGAACGTAATGTAGATGAGGAGGCATCCTAAAACCAGATGTTTTTGTGTCAAGACAAAAATGCATCGCAGTCACTGAGGTGACTTAACTTAAAAGAGAAAAGCAAGCTGTTTCTGTGTCTGTTGTTTTAAACAGAGCTGCTTTTTGCCACTCTCTTTCTCTCTCTCTCTCTCTCTTCTTCAGAAGTGTACAGGTCCTATTAACTGCCAACCAAATTGGACAGTACCTATGTATGTGTTGGCCTGTCCCTGAATATACACCAGGTCTTAAAGAAATGCATGTTCTCATAAACCTTGAGCTACACTCAACTACTTCTGGTGTTTTTCATTAATCAATATTCAGTGTCCAGAGGTTTCTTAATTTAATTCAGAACATGTTATTGAAACATATATAGATGATTTCCAAAAAAGCACAGTCAAAATACCATGTTGCATACCATTTTCAGTACGTAACCCACTTATTCCAGTTAAGGGTCATGTCACGTCTTCTTCATCCTTGGAACATAAAGCAAGTCCACATCCTGACACTGCAGAGCATGAGCAGGCACATAACACTTAACAAAGCTACAAGATATTCTTATAAGATATAGAGTTTGACAGTATCAATACACACCCATTTTGAGCCTTACAGGTCAACAATAAAACCTTAATATATCATTATGTTCACAGGACGATAGGCTAAAGTGGTGTGATCGGATCAAATCTTCTTGTTTTCATCAAAACTCTTGCATTCTAAATCACCTGGAGGCACCTCATACTATTTTGTGGTTAACCAGAAAATAAACCATTACAATAATAAATTCTGGAGGGCACAGAAGCATGAATGAAATTTAAGGATCCTCCATAGAAGATACGTAGCAGAAAGGACAATGTCTGACCAAAGAGCAAACCAGGATTTTTATCTGTTCTACTAAAATGAATCACACAATTTCTCAGTGATCGTGGTAATCATAAAGATGTCTCTGTTTAGCAGGACCAACAAAATGGGGCTCAGGTTTCTGTGAGTTCAAAAGTAAAAAATTCCAACATGTCCAATTCTTCACTACATTGAGATAAGCCTATATATCTATATGCAGTGGTGGGCACAGATAACCAAAAAATTAACTTCAATAACAGATAATCAGATAATATTATCTTTGATAAAGATAAAATAATAAACCACCCAAAAATGTATCGGATGTTACAGATAACTGATAAATTCCAGTATTGTCTCTGGTACACTTGCAACTACTAATAAACTGAATTTGAGTTTTAACACCATGATCACTTCTGGTAGCATCAAAAGCGACAACAGACCCAAACAGTGAGCCCACACTTCTGTCTTTGAAGATCTTGCCCCCTGCTGGAAGCTCTTGTTTACTACACAGCTTCCAGTGCAGGAGCAAGCTGAGAGCAGCCAAAGCCCAGCTCTCTACCAATCACAACGCTCCGGTCAGGAGGAAGTCTTGGAAAATAAAGCAGTACTGACTTATGGTTTTGATTTATAAATAATATTAATACCGATAGAATAACTCCATTGTCAGTTCTGTCATTTGTACAAAATTAAAATATAACATATATCTTTTAATGTTGAATAATGCACTAATTCTGATGTTTTGTAACAAACACAGACATATCGCAAAGGATTCTGGGTAAAATGTGCCTCTGATAAACACTGATTGGTTCAGTCATTCATTATGTAAACCAACACATTAATGTAACGTGTGTCATGTGTTGGTGTTTACAGATAAATGTGCTTTTGTAAAATATTCCATTTTTTTATTTGTAAAAACAGGCATTTTTACGGAGCCCTGGAAGTGTCATCGCAAAATGTTTTGCATGTGGAGAGATGTTCATGTGCACTCGTTTTATTATATAATTGTGCACACGTTTTATTATATTGTAAAACGTGCACTCAATATTGTCTTGATACATAAATGTTGGCTTTACACTGTGCGAGTTTTGGCCCTTTTTCAGATGATTTTTCATTCGTGCGAGAATTTTTTGGACCGAGTTTCAGGTTAATCATGCGTCTTGCATCGTGTAGTGTACATGGAGTAACAAGCTGCGTTTAACATCTCACGACCACCTCCTGATCGCCGATCATATGGTCTGATGAAAATCAAACCTGTTTGATATTATTCTGGTCGGCCGTCATGAGGGTATCCTGCTGCTGAAGAGCAATAAGCATCCAACCACTCATACTATGCATGCGCAAACACCGCAGAACTGTCTTGTAATGGGGTTTTTTTTGTTGTTGTTTTGTTTTGTTTTTAAACTTTGATGTCTCCCATCGAGACTTTTTGTAAATTAAGTTTGAAAAAAGCTTACGTTTTGGTTCTGGAAACACGAGCCAACGTGTGGTTTTTGAAAGTACAATGTGTGTGAGAACATAAATCGGGCACTCTGAACTTTTGCACAGTGTGGTTCTGTGGTACAGTTTGAACTGAAACCGAGTACAGTGATGAAAAATATCATACAGTGTCTTCCCAGCTTCAGGACGAATACTGACATGAACTCCCATGAACACTACTGGCCAGTAGATGGCAGTAGAGAGTGTGAAAACTTGCCAAAACAAAATTCCAGATAATCCGTGTCTGCTACATTTAAGATGTGTGAAATTTAACAAACGCAAATACAATAACAACGTCTATAAACCCAGAGAATATATTCACGAGAGTTTTAGGCACTAGATTTTAATGCTGTCGTCCATGGAGCCTGAGTGTCTGAAATGCATTTGTCCTGTCGTGAACATACTGAGATTACCCTATCCTACCCATAATGCACTGCTGGGCACAACATGTGCTCACTAAAACCTTAAAAATTAGCGAATAACTTTAAAACTAAAACATATATGTGATATTTTCACTTTATAAAACTTCAGATGTGACAGTAATTTTAAATAACTTGTCCGAAATTTGTTTGGTTAAAATTTTAACCATAAGTTAAAAATGTATGCCTCTGGATGACTTGGGTGATATTGCCAGTGTATCAGTATGGTGTTAAAAGAAATGATTTTTTTGTGTGATTGGTTCGCCTTTGCCTGCAGAGGATAGAGCAGTTTCTCATAGAAGCAGCTCTCTTCTGTTTGCAGAGGGTAGAACTATACATCTGTTAGGAAACCTTTAACAGGTAGGTGCTCAATGATTTTAAATTTTAAAAATGTTTGTCGCTGTTCAGCTTTGTTTATTACGTTATCGGTCTAAAAGTTATCGGACAAAAATTTTTTGGAAGATAATTAGTCCGATAATGGTTTTTAAAGTTATCTAAAAAGATAATCCGATAATGAAAACATTGTCTTCGTTAATTATCTGTTATCACCTTATCGGAACTGTGCCCACCACTGCCTATATGAATAGCTACGACTATTGCAGATTATCAGCACAACCCTGAGTGTCATTCCCATTTATACAGTACATATAATCTGAGGAAAAGGTCCAACATTGGGAGAGAACAGCAGGAGACCCAGAACAGAATCTTGAGGTACCCTATGCTTCATAACTGAGAATTCTGCTATTCCATTACGTTGAACACTCTACATTAAATAACAAATAAACTGGACTGGCCTAAACTATACCCAGAGTATAAAACAGGCTGGCCCACTTCAACTTCAGTCAGTGGATACATCTACTACTGCTGCACCTCTTCAATGAGTATCTTACAGTTAATTCTCTTACAGTGAGTCATTTTAGGTGAAAAATGGTAGATGTATCTGTTGGATGTCTATATTCTAGTCTATATGTCTATATACTGTGAGGATTTGAGGATCTTTGAGGCAGGTAAAAACTCAGTTTGCATGAAATGAATGAAAGCTCTGCACTAAACTTAACACTAACCCAATTCCAATGGTTATCAACTGTTGGCTCAACCACCAGGTCAGAGAAAGGCTGCCAACATTATTATTCTGTTAAGGTTCTTTTAGCAAACCAATTAATGCACCATATCTGTGCTGAATGGAAACAGGTCACTTTTAAAAGTTTAATTTGTCTGAAACCACTCTGACATACAGTTTGACCCCTGAACCTGAGAGCCATTTTGTTGCTTTTCTCTCAGTTGCCTTTGCTGGCTCCTCATTCCTCTCATTTACTTAATTGAGGTTCTGTAATTTATGTCTGTACCATGGCCCAAGCAGAGGGTCACCCCTTTGAGTCTGGTCTGCTTGAGGTTTCTTCCTCAGAAGGAGTTTTTTCTGCTCTGGGGGTTAGTAAGGTTAGACCTTACTTGTGTGAAGTGCCTTGGGGCAACTCCGTTGTGATTTGGTGCTATATAAATTGAAATTGAAATTGTTTGAATGAAATATGGGTGTTTTACCTTTAGTCCGACTTGGACCAGGTCTAATTCTGATTTGGTATAAGGGTGAGTAGAACTGCAAACATAAGCACACAAATGGCAATAAAATCTGCTCCAGCTACTCATACTGTGGCTTGTGTATGCCAGCTTACCAGTTATTAAATCCAGCTATAAAGTTGTAAACCTGAATATTAAATGAAAATGATTCCCCGAGCAGGGAAATGAATAATGCATGGTTCTCTAATTTATAATAGCTGCAGCTTTTGGAGGAACTTGGAAACAGGAATTTGGCTTCTTGGTGTTTACTGCTATTTAGCTGTTGTACATTTGTTGTACCAGTACTATGTACCCTTTTTGATCTGATACAGGTGGTACAGACTTCCTCACTGATGTGAATACAGATACACTATTTCATGAGTAAATAAGAAAAGTACTATTCATCAAGGCCAGACTGATTTACATAGGAGCTGCCATGTCAGTGGACATAGTACTGAACATGCTGATACTGAAAGTATCACCAAAGAAAGATACTGAAGTTTGTCACAACTCATTGTTGTCCAATTCCACATCTCTGTTATTGCTGGAAGGAGGAAACAATCCAACCTTGATGTGGGCCACCTTTACACAATGCATTGGCTGTCAATTCTGAATTATGACTACAGTTGTGGAAAAAAAAAAATCCATATCCCTTGGCTAAAAACTTTCAAACTTTGTTTTTTTCCATCTGCAAAGCTATGTCCACAATTGTATCCATCTATTATGCTACATTTACATATTGGTAGAAAAAAAATCTATACTGTATATAATCCAATGCTGAAATACCCTCGGCTGTATGAGCATAAAAATAGGAAACAGAATGTGACATTTTGACCTCTTAAAATAGGTCAAGGTTCGCCATCTTTGAACTTGTCCAAGGTCTGTGTCCCAAGAATCCATCCAGCCATCCATCCATTTTCTTCCGCTTATCCGAGGTCGGGTTGTGGGGGCAGCTGCTCAAGCAAAGCCGCCCAGACCTCCCGATCCGCACACACCTCCTCCGGGGGAACCCCGAGGTGTTCACAAGCCAGCTGAGAGACGTAGTCCCTCCAGCGTGTCCTGGGTCTTCCCCGGGGCCTTCTCCCGATGGGACGTGCCCGGAACACCTCTCCAGCGAGGCGTCCAGGGGGCATCCGGAAAAGATGCCCGAGCCACCTCAGCTGGCTCCTTTCAACGTGGAGGAGCAGCGGCTCGACTCCGAGCTCCTCCCGAGTGACCGAGCTCCTCACCCTATCTCTAAGGGAGTGCCTTGCCACCCTGCGGAGGAAACTCATCTCAGCCGCCTGTACTCACGATCTCGTTCTTTCGGTCATGAGCCAAATCTCATGACCATAGGTGAGGGTTGGAATGTAGATCGATCGGTAAATCGAGAGCTTTGCCCCCCTGCTCAGCTCTCTCTTCACCATGACGGTCCGATACACTGACCGCATCACTGCAGACGCTGCACCGATCCGTCTGTCGATCTCACGCTCCATTGTCCCTCACTCGTGAACAAGACCCCGAGATACTTAAACTCCTCCACTTGAGGCAAGGACACCCCACAGGGAATGTTCTCTGTAAATTTGAAGACCCTGACAGTAACAGGATGGACAGATGAACAGACAGGTGCAAAGTCTTCGCAATACCGATGGCCAAATTCTGGCCTCGGGTAAAAACTGTGCTAATCCTAATAGCAGAATTGTACTCATATTTCAGCAGACAATAAAGGTTGCAGTAGAAATGGTACAATACGGACAATATTTGTTTCTTAATTGTCAGATGCAAATTTTTGATTTTGTAAAATGTTATATTGAAACAGGAAGCGTAGTTACTATTGTTATTTGTGAATTTATGCAAGTTACCCCAGTTGATCTGATCCCACCTGAACATTCCATCAGGTCAACTCTTGGAATATGCACTCATGCCACGAGTCCATGTATAAAACTATCCTCGGCCCTGAAGGGCAACCACCAAGCCAGACAACAGGTTCATCAGGAGTTAGAAGAAAGTCATACTGAACAAAGAAACTCTCTCTCTCTCTCTCTCTCTCTCTCTCTCTCATTAAACAGCAAATTAAAGAATGTAACGTGATTATAGTGGGTCTTTTAACTGGATTTGTTTTTTACGCTAAATGTTTCAAGGAAAATTCAAACAATGCAAAACTCATATCAAACCTGATGCTCAGGAATGATCAGCCCTGTGACTGAATAAAATGCTGATAAATTATGTATAAGGTAACAGACTTCCACTTTTACTGAGTCTAACTAGATGCATAATAAAAAGTAATGAGAACAGAACAGCTCATGAAAAAAAAAATCCAGTAAATGAAGAACATTGTTTGTGCTCTGTCTTCATGATGAGAGAATTTCATGCGCTTGAATTCACCCAACTAAACACATTCTTTTCTGTGATATCAGAACAGAAATCATTATTAAGTCCACATTCCACTTAATGATGCTCCAGTGTTTCAGGTCCTACAATGATAATGTTTCTACACCAGCTTCAGGAAAGAGTTTCCAAAATTTGATGTCAACAATGTTCATTGAATTTGCACAGAGATAAAAAGATCAGCAAACCAATTAAATAAAGGATTTAAATGATATATTTTACCATATACACACAACAAACACAACAAAGTTAAGTAAACAACAATTTACTCAGTAACATCAACTAGCTCAAAATGCCAGCTTTCGGCCATCATTTTGTTTATGATGTGTTTCATCAAGTTAAATTCTCGACAACACTATAACTAAACTAAAATAAAAATCTGCAGTACTTCCAGGCTGTTTGACTGGGAAGTGAAGTACTGCGCTATGAGACGATATTTTCCAGAAGAGAGAAAATATCTTGACTCTTGTAGAGAAGAACGTTGTAGAGAAGAACGATCTCGTTCTTCTCTCCAAGAGTCAAGACAGAAGTCAGACTACCAGAGCAAGAATTTTAGCTGAGAAAGCTTCTGCAATTTGAAGCGAAACATCCTCGCGTCAAGCAACCCAATCCAGTCGAAGATTCAAGCTTCTCTATTATGGAAACCACCTGGACAACTGAGAGCCTTCACAGAACTTCAGGGTATTCGTGGTCTTAACGGCTTCAATCATGTTTGAACTTCTTTAAACAGGGTATTTGTAGTAAATACGAGGTCTGTCAATAAAGTAATGGTCCTTTTTATTTTTTTCAAAAACTATATGGATTTCATTCATATGTTTTTACATCAGACATGCTTGAACCCTTGTGCGCATGCATGAGTTTTCCCACGCCTGTTGGTGACATCATTCGCTTGTGAGCATGCCTTGTGGAAGGAGTGGTCCCGCCCCCTCGTCGGATTTTCATTGTCTGGAAACAAGTTGGGACATACCTATCTCGGCTTTCAGTGCTTACCAGTCCAGTAAGTATCAGAGAAATTGTGGAGAGCTGGACATGTCCAAACTTGTCCTCTGACACGCCGAAATGGAGGTGTTCCTTTGTCTTGCTTCCAAAGCGAATTGGTCGTGACGCGCGAAGCCTCCGCGCGGCTTTCCATGACAAAATCTCTTGTTAAAAGTGAAATCTGACGGAAAATGGCTGATGTCCAGCTCTTGTGATAACCAGAGAAAGAGCGCACGACAGTCTCGTATCCACAGAGCCATCCGTTTAGAAATGGTCCGGTGGCTTGTGCCGCGTCATCGCAGCTCGCAGTGTGGTGTGCCGAGCGTCCTTAAAGGGGTCCTTAAAGCTGTAGTAACAGTCCTTATTCTCTGTCAAGCCCGTAAAATTTTCACCGAAAGCCAGATAAATTTTTCGAATGGTTTCCAGGTGCCAGTCTCTAACAGTTTCTGAAAAAATTCTGATGGAAAAAAAGTCCTTTTCATTCCACCATTTCCAGACAATGAAAATCCGACGAGGGGGCGGGACCACACATTGGAGAGGAGCTACCGCCAATAGAGGCTTTTTGCTGGTGAGAGAACCTACACACTACCACTAACAGGCTTTTTGACCATGCTCAAAGATGCATTAAAAAGTAGTACACAGTTAAATTTGAATGAAACCTATCAAAGTTTATTCAGTGTTCACTACTGGTTAGTGTCCAGATCTCAAAGATTAGACACCATAAGAAAGGAAGCACCAGGAAGCAAAGGTGCTTTTGCAAAGGTGTCGGCATCACCAAACTGTACTATACAGTGGATCTGGACATAACTATACCTCCAATTGTGCATGTTGTTAAAAACCCTGATGATAGAAATTAAGGTTACATGAAACATATATTTTAATGTAGTTTTGTGTCTCAAAGTGAAATTCAATATGAAATTCATGTTATATTAAATTAAATATGGCCTGTGGCTATTTCTAGTTCCTCCTCTGCCTTTTTCCATTAAGCTTGAAAAGGAACATTATTTTCGTCCTGAAAAGAATGAAAATAAAAGCCGGTAATTTTCTCCTAAGAAGATGTTTGTCAGTAACATCAATGATTTTAAAGGTTAACAGCCACTTTCAGGTAAGGCTTGCAAGAATGACTTCAAACAGAAAAGTTCAGTTATGACAGAACCAGGGACTTCATTTACAAAGGCATGTGTGCGGTCCACACCAAACATTTACCAACACACAAATCCTAAAACCTGGGTGTGAAAAAAATAATTAGACTTACACTGCAATAACAATATGCCAGGGCTTTGTCCCGCCTCCAAAGACATGCAGGTTAAGTAAACTGGGCACATTAAATTCACTGTAGAGTGTGTGTAAAAGCGTGAATGAGTTTGTCTGTTGACATTTGTCAGCCCTGCAATAGATTGGTGGTCTGGCCAGTGTGTACCCAGTTTCTCCTGTTTTTCACATACTCCTTCAGTTCATTTCAATTTATTTCAAGGCTCTTCACAAGGATAAGATCTAACGTTACCCACCCCTTGAGTAAGTCCATTGGCAACAGTGGTTAGGAATAAACTTCCTCAGGACTCATTAACATTCCCAGAATTTATTACATTCATTCCTTCATTGAAGAAGTCTGTTGTAGTCGCATGTTGTAGTCAAGTGTCACGAGGGGCTAGAACCTATCCCAGGAGTCATTGGGCGAGAGGCGTGGTACACCTTGCACAGATTGTCACTGTATTGCAGGGACACATATAGAGATATAAACACATTCCACTGTCACGCACACCTATGATCAATTTAGAGTCACCAATTCACCTAAAGATCTATGGAAGTGGGAGAAAGCAATAACACTCAGAGGGAACCCACGCAAACACAGGGAGAGCATGCAAGCTACACACAGAAAGGGCCCAATCGGAAGTGGACCTGTGATCTTCTTGCCATGAGGCAACTGTGCTAACCACTATTCCAGCATGCTGCCATGTGATTTGCCAAGTCTATATTAATCACAAAATAAGAAGTGGAATCAGGCTGTTTGATCTTGGTAGGCCAATTATTCCACAGAATAGGTGCACATAAGAAAGGTGTGTGACCTGTTGACTACTTCTTTAAGGCCCCTTCACACATAATGTGAATATGAAAATTCAGTAAGGTACATCTTATATATTATATTCCAATTCTAAGGTGGAAATACTGTATGCTAGTATACTAAGGTATATCTAAATATCTAAAAAGGAAGAGTAAAATAGAATACAACTCCAGGGCAACACCTGTCGGAGCTGCAGGTATGTGCGCAGCATGAAACATTGCGCCGAGGTGTGAAGAAAAAATAAATAACAAATCAAACAAATACATGCTGTGATGGTTCCATGCACGTGGAAACACAGCAGCTTTTCCCCAGCAGCTGCGCAATGTGGTTACAACATTGCGCAGCTGCTGGGGAAAAGCTGCAAAAAATACGTCACCCACAGGATTCGAACCCGCGCCTTCCAAAAGCTCTGATTGCAGCCACAAACTTTACCAAGCCATCACTGTCCTGTGAAAGGTGCTGAACACTACCTTATATCAGGAAGCACGTGGACATATTAAATAAAAAAGACGCACTACATAAAAACATTGCATTGTATTAAATCCCTCTCATCGAGCACGCAGAAAAATATGATCCGTCTGTTCCTCTGTAGATGACCCATGGTCACTGACGTACAGTCATGAAATCACATGAATGAGAAGCAGTTCGCTCGACTCATTCATGTTCACATCTGCTGGCATGTGTCCTGCCGGCCCGCGTGTCAGCAAGACGCGTCTTGTGGATGGTGCGCCACAGGACACTGCATCATGTGGAACAGAGCTCACGTGGGTAAGATTGCCTGCTCAGTGTTATGATCTGACAGTCCATTTCAACCTGGGACAGCCTGTCCATGTGTGTGCCTGCTACAGCCCATCACCAAAGCGATATATGTTTTTATTTTTGTCCACTTGATGACAGCAAACAGACACACGCATGTCACAATAGTCAGTTGTTAGTCCATGTCCGTTCAAAAACAGTACTGTCCAGCTGGGATGTCCAGAATGACAGATCTCTACGGCCGCTTCTGTCATAGCCACACCTCCTTTCAGTTCAGCACACACACCAGACAGTGATTGTCTGCGGTCTGTTGTCATGCTAAGAGTGCGAATGGCCACACATTTTTTAAGTGCCATGCGAGTGGTTAGATGTTCATGTGTGTCACCTGGAATTTGGCCGACACCTGCCACGAGAGGGTTCGATGGGCTCTCACAGTGCACACTCTGTCTTTCAGCCACTGGTGTGCGCAAATAGTAGTAGAAACAGGTGTACAAGGCGTTCGAGGCAGCTAGGAATTTCAATGTTTTGCATGCGATTCCTGCTTCATGCCCACTTTCTGTGCACTTCGACCAAATTCGCACTATGTGTGAAGGGGCCCTTAGCTTTGGAACACTTAGAAATCCTGTAACCAGGGAATGTAGAGTATGGGCCAGAACGTAAGGTCAGATAGATCAGGTCAGACAAGGTTTGATCAGCCACAAGGTGCAAGTCCATGAAGGATGTTAATAACAAAACCTTTAAATCTGACATCACATGGATGGGAGGCCAATGAAGATAGGCCAAAACTGTAGAAATATAATCAAACTTTCTCCCCTGGTCTGAATTATGGAAACATTTGAAACATTTGAAGAACTCTGAAGCTTGTCTGTGGTCAGCCAGAAATAAGGCATTACATTTATTCTAAAGAGACAAAGGAATGAATCATTGTCTCTCTGTCTGTCATAGACAAATATGTTGAATCTTTGCAATATTACAGAGCTCAAAGAAACTGTTCTTTGTTATTCCTGTAATGTGAAAGTCAAGGACAGTGAGGTTATTTCTGATTCTTTCTCCTGTGTTCATTTGATACAAATGAGGACCTGCATCCACATCTTAATCAGATTCTTTGTAGAAAGAACAGTTAAAAGAAATCATTAAAATCCCAAAATACCATGACATTCATGCCTCATATAAGTGTATGTAAATGTCCGACCCCAACTGTATGTGAATATTGTGCCACCTAAACTGTACAAAAACCTGACTTTAGACCAGGTTTTTAGTGGTCTATGGTGTAATTGCTTCCTGCTGTCTCAATGCACCAGCATTAAACCTAACAACAAATGGCAGCACAGATGACCACAAGTACACTTTCTATTACATGACACAAGCACTCAAGTAAAGAGGATTACACACAAACAACCATGAGGAAACAATGAAAGTGACAAATAACAAGAAAACAGAGTCTGAAACAACAAGGATGGGAACAAGACAAGGTGTAACACAAACAGTGATATTAAAAACCAAAACTAGGAAGATGAACATGTTTAATTGGGGATCTGTGCACTGGAATGTTCCCCTGGCAGCTCATCGGGCCTGCTCCGGTGGCCCTGGTAGGTGCCCTTCCTGGCCCCTGGGACCTTCTGCTCTTCTACTCTTTTTCTCCTTGTTTCTCCTGGGGATCTGCATCCTGGACCCTTTTCCATCGAGTTGCATGCAATCACCCATGCAGCTAATGCCGGAGTGGTCCACGTCATATGATGAGGTTCTGTACTTTTGTCAGCCACAGTAGTGATCGGATATTTAGCTGTGATCTGGGTTTCTGTGTGTGGATGGGTCAGTGTTTGTGGCCATCACCACAATTTGATTTTGGGTGTTCCCAAGGGGATCTAGACTCTGGTGTCCTAGATTAGGGTATGGATTCTCACTAAATAGACAACAGACTGTTGCTCTCACTGCTTGTTTATGTGTGGCTGTTTGTTGACAACAAAAAATAAAAAATAGGGGATGTGCTCGTGACGATAGCATCAAAACAAGAAATTTGCAGAATTTTACATGTATACATGGATATATGTGCATGTATGTTTGTGGGAATGGTATGAACCTATGTACACGGTATGGTAGATGTAGAGAAGTGTGCAATACTGTGAGTCATTAATGATTTTGAGGAGTTGCATCAGTGTCACATAGCCCCAATACTGCAGTCTCTGTCCCTCAGGCCAAGTGCATAGGGGAGCATGGAATAACCACAGTGCCACAAAGCAGTGTGCCCCACCCCAGTGGGAAGAAATGTGCTAATTGACAGGATCAAAATATCCTGTGCTATCAGAAGATAATCAGCAACTACAAGGACCATGGAGCAGCCCATCAATGAGAGGGTGCCCCCAACCACCCCATAAGTGAACAAGAGGCTGCCCCACAAGTACCCAATATAGAACACAAACCACTGGACCCAACACCAGACAGTGCCCAAAAACCCACAAGGAGAGTGAGCAATGTCCCACCTGGGACTGCCCACATGCACCAGCAGCAGCCCCACATACTACTGCAACTCTATTCAAGTTCCCCACACCTGAACCAATGTGAGGATGTCCCCAGCCACCAGCACTGCGCACATACCAACTCCATCCACATGGGAGGTGACTCATACTGCCCAGAAGGGGCTGCAGGTGACCCATTGTCATACCACCCCAACCAACCCTCATCCCTACCAGGTCATCATTTTAACATTTGCTTGTACAGTGTAGGTTCAGAACTTTTCAGGGTCACAAAACATCAACTCACTCATCTTTATTTTTGGTCACATTTCCATTTCCATCTTGTTAGAAAAATTTCAGTTTCAAAGCAGCTATGTGTAATTGTCATATCATGACAGGGTCACCTCCGGCCTTATTGGGACAGCAGAGTATTTAATACCTTAATCCTCCAAAAGATGTGGTTAGAACCCTTGGTGGCTGCTGAATGCGGCACCAACAACAAGCAGCTCCATTCATCAGCCTAATGGGCTTGATATTTTTAACCCTTGCCATTTATCAGAGTGAGGCAGCATGATGAGGGGAGCGAGGAGCATCAAATTCCCAGACGATTTCTTCAGCTCAACAGGGAAACCGTTGATTCATGGTCTCTTTCCTTTTCGCATCACTCTTTTTTTCTCACTGTCTTTTTTCATTCACTCCCTGCTGTTGTGCACCTCCTCTCTCTTTCCCCTGTTGTCTCTAACCATCCTTATGCATTCTCTAAAGTTACCTATTTCTGCCACCTCCTGCCTTGCACTCTCCACGGTCCTACAGCGGCTCTTCATTAAATAACAACACCTCCTCCACCACCTCTCACTGTGCCACTCATGCTTTTCCTCCTTTTTTTACCCTCTCCTCTTCCATTTTTCATCATATGTTCTTTCATGTATCTCTTCTGGCATTATTAAAGTTTCTCCTTTCACCATTTCAGGATTTTGGAGATGATGGCTCATTGTACATCACCAAGGTGACGACAATCCACATGGGGAACTACAGCTGTCATGCTTACGGCTATGAAGACCTCTACCAGACGCATGTGCTGCAGGTGAATGGTCAGTAGGGGCTCATTTCTTACTTACTGTGGTGGGAAAACATGGAGAAAGAGTTATTTTGGTTGTTGAGTGCTTCTCTTCGGTGTCCCAGACGTTAGGCTCATTGTTACTGATCTTACAGTGAGGATCAATAAATAATGCAAGAACAAGTATGCAAAGTGTACGAAGGTTTACATATTTGTGAGAGAGAGAGAGAGAGACCCTTTGGCTGCTCCCTTGTTTACACTCAGGGTCACGATAGCAAATCCAAGATGGATCTGCATGTTGAATTGGCAGATATTTTATGCCGGATGCCTTTCCTGACTAAAGTCCACATTACATGGAGAAATGTGATGGGTGGGATTTAAACTGGGAACCTACTGCACTGAAACCAAATGCACTAACCACTTGGCCACCACCCCTGCGAAGGTTTACATATTTGTAATTTTAGGTATTTGCTTTCAGAAAGGACATACATTTTTTGGCATAGATGCCACAGTGAAAAATGCTGTGGATGTTGAGGTCAGGTTTTACTGACCAAAAACCCATCTTGAGAATAAGATGGTTTCAAAAAAGCTGGGACTGTGCTATGTTTATCACTGTGTTACATCACCTTTCCTTCTGACAGCACTCAATAAGCATTTGGGAACTGAGGACACTAATTGTGAGTGTCATGATTGGGTATAAAAGGAGCATCCCCAAAAGGCTCAGCCGTTCACAAGCAAAGATGGGGTGAGGATCATCACTTTGTGAACAAATGCATGAAAAAATAGTCCAACAGTTTAAGAACAATGTTTCTCAACATTCAGTTGCAAGGAATTTAGGGATTCCATCATCTACAGTCCATAATATAATCAGAAGTTTCAGAGAATCTGGAGAGCGTTCTACACGTAAGCGGCAAGGCCGAAAACCAACATTGAACTCACGTGACCTTCGATCCCTCAGGCGGCACTGCATTAAAAACCGACATCACTGTGTGAAGGCTCTTACTGAGCTGAGGAACACTTCAGAAAACCATTGTCAGTTAACACAGTTCGTCGCTACATCTACAAGAGCAAGTTAAAACTCTACCATGCAAAGTGAAAGCCATACATCAACAACACCGCCGCCTTCTCTGGGCCCGAGCTCATTTGAAATGGACAGACACAAAGTGGAAAAGTGTGCTGTGGTCTGATGAGTTCACATTTCAAATTGTTTTTGGAAATCATGGGCATCATGTCCTCTGGACAAAAGAGGAAAAATACCATCCAGACTGTTACCACTGCAAAGTTCAAAAGCTAGCATCTGTGATTGTATGGGGGTGTGTTAGTGTCCATGACATGGGCAACTTTCACATCTGTGATGGCACCATCAATGCTGAAAGGTACATCCAGGTTTTGGAGCAACACATGCTGCCATCCAAGCAACGTCTTTTTCAGGGACGTCCCTGCTTATTTCAGCAAGACAATGCCAAGCCACATTCTGCACGTGTTACAACAGCGTGGCTTCATAGTAAAAGAGTGCAGGTACTAGACTGGCCTGCCTGCAGTCCAGACCTGTCACCCATTGAAAATGTGTGGCACATTATGAAGCACAAAATATGACAACGAAGACCCCGGACTGTTGAATGACTGAAGTCGTACATCAAGCAAGAATGGGAAAGAATTCCATGTACAAAGCTTCAACAATTAGTGTCCTGAGTTCCCAAACGCTTATTGAGTGTTGTTAGAAGGAAAGGTGATGCAACACGGTGGAAAACATACCACTGTCACAGCTTTTTTGAAACGTGTTGCAGGCATCCATTTCAAAATAAGCAAATATTTGCACAAAACAATAAAGTTTAACAGTTTGAACAATAAATATCTTGTCTTTGTGTTGTATTCAATTGAAATATAGGATGAAGAGGATTTGCAAATCATTGTATTCTGTTTTATTTACTTTTTACTCAACGTCCCAACTTCGTTGAATTGGGGTTGTACAGTCATGAGTACTTTGATGTTGTATTGTTAACTGGATGTTAACACACTGGTGCCATGTCCTTTAAATACAAGTGGGTCACATATGATTGCAACTAACAGTATTGCAGGAAGAATGCATGCAAAATCCTTTATGTCTACAGGTCATGTCAGGTCTGGTAGCATGCACTGGTGCCAGTCATCATCTTATCCACTACTTAACCACACTGGGTCCTATCTGCCACTCAGGCAGATAGGACCCAGTGTAAACATGGTCATCTATCTGCCACAGTCTTATGAAACATGCCCTTCTCCTTGGGGTTCTCGAACTGCTGGAGGCCAAAACACAGTCACCACTCTGCTGGATCATGCATAGAGAAACACAGCGCGTGACCAAAATGTTGTAGCTAACTTTCCCTCACAATGCAAGGGGTACTCCTCATCTGAGTCTAGCTAAGCAACCAGTCACTTGACACAAAGTCATTACAGCAGTGCCCAAGGATCCTCTGAAGAGACCTGGTACCAATTATTTCTGTGCACAGCATTAAAAAACCCTCAGTTTATAGTATATGTAAAAATATTCAAATCTAATGCACATGCATACTGACTTCCAGGCCTAAGTTCTAGAAGAATATAAATTGTTCACTTTAGGGTTTTTGTTTCCCCTTCCATTAGATGAGTTATTGCTCTGCACCTCTCCAAAGTGAACCCAGAGAGGAAACATCATAGAAGCCCCACTACCTGTAAAATAATTCAAATATACAGCCCTCCTAATTTCTTCCCTTTTATTACGGGGCTGACAGATATGCAAATGAGAGGGAAGTGCTTTCACGTTCCTCTCTTTCAATTAAAAGGAACAATAGGTGCGATTGTTTTGTTTTGTTTTTCTCTGAGATACAAAATAAAAAGAAACGCAGCTGCATTTTGAAATGTGGGAGGGGAGTGATAGGAGGGGGAATATCTGGGAAATGGGCTGGAGTCCTTTAGGGCAACTTTATCAGGAGAGGGTAATTACCAAATGTTTGTGTGTGGGTCTCCTGGTGTTTTGAAGGAGATAGTGCAGAATGAGATAAGGTGGAATGGAAAGGAGCCAAGTGTCACATTATACTAAGTGGATGGTTTGCATCATGCTGCAGTATTACAGCAACAACACCCAGACAGCTTCGTCTTCACTGCCAAAAGACAGGCGACAAATATACGGCTTCACTCTTGATCTTTCCAAATCTGCTTGCACATGGGTTGGGTAAGATGGGGTATTATGCTTTGAGATGACTTTTGTTGTGATATAGTGCTGCATAAATTTAACTGAAATCTCAGTTTATAAAGCCCAAAAGCTGCTGAAACCATTAAAAGGCTCATCAGTTAGTCAATCAACAGAAAAAGAGTATTTTTAATGCAATTAATGATCTAGATTAGTCAAGAAGGAAAATGTGTAGAATTTTCATTTCTCAAATATATTGGATTTACTCAGTTTCTTACAGTATTTAATACTGTTGTTTGATTGGATTTAAATTGTATTGCACATTTAAAACCAGTATACAAATTTTACGATATTTGAACAGGTTTTAATCTTTTCTAAATTAAAATGAATTTACAGCCTGAAATGTCATTACACTGCACTCACTCACTCATCCTCAACTGTGCCCTATCCCAGTAGTCAGAGGGCATGAGGCAGGGGTCACGCTAGACAGAATGCCAGTCTGTCGCAGGGTCACATAGAGACAAACACAGTCAAACCTGCACACACACCTATGAGCAATTTAAATCCATTTAACCTGAATGTCTTTGGCTGTGGGAGGAAGCCGAAGCACCTGGAGAGAAGCCACGCAAACACAGGGAGAACGTACAAAATATATAAAATATGCATGTATAAAATCACTTTTAATAAAGTATATTTCATTTATTGATATATTATTAATAAAAGGTATTGACTCAGATACAACAATACAACATAAAATATACATGTGTCATGGCAATGGGGACCTGCTAATGTATTTCTAGTAAGTCATTACTTTTACAGCCAGTTTAATTTAAACAAGTTGTTTATTTACTTTATTTTCGTCACTCCTTATATAACCTGGTACATCAGTCATTATACAAACAGTGTAGTACTGCATATTATTCCTGTCTACAGTAGGCAGTTCTTAAAATCTGAGTGATCCTGCAAGAACAAGGCTGGTGGGAGAAGCCAACAAGACACGTGGGTTTGGTTGCAGAAACAGTGTACAGTGTCATTTTTGTCTGTTGCAACACCAGCTATTCAGCTTCATGGTGGAGTGGAACAAAGAAGTGCTGTAATTCAAAGAAACAGAACACATCTAGGACACATGTTCTTTCCTACTAATTGTAGCTGAAATGTCACATCTTTTAAGAAAGTCTTTCTATTTTCCACTCCTCTTTGAAGCTGGATGAATGCAGTTATTTTAGCTGTTTTCAGCACAGGAAAAAGAAATCCTTTAACATGATAATGGTCTGTGATATTTAGCCATTTTGGTTGAACATCACAGTGTATTGTTGAATAGCTTTTGAATTAAATGTGCTGTGAACGTTGATAAAGCTCGGAATCAATGATTGGCTCCACTTGTTTTTCTTCACTTTGCAGTTTCTTTTATTCTTTCCAGTGTGGGGGTGTTTGAGCCACAGCACAACCAGTACAGTGAGACTTTCTCAAAAATATCACAAAGACATAATAATTACTAAAAACAATCAAATATACAACTATAGGTTACTGCAGCAAGCACCCACTCTAGTGCATTAATTGTCCAACAAATGTAGAGTTACAATGACTGATCAACATTTTTTTATAATTTTACATGCTTTACCAAAATGATATATGTTGCCAAGCAACCAATTATATTAAAACCGACACAGCTGAAAATATTGTAATTTTTATGAAGCTGCTGTGCCATAAATATGTCACAAATGGAAAACAAATTGTTACCTGTTCATGTAAACTATTGCCTCATGTTTCACTTTCCTTTTCGATTTCTCCGCTCAGTTGTGGTTGTCTCCCTGGAGGAGGTGGTAAGCCCTAGATGTGGTCAGTGTCTATTTCATGCAAGACTCGAGCTGAAAAAAGAAAAGAAAAAAAAAGCAGCCCCACAGCTCTTGGATTCTTGTTATGTGTGAATATTTTCCACGCTGCGGTGAGACCAATTCCTGTGCCCACTGTGTGTGTGGGTGTTTGTGCCTCTTTCCCCCAGGGGACACCATGAAACAGGATGTAATTATGTTTTCATTCACCTCGCTCTTCTTCTCTTTTTTGTGTCTTTGTGTTTGTGTTTAGTCCCTCCAGTGATTCTGGTGTATCCAGAGATGCAGGCTCAGGAGCCCGGCGTCTCTGCCAGCCTGCACTGCCACGCCGACGGTATCCCCAATCCTGAACTCGTCTGGCTGAAGAACGGCATGGACCTACTGCCTGGCACATCCAAACAGCTGTCCCTCATAGGTCAGGAGCTTACAAAGTGCCATCTGTACCTTACTCATTAATGCAGACTGGGCAGCTTATTTGGTAAATGATGAGCAACATTAGAGAATTTCTGTTAGCAATTTTAGTTTGAAAATCCAACAAAAATTACACATCATGTTGACTTAGATGTTCTCCTATTTAACTCTGCAGTTTGAAATGATGTGAATTCTTTATTCATTCATATAGCATAATGATATCATTAATATAACGCAAGATATTCCGCTATTAGTCCCACAACAGGGAAACATGCAAAACTCACCAAAAACAAAAGCAGCAATTTAGGATTAACGTGGCAGACAGCAACAGGTCATTAAAGTCAGGCTCAGCTTCAATGCATGAAAATCAGTCACAATGCAGGAGGCAGAATGATACCAAGGTTGGTAACACAGTCAGTAAACACAGAGACTTGGAATGTGAGAAAGCAGGGCAGAACCTATTACAATCTGGCAATGAGGAGACAGCTTCAAGCAGCCTTTAAAGAAAGTGAACCATTTAGACCTGGAAATGTATGTACTCTGGAACGCATAGGTCAACAACCTGGAAGCAAAAACTAAAACACGGGGATCATCAATATAAGAGCACTATGTGTAAGCACCACTGAATGACATGAAGGGAAAACCACAGGAAATAATTGAGTGACTATCAAAAGTAATATGACATAGGACAAAAACATTGCACCGTGACATCTGATTTTCCTGAGGGACATCAGTCTAATTGGACTGCATTTATGTAGTACTTTTCATCTGCATCAGAAGCTCAAAGACTTACACATCAAATGCCTCACATTCACCCCGATGTCAGGCTGTTGCCATGTGAGGCGCCCACTACACACTGGGAGCAACTAGGGGATTAAGGACCTTGCCCAAGGGCCCTTCATGATTTTCCAGTCAGGCTGGGATTTGAACCGAGGATCCTCTGGTCTGAAGCCCAACGCTTAACCACTAGACCATCACCTCCCCTGATTAGTAATCTGCAATTACTAACGTTCCTCTAGACTACTTATATACGAGGTCTGTCCAAAAAGTATCGTACCTTTTTATTCTTTTCAAAACTAATATGGATTTGAATCACGTGTGGATTACATCAGCCAAGCTTGAAACCTTCGTTGCGCATGCGTGAGTTTTTCCCAACGCCTGTCGGTTGCATCATTCGCCTGTGGGCAGGCTTTGAGTGAGCACTGGTCCACCCCCCTTGTCGGATTTCTTTTGTCTGAGAACTCGCTGAGAGACTGCTGCTTTGCTCCATGAAATTGTTTTCAGAAACTGTTAGAGACAGGCAGTTGGAAACCATTTGATAGATTCAGTTGGATTTCGGTGAAGATTCTGTCAGCGTCACGTGGATTAAGGACTGTTAAAACCTTTTTAAAGATGGCCCACAGCGACAGAGGGCACGTGGCGCGCCGAGCGGCCATTCAACAGGCTGGATCAACTAGATCATTTCTAAACTGAACGCTGTGTTGATCTGGGACATCATGTGACTACCACAGAAATGGCAACAGAGCTGGACATAGCACTTTTGCGGCACATTCCACTGTTACAGGACATTTTGTAATGAAAGACGTGCAGAGGATTTTGCGCGTTGGCACGAAGCAGCTCAAGACGCACAGCAAAAAAAACACCTCCGTCTTGGAAGTCTCACAGGACATGTTGGGGCATGTCCAGCTGTTACACAATTTCTCAGATACTCACTCGCCTGAAAGCCATCGAAAGCCGTCTGAATCTTCTGAATGGTTTCCAACACAGAGGTGTTTTTTTTTTGCTGTCCTGATTTTGCGTCCTGAGCTGCTTCGTGCTGACGCGCGAAATCCTCCACGTCTTTCATTACAAAATCTCCTGTAACAGTGGAATGTGCCGCAAAAGTGCTATGTCCAGCTCTGTTGCCATTTCTATGGTAGTCACATGATGTCCCTGGATCAACACAGCATTCAATTTAGAAATGATCTGGTCGATCCAGCCTGTCGAATGGCCACTCGGCGCGCCGCGCGCCCTCCGCCACTGTGGGCCATCTTTAAAAAGGTTTTAACAGTCCATAATCCACGTTACGCCGACAGAATATTCACCGATATCGAACTGAATCTATTGAATGGTTTCCAACTGCCTGTCTCTAACAGTTTCTGAAAAAAATTTCATGGAGCAAAGTGGCAGTCTCTCAGCAAGTTCTCAGACAAAAGAAATCCGACAGGAGGGGTGGACCAGTGCTCACTCAAAGCCTGTCCACAGGCGAATGACGCGTGGAAAAACTCATGCATGCGCACGAAGGTTCAAGCTTGGGTGATGCAATCACACGTGATTCAAATCCATATAGTTTTTGAAAAAAATAAAAAGGTCCATTACTTTTTGGACAGACCTCATATACAACCCAAGCTATAGAATTATACACTTTTTTTCATAGTTTTATGGGTTAAAAATCAAGCGAGAAGCTTCTATGGTCTCAAAAGAGGCCCACCTGGAATTAGAAAATCACCTGGAATTAGAAATGTTGCGATTCCTTGACTCACTGCTTGAGGCTGTCTCCAAAAGCAAACAAGGTCCCGTAGAATTCCATGCTAAAATGTCCAACTTTAGAGTAGAAAAATGCATGGTACAAAAAAAGTATTTTGGTCTCTGTAGGTAGTTTCCCCCTCTATGACAACTGGTCAGGGTTGAATTCTTTTTTTGTAACTTATTAGTTTAACTTATTAGAGCACTATGTGTAAACCATAAAATTATGTCTTATTAAGGCCCGGTCCCACTGGCATTTAGGAAGATTTGCACATGAATTTCACACAAACTTGGTTTATATTCGCAAAACATCCGCACTATCCGTGAAACATGCTTGTATTAGTCAGCCAACATCGGCACACGTCTGCAATTATCCGCAGAGCCATGTTTTTCCGTTGCCAGGATTTTTGAGCTGCACAAAATTTTGGTTGCGGATGACATCCGCCTTACATAAGCAATACATACTCAATACATACTCAATCTATGCGCTGTATATCCGCTGTTATCTGCTGATATCCGCAATTGACGGGGTATTGTGGCTTGGCAGCGGACTGGGACAGTGTGTAAAATGGATATATAGCGTACCTATCACGTCCACATCACGAACTAAAATAGGCTGTAGCGAATGCATACAGAGTGGCCACGAATAAAGCGTTTTTATTACGTCTGCTTTGCATCTCAATCAATTCAATCAATTTTATTTATATAGCGCCAAATCACAACAAACAGTTGCCCCAAGGCGCTTTATATTGTAAGGCAAGGCCATACAATAATTACGTAAAACCCCAATGGTCAAAACGACCCCCTGTGAGCAAGCACTTGGCGACAGTGGGAAGGAAAAAACTCCCTTTAACAGGAAGAAACCTCCAGCAGAACCAGGCTCAGGGAGGGGCAGTCTTCTGCTGGGACTGGTTGGGGCTGAGGGAGAGAACCAGGAAAAAGACATGCTGTGGAGGGGAGCAGAGATCAATCACTAATGATTAAATGCAGAGTGGTGCATACAGAGCAAAAAGAGAAAGAAACACTCAGTGCATCATGGGAACCCCCCAGCAGTCTAAGTCTATAGCAGCATAACTAAGGGATGGTTCAGGGTCACCCGATCCAGCCCTAACTATAAGCTTTAGCAAAAAGGAAAGTTTTAAGCCTAATCTTAAAAGTAGAGAGGGTGTCTGTCTCCCTGATCCGAATTGGGAGCTGGTTCCACAGGAGAGGAGCCTGAAAGCTGAAGGCTCTGCCTCCCATTCTACTCTTACAAACCCTAGGAACTACAAGTAAGCCTGCAGTCTGAAGTAAGTCTGCAGTCTGAAGTAAGTCTGCAGTCTGAGTAAGCCTGCAGTCTGAAGTAAGCCTGCAGTCTGAACATCTGATCCGCGGACAATTTGTGAATGCATAACAAACACTTCACGTAAACCCAAAGTACTATATATATGTGGCAGAAATCAACATACTTGCCAGTCATTGTCAGTCCAGGTGTGGAGACGTACAGATGTAGTTATGGATCCCCAAAGATGTAGTGTGATAGTTGCTGCCATCCAACAACATACCAATCAACATGTCCAAGTCCAGCAATTGCTCCAGAGGCTGTGGTGTTGGTGTGAATAGTGATGCCGAAAGGCCCGAGTGCGCCTCTTTTATTACCGTAATGCAGATGCCGCGCATGCGCAATACAACCGCTGTTTCCGCAACACGTGCGCAATGTATTCTCAACACATCCATAATACTTCCGTGATTATCACAATGCTTCCGATCTGTTTCCTCAATACATGTGTTATACATCCGTGATTGTTCATCATATATTCACTATGCATTATTAATATATCCGTAATTCAGACTGAGAAATTTGTCATTCCTGGCCAATTTTGTTGCAGACAACAACGAATGCCCGAAATCTGTATACTTAATTCATGCGCAATTAATTAGGGGCATGGCCACTTTGACTGACAGCAGTGTGTTGTTGCTGACTCTTAGCATAGCTGGCTCAGAGGCCGCTAGCCTCTGGTTCTAACTGTTGTGAGAGACTGTCTGCACATTTTTAGCATTTAATACAAATATCTGTAATAATATGCTTGTTATGTGGTTACCTCTCCTAACAAATGTAAATAAAAAGAAAATGCAATGATTTGCAAATCCTCTTCGACCTATATTCATTTGAATACACCACAAAGACAAGATATTTAATGTTCAACCTGATAAACCTTATTGTTTTTGTGCAAATATTTGCTCATTTTGAAATGGATGCCTGCAACACATTTCAAAAAAGCTGGGACAGTGGTATGTTTACCACTGTGTTACATCACCTTTCCTTCTAACAACACTCAATAAGTATTTGGGATTTGAGGACATTAGTTGTTGAAGCTTTGTAGGTGGAATTCTTTCCCATTCGTGCTTGATGTACGAGGTCTGTCAATAAAGTAACGGTCTTTTTATTTTTTTCAAAAACTATATGGATTTCATTCATATGTTTTTACGTCAGACATGCTTGAACCCGCGTGCGCATGCGTGAGTTTTTCCACGCCTGCCGGTGACGTCATTCGCCTGTGAGCACGCCTTGGGAAGGAGTGGTCCCGCCCCCTCGTCGCATTTTCATTGTCTGGAAATGGGGGAATGAAAAGGACTTTTTTCCATCAGAATTTTTTCAGAAGCTGTTAGAGACTGGCACCTGGAAACCATTCAAAAAAATTATCTGGCTTTCAGTGAAAATTTTACGGGCTTCACAGAGAATAAGGTCTGTTAGTACAGCTTTAAGGACCCCTTTAAGGACGCTCGGCGCGCCACGCTCCGAGCTGCGACGACGCGGCACAAGCCACCGGACCATTTCTAAACGGATGGCTCTGTGGATACGAGACCGTCGTGTGCTCTTTCTCTGGTTATCACAAGAGCTGGACATCAGCCATTTTCTGGCAGATTTCACTTTTAACAAGAGATTTTGTCATGGAAAGCCGCGCGGAGGATTCGCGTGTCACAACCGATTCGCTTTGGAAGCGAGACAAAGGAACACCTCCGTTTCGGCGTGTCAGAGGACAAGTTTGGACATGTCCCGCTCTCCACAATTTCACTGATACTTACTGGACTGGTAAGCATTGAAAGCCGAGATAGACATGGCATGGAAAAACTCACGCATGCGCACGAGGGTTCAAGCATGTCTGACGTAAAAACATACACTCAACAAAAATATAAACACAACACTTTTGGTTTTGCTCCCATTTTGTATGAGATGAACTCAAAGATCTAAAACTTTTTCCACATACACAATATCACCATTTCCCTCAAATATTGTTCACAAACCAGTCTAAATCTGTGATAGTGAGCACTTCTCCTTTGCTGAGATAATCCATCCCACCTCACAGGTGTGCCATATCAAGATGCTGATTAGACACCATGATTAGTGCACAGGTGTGCCTTAGACTGTCCACAATAAATAATACGTGCAATACGTTCAGAATGTGGCTTGGCGTTGTCTTGCTGAAATAAGCAGGGACGTCCCTGAAAAAGACATTGCTTGGATGGCAGCACATGTTGCTCCAAAACCTGGATGTACCTTTCAGCATTGATGGTGCCATCACAGATGTGTAAGTTGTCCATGTTGTCTAACACACCCCCATACCATCACAGATGCTGGCTTTTGAACTTTGTGCTGGTAATAATCTGGATGGTCTTTTTCCTCTTTTGTCCGGAGGACACAACGTCCATGATTTCCAAAAACAATTTGAAATGTGGACTCATCAGACCACAGCACAGTTTTCCACTTTGCGTCTGTCCATTTCAAATGAGCTCAGGCCCTGAGAAGGTGGCGGCATTTCTGGATGTTGTTGATGTATGGCTTTCGCTTTGCATGGTAGAGTTTTAACTTGCACTTGTAGATGTAGCAATGAACTGTGTTAACTGACAATGGTTTCTGGTGTTCATGAGCCCACGCGGTGAGATCCTTTACCCAATGATGCCGGTTTTTAATGTAGTGCTGCCTGAGGGATCAAAGGTCACGAGCATTCAATGTTGGTTTTTGGCCTTGCTGCTTATGTGTAGAAAGTTCTTCAGATTCTCTGAATTTTCTGATTGTATTATGGACTATAGATGATGGAATCCCTATATTCCTTGCAATTGAATGTTGAAAAACATTCATCTTAAAATTTTGGACTATTTTTTCACGCAGTTGTTCACAAAGCAGCGATCCTCGCCCCACCTTTGCTTGTGAACTGCTGAGCCTTTTGCTGATGCTCCTTTTATACCCAATCATGACACTCAATTAGTCTCCTTAGTTCCCAAATGCTTATTGAGTGTTGTTAGAAGGAAAGGTGATGTAAAACACTGGTAAACATACCACTGTCCCAGCTTTTTTGAAACGTGTTACAGGCATCCATTTCAAAATGAGCAAATATTTACACAAATACCAATAACATTTATCAGTTTTGAACATTACATATCTTGTCTTTGTGGTGTACATATTCAATTGAATATAGGTTGAAGAGGATTTGGAAATCATTATGTTCTGTTTTTATTTACATTTCACACAATGTTCCAACTTCATTGGAATTGGGGTTGTAGCATCATTTGGTGTTTTGGTGGCATTATGGTAATTCACTCTTCTCATGAATGTGCACTAATTTAGAAAGATTTGAAACTAGGAAGTTTACACACATAATTGATCCAATTATCTAGATTTACGAGTGTTTACTCAATGGCACACTCTTAGAAGCCCATCACATTGAAAAAGGTTTGAGAAATTTAAGGTTGTAAAAATGTTCAAGCATGAATCCAGTTGTTGATGAAGTATAATTGAAGAGCTCAGCACTGCAGCAGCACACCGCCACTTCAGAGATCCTTATAAACGAAGACACATTTGTAGACGTGACCCAATAGTGTCACTTTTCGGCTGTAATACTTTGTTGTGCTTTCCATTTATTTGCATTTGCTGGCGAGGTGATGAAATCTGAAATTGCGGTCAGCCTTTTTCATCTGTCTCTATTTTGCTCATCCGATGAGAAGCGGCATCGCCAAGGAGAATAAACCTCTCTATTCTTTTGAAGAGAATGAAAAAGTGAGACATAAAGAGAATGAAACTGAAATGGAACATTCTTTATGTCAGGAGACGGCAGTTACATATTCAAGCCGGAAGGTTGTTTTTAAAGACGCGCTTTCAATATCAGAGAGCAGCAGAACGGAGAACGATGTTTCATTTTATGGCCCACTTCTCATTAAGGGAGAGTTTATTGGGTGAGTGTGGGTCATTACCTGTGGTAATAGCCTGTTATCAACCGTCAGACACCCAAACAAGGAGGCTGTGTAAGGTTCATGACACATAAACACTCACTCCCTGCTGACAACGCACATATGCAATCACACAAGTAAAAGTCCAATTTAATAATGTGACAGAAAAGGTTTTGAAAGTGAAAGGGATACATAGCTTACAGTAGTGTTCAGAATAATAGTAGTGTTATGTGACTAAAAAAGATTAATCCAGGTTTTGAGTATATTTCTTATTGTTACATGGGAAAGAAGGTACCAGTAGATTCTCACAAATCCAACAAGACCAAGCATTCATGATATGCACACTCTTAAAGCTATGAAATTGGGCTATTAGTAAAAAAAAAAAAATAGAAAAGGGGTGTTCACAATAATAGTAACATCTGCTGTTGATGCTACAAACTCAAAACTACTATGTTCAAACTGCTTTTTTAGCAATCCTGTGAATCACTAAACTAGTATTTAATTTTTTATTTAATGGTTGTTTTCCATTTTCTTCCATGTATCTCTGGTTTTTTTGTCCATTTTAAAGCATTGGAGATCATTGTAGATGAACAGCCTATAATTTTTTTGCACCTGCGTATAAGTTTTCCCCTCTCCAATCAACTTTTTAATCAAACTGCGCTGTTCTTCTGAACAATGTCTTGAACGTCCCATTTTCCTCAGGCTTTCAAAGAGAAAAGCATGTTCAACACGTGCTGGCTTCATCCTTAAATAGGGGACACCTGATTCATGCCTGTTTGTTCCACAAAATTGACGAACTCACTGACTGAATGCCACAGTACTATTATTGTGAACACCCCCTTTTCTACTTTTTTTTACTAATAGCCCAATTTTATAGCCTTAAGAGTGTGCATATCATGAATGCTTGGTCTTGTTGGATTTGTGAGAATCTACTGAATCTACTGGTACCTTGTTTCCCATGTAACAATAAGAAATATACTCAAAACCTGGATTAATCTTTTTAGTCACATAGCACTACTATTATGCTGAACACTACTGTAAGTAATGTGCAACATTTTTTTTTTCATTTTCCTAAACATCTTTAAGATTATTTCAGCTTCATAAATGCAAATATTTTGGGGTTTATTTTATGAGCTGCTTTATTCTTACCTTGCGGTTCGGCTGTGGACAGAGCACAACTTTTAAAGGTGTCATCTTGAGCTCAGGGCAACCCTGATAGACATTTGTCATATTTTTCTAAAAACAGACTATCTGATGGAGAAAAAAAAATTGATCGATTGATTGCTCAATCAAAAAAGCAATCATTAGTTGCAGCCCCAATTTATTTATTCATCCACTAAACCTGATTACTCCAATCAAGGGTCATGGTGGAACACCAGGGAGGAAGCACACGCAAACATGGGCAGAACATGCAAATTCCACACAGGTGGGATCAGGTGGTAAGTGATCGCAGGGCCTTCTTGCTGTGTCCTTCTTGCCACCATGCCGCCTGCAGCATGTGTTATCAATGACATTCACATTTTTTTTATTGAGCAGACAGCCTGCAGCTCTTGGAATTAATACAAGATCTGCCATTATTCAGATTCTGTAATAAAGCTATATTAATTTGGAAATCCAAGAGTACTTGAGTCTTCATGAAGATTATATATGTACAGACACACACACACACACACACACACACACACACACACACACACACACACACACACACACACACTGGCCACTTTATTAGGTACACCTGTTTGTTTGATTGTTACCACAAATAGTTAATCAGTCAATCACATAGCAGAAGCTCAATGCATTTAGGCATCTGGATGTGGTGCAGACGAATTGCTGAGCATCAGAATGGAGAAGAAAGGGGATTTAAAGGACTTTGAACGTGGCATGGTTGTTGGTGTCAGGCAGGCTGGTCTGAGTATTTCAGAAACTGCTCATCTACTGGAATTTTCATGCACAACCATCTCTAGGGTTTACAGAGAGTTGTCCAAAAAAGAGAAGATATCCAATGAACGGCAGTTGTGTGGACAAAAAAGCCTTGTTGATGTCAGAGGAGAATGGGGAGACTGGTTGAATGGGCGACTGCGTGATGCCATCATGTCAATATGGACCAACATCTCTGAGGAATGATTCCAGCACCTTGTTGAATGTATGCCAGGAAGAATTAAGGCAGTTCTGTAGGCAAAAGGTTGTCCAACCCAGTACTAGCAACGTGTACCTAATAAAGTGGCCAATGAGTATATATGCATCATATGATTATTATGTTTATTCTGTTTTATTAAGCTAATCATATGATGTGACCAGACACACCTCCTAAACAAAGGTGAAACTGCATTGTTTTGTATGAAAGATATATGGAAGGGGAAAGACTGTTGTGCTTAGAAATAGTTCTATTTCATAAGACTCATGGGAACATATATTTTAGAAGGACAAAAATCCAGCAGGTGACAAATTATGTTTTCCCACAATGCATGTGAGAACATAAAGTAAGCTAAAATATCACAGGTGTGATCAGGATACCCTTACAGAGGTTACTTTGTGACAAACAAAAATCAAAGAGCATAAGGCAGGTCCATAATATGATAAGCTTGTTTTAGAGATGTACTTCAGCATCATGGACAGAGACAGAACATTATCAGGAACACAGCATATGGCTCAACTGGGACATGTGTCAAATTTATCAACTTTTACTGTAACCCAAAAACATCTAAAATCTCTGGCATCTTCAAGGGATACGCTGGGACAATAAAGACATAAAAGCTCATCCAGTGTGTGGGCGATTCACTGGGTTTTCAAAAAGACTTCATCAGGACATAATAATGAATTAGACATCATTAAAGTTGAGTCTCATTCCATGAAGCTCTGCTTCAAGGCTGTTTCACTTCAAAGAACTGTACACATTTCCGCTGATAAAAGGGAATTTGAAACTGAGAACTATTATCAGAATTCAAATGATATTTCACAAAAAGAGACAACCTTGCATCAAAGTTCTTGTGTGATGACTTATGTTACAAATCAGTGGGGCTTAATTTATAAGGTGGAGCTCATTTCCAGAAATGGAATCATAGTCACTTTGTGACAAGTCATGTTAAACCCACTTATAGAAGAGTCACAGAGAGAAGGATTTCAACAGGAGAGCAAGCAGGAGATTACATGTGGAGTTTGAATATACAATGAGGAAAATAAGTATTTGAACACCCTGCGATTTTGCAAGTTCTTCCACTTACAAATCAGGGAGGGGTCTGAAATTTCATCTTAGGTGCATGTCCACTGTGAGAGACAATCTAAAAAAAAAAAAAAAATCTGGAAATCGCAATGTATGATTTTTTAATAATAATAATAATAATAATACATTTTATTTGTATAGCGCTTTTCTAGAAACTCAAAGATGCTTCACAGACACATTAATAAATAACAATTATAGGGTTAAAATGCAAAAAAAAACAAAAAAAACACATTAAAACAGGTTAAACATTAAAAGCAGTCTTGAATAAGTGGGTCTTGAGGAGTGATTTAAAGGTGGAACGTTCGGAGCAGTCTCGGAGTTGTTGTGGGAGGGAGTTCCAGAGGGTGGGGGCGGCGATGGAGAAGACTCTGTCACCCCAGGTTCGGAGCTTGGTCCTACAGGGGACAGGAGGTTAGCGTTGGAGGAACGGAGGGATCGTGATGGAGTATTGGGCAGGAGCAGGTCAGAGAGGTAAGAAGGTGCCAGGTTGTGGAGGGCTTTTAAGGTGATAAGGAGAACTTTAAACTGTATGCTCTGAGGGATGGGGAGCCAGTGAAGATCTTGGAGGACAGGGGTGATGTGTTGGTGGGACCAGGTTTGTGTGAGGAGTCGAGCAGCAGAGTTCTGGATATATTGAAGTTTCTTGAGAGTTTTGGATGGTGTACCATAAAGAATACTATTGCAGTAGTCGATTCTGGATGTAATGAATGCGTGGATTAAGGTTTCAGTCGCTGAGAAGTTCAGAGATGGGCAGAGACGGGCGATATTTTTAAAGTGGAAGAAAGCAGACTGGGTTATTTGTTTAACATGGGATTCAAATGAGAGGGTGGGGTCAAAGAGGATACCAAGGTTACGGACAAGAGGGGAAGGAGTGAGTGTGGTGCTGTCAAGATTTAGGGTGAAGTTTGAAATGGATTTTGTGATGTTTTTGGACCAATGATTATTATGTCTGTTTTGTCACTGTTGAGTTTGAGAAAATTGTGTGACATCCAAGTTTTTATGGCACTGAGACAGGTAGTGAGGGTGGACTGGGTTTGGGGGTTGACAGATGAAGTGGAGATGTAAAGCTGAATGTCGTCGGCATAACAGTGGAAGCAGAGACCAGAACGATGAATGATGTTGCCAAGAGGGAGGATGTACAGAATAAATAAGAGAGGACCAAGCACCGAACCTTGGGGGACACCTTGTGACAGGGGGGCAGTGGAGGAGGAGCAGTTATTTATGCTGATGAATTGTTGTCGGTTGGTGAGATAAGATTGAATCCATGAGAGAGCAGAGCCGGAGATGTTAAGGGAGGTCTTGAGGCGGGAGAGGAGGATGGAGTGACTAATAGTATCAAACGCAGCTGTGAGGTCCAGGAGGATGAGGATAGAGAGGTGGCCAACATCAGAGGAGAGGAGGAGGTCATTTGTCACTTTAAACCATGACAGCATCATGTGTTATTAATGTAATCTTTGTGACTGTGGTCCCAGCTCTCTTCAGGTCACTGACCAGGTCCTCCTGTGTAGTTCTGAGCTTTCTCAGAATAATCCTTACCCCACAAAGTGAGATCTTGCATGGAATCCCAGACCGAGGGAGATTGACAGTCATCTTGTGTTTCTTCCACTTTCTAATAAATAATCATAACAGTTGTTGTCGTCTACCAAGCTGCTTGCCTGTTGTCCTGTCGTCCATCCCAGCCTTGTGCAGGTCTACAGTTTTGTCCCTGGTGTCCTTAGACAGCTCTTTGGTCTTGGCTATGGTGGACAGGTTGGAGTGTGATTGATTGAGTGTGTGAACAGGTGCCTTTTATACACGTAACAAGTTCAAACAGGTGCAATTAATACAGGTAAAGAGTGCAGAATAAGAGGGCTTCTTAAAGAAAAATTAACAGGTCTGTGTGAGCCAGAATTCTTGCTGGTTGGTAGGTGTTCAAATACTTATTTGCAGCAGTAACATACAAATAAATTATTAAAAATCATACATTGTGATTCCCGGATTTTTTTTTTTTTTTAGATTATGTCTCTCACAGTGGACATGCACCTAAGATGAAAATTTCAGACCCCTCCATGATTTCTAAGTGGGAGAACTTGCAAAATCGTGGGTTATTCAAATACTTATTTTCCTCACTGTAAATGTTTCAAGAGAAGCACAGAAAGTGATGCACATGAAGCCTTCTTTAACGTTCTTTGTTGACTTCCCTGTGACGTGTGTGTCACTGTGCCATGTAAAGACTGTGGTGTGATCAAGGTTGTGCTTCATACAGGAAACATCAGAGTGCAGCTGTACATCACAGGGTGTGATGCTGCAGCAAAGATCAGAGAGTCTGCCTCTGATCTGAGTCACCACTCGCCTTCACTGAACAATGCTGTGAAGAGGCTTCAGGCAAATAATGCTGCACTATATGAAGCGCCAACCCTGACAATCTAATGATTCAAGTGAGGTCAGGTCAAGGAGCATGAGCTCTTATCTCATGCCGCTGCATTCAGCATGGTACTGAATCACCCTGGAGCAAGGTCGGTAATTTCCATTTTCAATTTATTTCATTTATATAGCATCAAAATCACAACAAAGTTGCCTCAAGGTGCTTCACACAAATAAGGTCTAACCTTACCAACCCCTACAGCAAGCGCACAGTTGGCAGTGGTAAGGAAAAACTCCCCAGGCAGAGACCCAGTCTATTCCCACCTCCCAGAAGTAGCCATCTATATGAAACGTGAGTGACCTTTTGGCCTTTCTAGTTCCTGGCATCCTGATGCACCGCTCCACTGGAACACATACAGACAATGTCTGTTGACATCATGGCATCTTTTTTCAAGTTCAGCCCTTTTGCTACAAGCAGATACTGATGGCTGAGCAGAGGAAAGTCTTGATCTAGAACCAAACCCAGATACTATGACACCCTACTCAGCTGGTAAAGTTGAATTAGGGCATCCACTGATTCCACAAAGGTCACAGGATCATCTGTAAAGCCAAAGTCACTGACAAAGGCACCGACATTGCTAGACTCCAAAACCCTAGCCAACACTCAGGCCATGCAAGCATTGAACACAACAGGAATAAGAAAACATTCTTGACAAACACAAGAATTCACCAGAAAGAACTCAAGCACTCGGTCTGTTCTTTGCACAGCACTCAAAACAACTGTGGATTGGTTGGATGACACTTCTGCTAAACCCTCTGTGGTGCTAAGGTCTTTGTGACTGATCTCTCAGTCAACTGCAAACCCCCAAATTCCTGTGAGATTTTAAAGGTGGTGAAACATCTGAAGGCAGGGAATATTGTAGGGACCTCTGATGTTAGAGCTGAACTTCTCAGGTGTGTGGTGATGCTGGTCTTCTGGTACTGTGTGCATTATTTACTTCCATTTGGAACAAATAGAAATATACAAGCAGACTGGAAGAAAATCTTTCTTCTCCCTCTGTGGAAGGACAAGATGAGCAACTGGATTATAACAACTCTATAGCAATTACATGGGTATTACACTGCTGTCTATGCTGGGCAAGGTAATGGAAAGGATAATACGTTACAGCACCTTCACACATAACAAGATTGAAGCCAACTAGCGCATGAAGGAGGAATCACAGGCCATTTGTGAAAAATCAGAGCCGTGTTGGCCAAATTCCAGGTGTCATACACAAACATCTCACACCGCTTGCTGGACACTTAGAAAAGGCGGGTGTGGCTATTTGCACTCCTGGTATGATAGTATACAGCAGGCGACCACATTCAACATGTCTGTGAAAAGTGTCTAAGTGCAACATGAGTGTGGCATTACCTGGCAACACACATGAGTGTAATTGTGCCACCCCACACACACACACACAAATGCCATGTGGCATGTGGAGTGTGTCATCGTTGTCCGCGCCCCCCAACACAAATGGCTTGTTGAGTGTGTCATCCCCACCAACACACACCATGAATCCAGCACTGTCAAATGTGGCTGAAGGTCCCGGAGTCCGATCGCAGTCCAACGCAGTGCACTGCTGGACCAGCTGACCGCTGTGTCCTGCAACTCAGCTGGACAACACGCAGTGCACATGCACAGCACGGTGTGAAAACGGCCCAGCCGGCTGATGTCATTTCCACCACGTAAATTGTAGTTTACAGACAGAATGAGTGGGAATGAAATAAAACAATAATGGTGAAGGCGTGAACTCATTCTTGTGTGATCGCTTTGCTGTAGACATACGGTGCATGTCTGCTGACCACCAACTGACAGCTGGACATGAACGTGCACACAAGGTGTTCCATTACAGCACAGACATCAGACAGATGCAGGACAAACACATAATACATACATGACCAATACACAACCATCTCTGGTTCTCAAGACAGACACCTAAGTGGCTCTTCTCTCTCTCTCTCTCTCTCTCATCTCTCCTCTCTCTCCTCTCTCTCTCCTCTCTCTCTCTCTCTCTCTCTCTCTCTCTTTTTATTATTATTATTTAGGTGTACCTTAGCATACACTAGTAGGTTTCCACCTTAGATTTGGAATGTATAATAGAGATTTTCATGAAATTAAAATCACAGAACAAAGCAACAAAGAGTGAGCCTTTTTTCCTGTGAGCTGCCAAGGTCCGCTGACAGAGGTGGGTGTGTCCCTCTGCGACGTGCAGCTGTTCAGATATCTGTGCTCAGTGGCTTGTAGAATATTGAAGCCGCATAACTGCAGCGTGAAGCATGGATGTCGGCATGCTGTCCTCACGTGGGAATAAAATAAAACATATTGCTTCAGCTGACTGGCGCAACCCTGGTGAATATCGTGCCATGCAGGAAATCACCCCACAGGATGCCCCCCACCCCGAGACGCGTGTCACTGTGGGATTTCCCCACATTGTAATAATTACAACACATATCACATTTGTGGCGGATCACTGCTGATGTGTTCATGATACAAGAGCCCGGCTCTTCATGACACGGGAGCCGGCTGGCTCTTTATGAGACAAGCGCATCAGGTAATTCATGTAAAACATAAAAGGGAGAACAGTAATCCACATAATTTCATTACTTTCTGGTGTACATCTAGGCAGAGGCTAAATCCACCCTTTATAACAGGAATTAAGTATTATAAATTGTGATGTTTATTAATTTTTTGCTCTGATACTGTGTGCGCAACTTTCTACGTGCTTGCATTGTGTTCGTACGTGCGAACACAAGCATGCACAAAACCATCGCTGCGGTATCGTGCATGCCTGTCTGATCGTACATTCCTCCTGACAGCAGGTAGAATATTTTGTGGTTCCCCTTTCGTTTTGGTTTGCGGGTTTTTCGTCCGTTTTTCTGCATCTTTCGTGTTATATGTGAAGGGGCCTTTTGAGGTTTCAGTTCCAGTTATGTGTGGCTCAGTAACCAGTGTAGTTTGGTGTCACACCCAACAAATCATGCAGAGAGGACCTGCACATCCAAAACACATAAAGGGCATGCTGGATCAAGAAGAAATATACCAAAAATAGAATGATCCACACCACCACAGCGCTCCCATGTAAAAAAGCTTTATTAATGAAGACGTGACGTTTCGGGCAAACTGTCCTAAAGGGCAGAGCGCTGTGGTGGTGCAGATCGTTCTATTTTTGGTACATCCAACAAATCAACCATCAACTGCATCCTACTGGATCTCTGTGAGTAAAATGCAGTAAACACTAGTTTGAATATCAGCAGGGCTTCTCTCTAGGCTGCACTGCTTTTCAAAAAGACTTTGACTAGGGTTGTAGGGATGCGCTGTTGGACATCCTGAGAATTCTACAGGATCTCCAATAAGTTGATGGGCGTCATACGCAGTCAGTGCACAGGTACTATGAGTGCTCAACAGGGGTGCAGGTGGGGGCAAGAGACAGACAGCGAGACACAGAGAGAAAGAAAGGTAGATAGTTTGTCAGATTTCACATATTTAAAATCAAATAAAACAAGAACAATCTGAGATTTCTGTCATCCGCCAGTCCGGATCCAAATCACCTCCAAAATTCTGTGAAGTCTTCCATGCCCTAATATCTATCTGTGGTGCAAATTTGGTGAGAATCCGTGAAGCAGTTTTTTTTTTTTTTTTTTTTTTTTTTTTTTGATGTTATCTTTCAAAGCCTATATACTCGTAAAGTGAAATCTTGATCCAGAATCCGGATCCAGATACAGCTCACCTCCAAAATTTAATGGAGTCTTCCATGGCCTAATATCTATCTATGGAGAAGTTTGTCAAAATTTGTGCAGTAGTTTTGACGTAATCCTGCAAATAGACAGACAGACAAATAAACAAATGCCAGTGATTTAATTATGTCCTTGGCTCACGTAATTCAATAAGAACTGGATATCAGCAGACAATCACAGTGAGTTTCACAATGGCTGTGAATATGACTCTTCTGTTGTGCATCTGATTTTCATGTTTGGGTCTCATAAAAGGGACCCTGCTTCTGTATTTTTCTTGTATCTTCATCACATTCCATCCAGTATGACTATGCACCAAATTTCTCAAATATGAGGAGGTCATGTCCTCCAGACTAATATCACTGTGTAAAAACAAGAAAACACTTAGTTTTGTTATTGTGCCTGTTTTTCTAGCAAATGGCAGCGAGCTGTTTATTGGAAGCGTACGGTACGAGGACACAGGTGCGTACACTTGCATTGCCAAGAATGAGGTGGGAGTGGATGAAGACATCTCCTCGCTGTTTGTTGAAGATTCAGCCAAGAAGACCCGTAAGTTACTCATTGTAAACTCACTCAGTCACTCATCTTCAACCACTTACTCCAATTAAGGGTCACAGGGCTGGAGCCTATCCCAGCAGTCGTAGGGTGTGAGGTGGTATACACCCTGGACAGGATGGCAGTCTGCCCCAGAGCCACATATAGACAAACAAACACATCCACACCAACACGCACACCTACGGACAATTTAAAGTTTCCTATCCACCTAAGCTGCGTGTCGTTGGAAGTGGGAGGAAGTTGGAGCATCCACAGGGAGAACATGCAAACTCCACACTGAAAGGCCACAGGTGGGAATCGATCCCATTACCTTCTTGCTGTGAAGCAACAGTGCTAACCACTAATCCACCGCACTGCCCCTCAGTGTAAACTTTTCACTTAAAATGATTTTGGTGATTAATTTTAAAGCTGGTCTGCAGGGTTTAAAGTTGTTTATTCGTAGACCTCTGTCAATTTTGACAGTATATTTAGTCATAGTCTTGACTAAAATATCAGTTTTAATCATAATGCAATTATCTGAGTTGTTTGTTTTACTCTGCTTGCTCGACTAAATATGACAAGATTTTTGTCAGCAAAATTTTAGTGATTAGACAATCACAGTTGATTTCACTTTCACATATTTAGTTGATTAAAATCTTGTCATATTTAGTCGAGCAAACAGAATGTTTTCATGAGCACAGCATTAGCCCTTTATAACTACATGGGAGCTGCTATCTCACACCACCATATTAATATTGTTGACCAGATGTGACATACTTGCTCCATCCTTTACATTTTGCAGTGCAGCAAAAAGACTGAACAAAAATATAGAAATCAGTAGTTTCTCCCCTATACACTGTGTTTCAGTTGCTTGTGCAAGTTGACAAGTTCGAGAACCTTCATTTTTGTGAAATGGAGGGTCCTAAATATTACTAATCACAAGAGAAGGCAAGCGAACATAAATTCCCACGGCCAAAAAAATGAAAATGTGATGGGAAACAATATCACAACAGGCGACCGCATAATGTAATCTGTGGCCTCACCACTAGATGGCACTAAATCCTACACACTGTAGCTTTAAAGAAAATTGTTCTGTAGCTACAGTCAAAGTAAAAGTAAGTCCCTTCGGCTGTGCCCTTGTTTGCACTCGGGGTCGCCACAGCAAATCCAAGGTGGATCTGCATTTTGAATTGGCACAGGTTTTATGCCGGGTGCCCTTCGTGACGCAACTCCACATTACATGGAGAAATGTGGCAGGGGTGGGATTTGAACCCGGAGCCTTCCACATTTAATCTTATCCAACTCAATAATCACAAAAAAGTAATTTCACGATGTAGCAAATCATCACTGAACATGTTTGTTTTTTTATTTTTTTCCCATCTCGTTGATGTAAAAGGGAGAAAGATGACTATCCGTCACTTCACCTTCACTCACCATTATGAAAGGAGGAGGTGCTTTTACTGGGTACTTTCACAGACATGTCACTGACAGTTCCACTGCAGAGAGCCAGGCTGTATGAGGGTCTCAAAGAGAGAAATGCATTTCAGATTGCAATCAGTCTGCAATACCTTTGGAATGCACTGTCTTAAAAAAATACCAGACAGCTACCTGATCAGAAGAGAAGCTAAAGGGACAAAGTATAATGGGGAAAATGTCAGATAACAGGCACATCAAAAAGCTTTAGTTTGCTTCCTCACCCTGACGAGCCCAACGATGGCTTTAATTCAGTGGCTGTGTCGTTCTCATAACAGACTTCCTTCTAATTACCTCTGCCAACAAATTTGGGCAGAGGTTATGTTTTCACCCCTGTTTGTTTGTTTGTTTGTTTGTGAACAACCTGTAACCCACAATTTTTCATATATTGTTATGAAATTTTTAAAGAAGATTCTAATCCTCATGGGCAAGAACTGATTCAATTTTCAATGTCACAGGTCAAAGTCAGGAAAATCCTTGGAAAATTGGAAAAGTCCCTATCTTTAACATTAAATGAATTTTCAAAAATTCATCTCTGTCCAAAAAGATTGAATTTCTTTCATATTTGAGACTGTTATGTAGGATGATAACCTTTATCAACGGACAAAGTTTTATCTGGATCTGATGCAGATTACTGATTTTGTGGCCATTTAAATTTAACATTGAAAACCCTATTTAATGTATATTTTACTTTATATCTTAATCAAATGTGCTCCAATCACACTGATATATGTAAGTGAGGTGCAGACAGGCACTCACTATCACCTGAGAAAGGTTGATCCGGATCTGATCCGGATTGTGGATTTTGAGGACATTTGAATTTAATGGAAAAACCTATTTGGTGTACATTTTGCATTATGTTTCAATCAAAAGTGCCTCAATCACCCTCATGTGTGACAATGAGGTGCAAACTGGCACTCTCAATGAAGTTTGATCTGCATATCATCCGTATTGCGGATTTAGCGAATATTTGACTTTAACATTGAACAGCCCTTTTGATCTATATTTTGCATTATATTTTAGCTTCTGAAAAGCTACTCCTAACAGGACTTTTCCAAGGTAAAAATTTGTGGAATTGGAAACTAGTGCTGGTTTGTGCTCTATGAGTGTGGTGCTCTAGTTTATGGAGTGATCTGACTGAGAAATCACCTTTACAACAATTAAATCACATTTACCATGGTCTTTGATATCAGGCCTTTCATAATATTACACTGCTTTGATTGATTAACCTTAGCTACCTTTTGTTAATGGGGTGAATAAAAATAGCACAGTCTATTACTTGACCCAAGTGTGTAATATGTAATTTGTAATATGTAATGGTGTTGACATTTACATAATGTGTTTGGTGCACGAGAGAAACACATTCCCTTTATTTAAATGTTATTTAATATTTGTTTCTTTTTTCACCCCCTTCTCCTTTCTATCCCTCTCTGTCTGACTGTGCAGTTGCAAACATTCTGTGGAGAGAAGAAGGTAATAATACACCAGTCTCCAAAATGCATTTCTGTTTTGTAAATAAGAAAATAAGATCTGCATGTTCAATGCCCGTGGCCAGATGTTTGCACTACTGTCTATCAGAATCACAAATGTATTTGCTTTCTGGGAGAAACTTTTTGTTTAGTTTTATTTTCAGAAGAAGCTGTTCACCCTCACATGCTTAAGGCTGTATTTATGTACTGTTGAGCTGCTTTTGCTGAAATGCGTCACTGAAATAGAGTTTTCAGAGGTCAGATTTGTACATATTTAGGATTTTTGTTGATTTATTTGTTTATTTGTTGTCTATGACAAGATGTCTAAGAATACAGCATTGTGGATGTGACATTTTTAATATAAGACAATATGGTACAGTACATGCAGTCACCTTCAGTTTCACATTTTATGATGCATCCTTTTGTACACACAATAAAACAAACAATTTAACAAGATACCCATTTGCCAAAAAGGGTGTAGGGAGAAGCAAAAGCTTATAAACGCCCACCCCTTTGACCAAAAAAATAAAAATGTATACATATGTATATAAAACTATACATGTACGAGGTCTGTCCAAAAAGTAACGGACCTTTTTATTTTTTTCAAAAACTATATGGATTTGAATCACGTGTGATTGCATCAGCCAAGCTTGAACCTTTGTGCGCATGAGTGAGTTTTTTCACGCCTGCCGGTTGCGTCATTCGCCTGTGGGTAGGCTTTGAGTGAGCACTGGTCCACCCCCTCGTCGGATTTTTACTGTCAGGGAAATGGCAGAGCGACTGCCGCTTTGCTCCATGAAATTTTTTTCAGAAACTGTTAGAGACAGCCAGTTGGAAACCATTCGAAAGATTCAGATGGATTTCGGTGAAGATTCTGTCGGCGTCACACGGATTAAGGAGTGTTAAAACCTTTTTAAAGATGACCCACAGCGGCGGAGGGTGTGCCGCGCACCGAGCGGCCATCGACAGGCTGGATCGACCAGATCATTTCTAAACTGAATGCTGTGTTGATCCGGGACATCGTGTGACTACCACAGAAATGGCAAGATAGCTGGACATAGCACTTGGAGGATTTCGCGCGTCGGCACGGAGCAGCTCATGGCGCACAACAAAAAAAAAACACCATGTTGGAAACCATTTGAAAGATTCAGACGACTTTCGATGGCTTTTCAGTCGAGTGAGTGTCCGAGAAATTGTGTAACAGCTGGACATGCCCCAACATGTCCTGTGAGACTTCCAACATGGAGGTGTTTTTTTTGTTGCGCGCCATGAGTGGTACTGTGCCGACGCGCGAAATCCTCCGCACGTTTTTCATTACAAAATCTCCTGTAACAGTGGAATGTGCCGCAAAAGTGCTATGTCCAGCTCTCTTGCCATTTCTGTGGTAGTCTCACGATGTCCCGGATCAACACAGCGTTCAGTTTAGAAATGATCTGGTCGTTCCAGCCTGTCGATGGCCGCTTGGTGCCCCGCGCGCCCTCCGCCGCTGTGGGCCGTCTTTTAAAAGGTTTTAACACTCCTTAATCTGTGTGACGCCGACAGAATCTTCACCGAAATCCATCTGAATCTTTCGAATGGTTTCCAACTGGCTGTCTCTAACAGTTTCTGAAAAAAATTTCATGGAGCAAAGCGGCAGTCGCTCTGCCATTTCCCTGACAATAAAAATCCGACGAGGGGGGTGGACCAGTGCTCACTCAAAGCCTGCCCACAGGCGAATGACGCAACCGACAGGCGTGAAAAAACTCACGCATGCGCACGAAGGTTCAAGCTTGGCTGATGCAATCACACGTGATTCAAATCCATATAGGTTTTGAAAAAAATAAAAAGGTCCGATACTTTTTGGACAGACCTCATATCCATGAAAACAAATACAAAATATAAATTAATCACTGAATGAAAATTTCAAAACACAAACATGCAAACAGCAGTGCACCATGCACAACCCCCCCCCCCCCAAAAAATGATTAACCTAAATCTTCATGCTATAACAACTAAATATGTTTTTGTTATTGTTGTTGTTTTAAGAATTTTTTATAGAGCCTTTTAAAGCCAACCAAGTTACCAAATGATTTAAGGTCATCAGGCCACTTATACCAAATATTCCAAACATTAATATTCAAAAGTTATTATCTAACAATTGCAAAATAAATAAATAAAGTGGTACTTTACAATTAGTGATAACAAAATTTAAATAAACTTTAAAAATGCATATTAACTAATTCAAATTTCCCTCTGGTCACCTCAACAGCCAGCAAGAGGCACTAAATTTCATTGTGTAATGTCTACATCAAAATTCACAGATGGAATGACAATATTTTGTGATCAACAGATGTATACTTGAACATCCTACCGCACAAATATGAAGGAAATCCAACAAATGTTCCATGAGATGTTGACCATTGAGCTAAAATTCTGCTTGATTTGAGATGCTTCCTGCTCACATTGTTTATGTATATTGTGGTGGAATTTTACAGGGACAATATATTTTTGTACACTGACATTTTATCCATTTTTGATACACAGCCTGGTAGGAGTGCTTCGCTCAAGCATTTCTTAATTGGCCGAAACCAGGTTCTTGCAGCTGTGGATAACTCAAAAGATGTTATGTGACTGTATGGGTCCAACCTGCTAATCCAGGGAGATCAAACCAGATATAACATATTCTGGCCTTGGGACTCACTCAGAACAATGTCAGATTTACTTATTCTGTTCTGACCTGTTTTTCCTCCTTGCATGGAGAAATATAATACATAAACATATTTTCAGCATATGTTGGCTCTTTATTTCCAGTATACAGCACTCATAGGTTTTGATCAACAATTTTCCACAACATCATTAATATAATAGAAATCCACTGAACTGTACCTTCTGATGAACCTCTTTCAACTGTATAGGCCTCTTGTGGATTGCAAACTGAAATATCTCAGGGACACAAGCATCCAACCATTCACTTGGTATTTGTCTGAAGTACCTTTTGGCAGTGAGTACAGCCTGTATTTTGTAGGATTATGCAGTAAGTACCGTCACACATCATAATTTGGAAATATTCTGCATTTCTTCCTTGAAGATCCTCTTGAGCTTTGCCAGGTTGGACGGAGACCATCAGTGAAGCTATTCTCAGGTCTGTCAAGAGATGTATGATTGCGTTCAAGCCTAAAATTTAGCTGGGCCACTGGGACATTTACAGAGTGGCCCTGAAGCTGCTCTTGCATTGATTTTCCTGTTGGAGATTGAAGCTTTGACCATTGTTCAGACTTTTTGACTATTACTTGTTTCCTTGCCTGCAGCACTGAACTACCCACCCGACAGTAGTCTGAGTCTTATACAGCATGTGTCTTTTTAAACTTCAAACTGGATTATTGTAGTAACAGTTGTCTTGTATGCTTCTTCATTGTGCACACAAGTTTACTGATGTTCAAACAGAATAATCACTGGGTTCATGGGCCTGTATTCACAAAGATTCTAGAGTCCTTTCTAAGAGCTCCCAACTCAGCCTAAAGATTCCTAGCAAGGAAGCGTAACTTAAGAGTGATGCAGGAAGATTCTGGGAGCAACTCTGAGCAAGGAGTAGACAGAAACATTTATCTTTATGAGGAGGTGTGTTGACCCCGTTGCTAGGTATGACACAAAAAGCTGTGATTGGTTGTCACAAAAAGGGAAAGAGAAAAAACAAATGCACTCTGAACTTCTAGTTATGAATGGACAGTAAAATTAACCGATCATATACCATACGATACGATATACGTCATTATCCCAATAAGGGAAATTCATGTTGGACTCATATACTGCATGCAATGCACAATAAAAACAATTAAAAGAAAAAACACAATAAAAACAATAAAATCCATAAAAACAATAAAAACCTCATCCAATATAAGCACCCCACATAAATTTGAATATAAACAGGACACAACAACCGACAATATAACAGACAACCCCCCCGCCACCCCATATTGCACACTTCCCCTTACCATAAATGCCATGGAGCCATCACACGGTTTTGCTGCCTTACGCAATCTTATTCAGAAGTCTGATAGACGTCGGCACCCGAACTGTATTAAGAAATGTGCAAATAGTTTAATGTTATGATGATGAAAATCAGGCAGATTATCTTAATTTTATGTTTACTTTCCATGCTGGTAAGTGACAAGTGTGAGAAGCATTGGTACGTGCTGCAATCCAAAGCAAGAGCAGAGATTGCAGCACACAAGCCAAGTTCTTCTCAAACAGGTGAGAGTTTTGGACATAGCACTTTCCCGGCACATTCCACTGTTAAAGGAGATTTTGTCATGAAAACAGGAGCGGAGGAATTCACCACGGAGTCGCTAATGGCGCGGAACGAAAGCACCTCCGTGTTGGTCTCACAGGACATGTTGTGACATGTTCAGCTCTTCGACAATTTCTCGGATACTCACTCGACTGAAAAGCCACCCAAAGCCGTCTGAATCTTCCGAATGGTGGAAGAGCTGGGCATGTCCTGTGAGACTTCCAACACGGAGGTGCTTTTTGTTCTGCGCCATTAGTGGCTCCGTCCTGACGCGCGAATTCCGCCGCACGTCTTTCATTATAGAATCTCCTGTAACAGTGTAATGTGCTGAAAAAGTGCTATGTCCACCTCTCTTGCCATTTCTCTGGTAGTCAGATGACGTCCCGGATCAACACAGCCTTCACTTTGGAAATGATGTGGTCGTTTCAGCCTGTCGATGGCTGCTCGAAACGCGCCATCTTTAATCCGGTTGTAATGCTCCTTAATCTGTGTGATGCCCATAAGATCTTCACTGAAAGCTATCTGAAGTTTCCGAATGGTTTCCACCTGGCTGTCTCTCAGTTTCTGAAAAAATTTTGATGCAGCAAAGCAGCAATCGCTCGGCCATTTTCCTGACAATGAAAATCCGCCGAGGGGGTTGGACCACTCTCACAGGTGAATGATGCAACCAACAGGCGTGAAAAAACTCACGCATGCGCACGAAGGTTCAAGCTTGGCTGATGCAATCACACGTGATTCAAATCCATAAGGTTATTGCAAAAAATAAAAAAGGTCCAATACTTTTCTAACAGACCTCGTACATGGCTCATTATTGGAATAATCACTGACATTTCTAACAAATCCATACGTAGCTCATTATTCATCACTTTATTATTCGGTGGGACCAAAGCTTAAGATGCCTTGTGAATAACTTTTATCTTAATAAGGGAAAATGACATCACTAAGAGCTACTTTTAGCCTTAGGATGCTTTGTGAATATGGGCCCTTCCACTCTAATTTCTGTTTAACTGACAACCAGTTCAAACAAGATGAGAGGTTGTTCCACATTGCTTCCATTTAAGGAATCTATTGAAGTCAATGTTCATTTTGGAGTCTTGAAGAGCTCAGAATCCTTTTGGATCCTCTTCAGTTTAGTCTGTCAACACAATCTTGATAGAGAAAGACATATATATGACTTGAAGGAATCATATCCGATCAGCTGAATTTGTCATAGATGAACTCTGAGCATACTACAATTCAAGTCAAGTTTAGGATTATGCATCAGTGCTGTGTGTTGATGCGTCCACCCCACCACAGAACCGCCCCAGCTCCAGGATGTAGACAAACGATTCTTTCTCACCTTTTAAAAGTAATATCTATCTGCCACAGCCAGGTGAAACATGAGCATCCCCTTGGCCTTTTCTCGCTGCTGAATTCTTCAACACTGGAGCATCTGTGCGCTGGATGCTCGCTTATTCACAGTGATACTCCTCATAACTAACTCCTCGTAACTAACCACTCATTTTCCATCAAGTAATTGCAGCCGTACCCAAGGATCCTCTGAAGTAACCTAATACCAAAGACATCTAGTTGTTACCTTCATTAGAGTCTTACAAAAATGCACAAAGACAGGAAGTGCAAAGACCCTAACAACTTAGACCTTTGTTCTCCTGCCAAGATATGCCAAACACCTCTGTAGAGCAACCTCATGACTCTATAAGGTCTTCCCAGGCATCTCCCGAGCATCTAAAATGATTTCTGATGGGACTGATTGGAAATTTCCCTGATTGAAATTTTGTGAATCAAAGAAAGTTGTTATGGATGTTTTTACTCTCATCTGACCACTTTTTTCAGTAATGAGTAATCTAACACGTTAATCTTTCCAGAACAGTAATCAGATTAGTTACTTCTCTGAGTCACTGTGTGTTACCATCATTTTTGTATGTGGGTTGATCACAGCTTTAAAACAGGTGTCCCGACGAGATGCAGGGGAGGTCTGAACTGCCCTCTTTCAGAGAGCTGCTGCACAGAGCCACATCCACCATGCAGCTCAGCTCCAAGTTGAAAAACAGTTGTCTCTCAAAGCGCAGTGATGCTCAGAGCTCACTGATCTGAATATAATACTGGATAGCTCATTGGCCCACGCACTCCGTACAAACCATTGAAGCAAACTGGCGGCCATCTTACCACTCACAAGTTATGTGACCTGCACATAGACGGCTTATTAGAACATCAACAATTTGGAGTAATTACTGAGCTGATTCTCCCATTTTCTTATTTTTGTTCTACAGATAATGTGACCTTCATCACATTCATCATTATCATTATTATCGTTATTATTGTCTTTCCCTATATGCTGGAATAAGGGATAGAACTCTAAAAATTATTGTTCATTACTTTCCATTTCAATCATACTCACAGGTGAAATACTCATCCACATCTTTTGAACTGGCAGTTTGCGCAGTTTATAGCTGCACATGAAGGTATTTATTAACAAAATCACAAAGAATAAAGTTGCATTTGCCTGGTTAAAGAGCAGAACAGAACAGAACATGCATGTGGTAATATGGCGGCCGGTTTTCTTCCGGTTTTCTTCAGAAATATTGGCCAATGAGCTATCCAGTGTTATATACCGATCAGTGTCAGAGCTATGGTTTTAAAAAGACATTTTTACGCTTTTTTTTTTCTTTAAAACTCTGTGCCGCCCTGAGCGTGTCCTCGTTAAAAATGGCTGATCTGCAACGCGCTTTTTTTTTGCTTTTTTTTCCACCCAAATGCACCCAAGTCTCTTTCTGAGAAGGACATGACATCAAAACGCTGATAAAATCTTTCTTACCTGTCAGTCTGGTCATGTTTCTGCATAAATTAATGTTATCCATTCTTCTGGTCAAGCAGCAAGCCAGGGGCAAATCCATGCAGGAAAGGAGTGTGGGCGGGGGGTGGCTCCCCACAACAGCCCTAGATTAAAGGTCCACTTTTGAAGACATTTTTTTCATACTATTACTACTACTAATACTGCTTATAATAATAATGATCATAATAATTTCAACAACTATAATGTTTAGAAAGAATTTAAATTTTAGAATAGTTACATTTATAAACAATGTAGGTTAGACATTGTTTATTGTTTTACCATTACAGTGCTGTCAACAGTTAAATCTGAGATCAAGAAAGATGTCTTTATTTTATTTATTTATTTGTTTTTTGTTGTTGTTGTTGTTTTTATGTTCACTGAAGTCAAGAAAGGATGACTGTAAAGTTGGCAAAACAGGTTATCATTTTCATGTTGAAGTGGCAGGGGGTTGTTGTCGGAGGCTGCTGAAAGTAACTAATAAAGTAACTAGTAATCTAACTTAGTTACTTTTAAAATTGAGTAATCAGTTAAGTAACTAAGTTACTTTTTTCAAAGAGTAATCAGTAATCAGTAATTCCATTAGTTTTTCAAAGTAACTGTGGCAACACTGGTACCAAAGCAGCTCCTACATAATTTTTGTTTCATTGAATACTGTTGCATTCCCTTGTGATATTTAAATGGATTTTATTGGTTTATTACTTCTCTGATTTGGTACTTTCCACACTTTTCTCTGACTGACAACCAACCTTGTTCCTAGGCCATCATCAGTCCAGCTTTTACTATCCTTTGAGGTTGTGGCAGATTTATTCATCAGACAGTACACACACTGCAAATTATTTGGTTCTTACCAAGATAAAACAACTTTAGATTTAGAAGTGTGAGATAATTTATATTGTTTAGTTTCTTATTTTAAGTGTTCAACATGCATATTTCTAGATTTAATCATCTTAATTCAAGACATCCTGTCAAGTAAAATTATCTGTCCATGTAGCAAGATTATTTCCCTCAGATTCAGTGTTTTTGTCTTGTTTTTAGGCACCCCCTTTTTTGCAGTGCAGACAAAATAAAGTTGCCTTTATGAGTTTGTCATCATTATATAGTATGCTGACTGACTGACCGAACAACCTACCACCTATCTTGCAGCTCACATCATTTCACAGGGTACATGTCTGCTTATCTAAAGCTCCATAATATGAGGGAATAAGTGGAATGTGTGCTGAGCTTGAATGTATTTTCTATCAGGCATGGACTACATATCCTTTGGAATTCAATCCAGCTTTCCAGAAATAAAATCCACCATGAAACTTCAGGGTCTCCGTAGATATTGATTTAGATTGATAAGAGGGAGATAAAAAAAAAATAACATAGCCAGCTTGAAACATAAAATGTAAAAGAGGTCTGGTAACAGAGGTCTGGTAACTTTCTGAATGCACTGCATACATTACCCTCCAAAAGTATTGAAACACTTGGTATTTCACACACATGAATTTGTTTATGCCATTTCAAATCCAAACATTCAAAAGGCTCTAGGCTTGCATCTTAGATGCACCTACTGGCAAATTGTAGCTGAACTTTCAGGTCTTTTTTAAGAAACTCATCCTCTATACCACTTCATCATGAAGCTGTATAACTGGGGATAAAAAATTCACAAAACTATACTATACTATGCACGTTTTCTCCAATCACAGCCACAGAAACCTATAACTTCTTCTTCGTTGTCTGGGTGTTTTGGTGGCTTTCCTCACTCTTCTCCTTCTTGCAGTCACTCAGTTTTTGAGAACTGTTTGTATTTCTTCATAACTGATGTAAATAAAGTCCAAGACATATTCAGTGACTTGGAAATGTCATATATATATATGTTCATATATATATATATATATATATATATATATATATATATATGTTCATATATATATATATATATATATATATATATATATATATATATATATATGAACATTTCCAAGTATATATATATATATATATATATATATATATATATATATATATATATGAACATTTCCAAGTCAGTGAATATGAATAAAATACAACTCAGGGCGACTCAAGGCGAAACAGCTCGTAAAATCGAACCACGAAACATTGCGCCAATGGGCAGGTGTGCATGATGCTGGTGCAATGGTTCGTGCATGTGGGAACACACTGCCAGCAGCTGCACACATTATGCAGCATGAAGAAAAAAAAAAAAAAAATACATGCTGTGATGGTTTTGTGCACGCGGGAGCACAGCAGCAGTAACCACATCGCGCAGCTGCTGAAAATAAAAAAAAAATAAAAATTTCATGCCACTTATGGGACTCGAACCCATGCCTTCCAAAAGCTCTGATTGCCAGTCAGAAACTTTACCGTTGAGCTACGATCACTGTCCTGTGAAAGCTGCAGGACCCTGATATGAGGAAGGACCCACACACCATATAAAAACACCGCATTTATCAAGCGGGCAATACAAATATGTGTCTGTTCCTCTGTAGCTGACCCATGGTCACAGACATACAGTCATGAAATGACATGAATGAGAAGCAGTTCGCTCCTTCATGTCCACATCTGCTGGTCCGGTGCATCCAGCCGGACACACGTGTCAAGTGGACGCTGCGCCACAGCACAGACACTGCGCTATGTGGAACAGACCACACGTGGGTGGTGTGACAGTTGCTGCCGCCCGCTGTGTATTATGATCTGACAGTCCCTTTTAACCTTGGGGCAGCCTGTCCATGGCGATTGGGCTGCAGCGTGTGCGTGCTTGCTCACTGCAGCCCGTCCCCACAGCGATATATGTTTTTATTTATGTCCATGTGATGACAGCAAGCAGACACGTGTGGCACAGTGGGCAGTTGTTAGTCCATGTCTGTCCAAACACAGTATGTGTTGTCCATCTGGGATATCCAGAGTGACAGATCTCCACAGCTGCTTCTGTCAGTGGCCACACCTCCTGTCAGTTTCATGCACACACCAAAGCCACACTCGTGGGGCACTTAGACAAATTTCACTGCCAGCACAACAATGATTGTCTGCTGACTGTTGTTGCGTTAATAGTATGAATGGCCACACATTTTCTAAGTGGCAAGCGAGTGGTGTTAGATGTTTGTGCGTGTCACCTGGAATTTGGCCAACACCTGCCGCGAGGGGGATTGATGGGCTCGCACAACACACACTTTGTCTTTCAGCTGCTGGTGTGTGCAAATAGATGTAGCAACAGGCGTACGAGGCAGCTACGATTTTACACATTTTGCACACGATTCCTGCTTCATGCACACTTTATGCGCAAATCGGCCAAATTCACGCTATGTGTGATTATGCAACCCATCATCTTAGCTTTTATATTTTTTAATTAATTTATATGAAGTTGTAGATTTGCTTTGAGTTTAAGGAAGATACTTTTCGAAATTTTTATTTTTGCATTATTTGTTGTTTGTTTGTTTGTATTTTACAGGGCATAAACAAATTAAACTGTGTGTAATACTCAGTGTTCCAATACTTTTGGAGGGCACTGTGTATTATTTCCATGTCACTACGACTACATGTACTTTTAATGTACAAGACTGTTTTTGTTGTTGTTTTTTTTGTTGTTGTTTGTTTGTTTTGTTTTTTAATAAATCATCACTTTCTGGAACAAATAAACACTTGTATTTTATTTGTGAGTGTAATTTAGCACTCGTCTGGCTAAAGCAGGCATGCATGTTCAGTGGTTTCATCAAATTGTGCTGTTGTGCAAAAGTAATGTTCCATCAATTTGAAATAACTCAATCACTGTCTGTGTTTTAATCACCGCATTGCTTTTAAATGGGTGAGCATGGTGCTGTGTGTGATTGAGATTGTCTCATGGGATGTATTCCCGACAGCAGTATGCTGTCCTGACAGCAGTGCTGTTTATCCAAACGGCTTTACGTCCCACTGTGATCTGTGCTTACTAATAAGTAACTGTCGGCACAAAGCAGGCAGGCCTGTGAAGCATTTGCTTGTCGATCTTGTGCTTTTATTTTGACACTTCTTGCTGTGCTGTTAACATTGTCAAAACACTTCACAGACGCACACTATCTGCTCTCACTAACACAATAACGGGAGGAGAAATCCTAATCAAAAACATGAGACGACATGACTGTGACATGGTATTCTCAGCCATTTCCATTTGTATTTGTTGGTTTTTAACTCGAACATTTGTCTGCACCTTTTTTCTTTGTTTGTTTGTTTGCAGGGTTGAGTGTGGGGAATATGTTCTATGTGTTTTCCGATGACGGCATCACAGTTCTCCAGCCCAGTGAATGTGAGATTCGCAGACACATGAAGAAAACAGAAAGGATTGTGGCAACCTATGTAAGTGTTTATAATGTATTTTTGTATGACATTTAAAAGCACAAATTAGTGTTTTAGTTCCAATCTTCATTCAGTATATTGGATATGATGATTTTTTCAGTGATGAGCAGATGTAAGGCACAGACACCACTTAGTGTGTGTTTTAGCTGATTCTCAGTCAGTAATGGGTCTTAATTGTTGCTCCATAACACAAACATGCAGTTTAGAGTAGCAGGTGTCACACAAGTCAAATGGAGAAAGTAATTTCCCAATCCATTAGAATTTCAATATTCAATACTGTCAGCTGCTCCACCCCCGTCAAAAAGAAAGAAAAAGATGATGAAATTTTAAGTCCTGTCAATTGGGATACTATCTCTAAACCTCTAAGGGCATAATGAGAGGAACACTACTGTAATAGTTACAACAACAGAGGACATTAATGTCATGCTTTAACTCTAGCCCTAACCCTAACTTTAACCCTAACCCAAACTCAACCACCTGTGTAACATATGCTAGCAGTGTTGAAAATGCCCCTTTCCATAAACACAAAAGTAGGTTTATAAATTTTTAGTCCCACAGCATTTATTTTCCTCATAAATAATCCAACAATATGTAAAACTGCAGGGAAATGTCAATAATTATTACACTAATGGCTGTAAATGCTTAACAACTCAACTCAACAAGCTGACTTGGTTCCCCTGGAGTTACAGTAAGTACGTATAACAACAGGCGCAACTCAGCCTCTAATGTCATAATTATTACACTCATGGTTCAGTTTCTCCTTCAGTTTTGTCTGCTATTGCAATAATTATTACAATAGTGTTTAGGAATAGGAATTGACATGAAATAGTAAATAAATGGTAAATGGACTGCATTTATGTAGCGCTTTCCCTCTGCATCAGATGCTCAAAGCGCTTTACACATCAATGCCTCACATTCACCCCGATGTCAGGGTGCTGTCATGCAAGGCGCCCACAACACACCGGGAGCAACTAGGGTATTAAGGACCTTGCCCAAGGGCCCTTAGTGATTTTCTGGTCAGGCTGGGATTTGAACTGAGGATCCTCTGGTCTCAAGTCCAATGATTAACTACTAGACCATCACCTCCCCATGAAAGTTTTCCCTCCTTTTCTCCTTGGTTCATTCAAAGAAAATTGTATTAGTAATTGTTTTGACTGTCAAGTAAATGTGTTGTTATGAGTTTATTTAAGAGGTTAACTTTTCATTTTGATCACCTCAGAGCAAAACAAAACCTTACTCACCCCTTGTTAACTTTGATGCCCCCAAGGGAGAGCTTGGACCCCAGGTTGGGAGCCCATTGTGTTAGAGGAATCTGTCATCAGGTGACTATCTGTGGTCTAGTGACCCTCAACCTGTTTACAGAGAAATCAAAGCACTTTGGTCCTGTAAACCTGCACCTCATCCTGTCATAGTTATGGTGGATGATGGTTAAGTCCTGATAGATGCCTCTCCTGTCCGATCATATTGGGCTGGCTACATTGAGGAGCTCACCAGTTAATTGGCAACCATGAAATGTTAAGATTGCAAAGGCCGTGAAAGAGCTGAGGACAGGGAAAGCTCCAGGGATCTGCAGCATTGAAGTTGAGCGCTTCCACATAGGTGGATACGTTCATGTCCTGGCACTGCAATTTGTTTCAATCTGTGAGATAGATATCATGGCTATGGTCTAGAATAAAGCACTTGTCCCACTCTGGTGATCACCTAAATTGTAATAATGACAGAGATATTACACTGCTCTCTGTGTTGGGAAAGGTCCATGCTGGTGGATTTGGATACTGTCTATGATAACCTGAGAATTCACAGGATCCCCAAGTTACTAGACATCATAGCCAGCCTATACACAGGTGCCGTTACTGCTGTGTGGAGTGGGGGCAAAATCTCAGAGGTTTTCCCAGTGAAGACTTGCCTTTGTTCGTGAAGAAAGATTTACTGATCTTGACTTTGCAAACAATGCTGTGATCTTTGCTAAATCAATGCATAATTTGAGCGTCTGTTGCAGATGGAAAAGTGCTATATAAATGCTAGACCATTTATACTTTGATTAAAGCACTTGAGAATCTGATTGAGGAGTCTGAGTTTGCAAATGTCCTGGATCAAGACAAAAATTTAGACTTTCATTGACTTCTTGGACCTAGTCATCAGAAGCGTGTCTGTGTATGAAAGTGTTGAAGTACTAGAGACATTTATTTAAATTGGCAATGACATTCATGTTTCTGGGTCTTCTCCCTTTGAGATCGAGAGATGCCTGGGAAGAGCTTATGGAGACACGAGGTGGCTGGACATAGATGTTTTTGGCTATGCTGAAAGCTTGTCAGAAGAATGAAGGTCCATGTCTTTGGGATTTTGATGTTTCTTTCTGTCTTACTGTATGGTTGTGAGATGTGGATGTGAACCAGTTTAACCTGGCTACACGTCACGGAGTCATCACATTCTACTGTGTTGTATCTCAGCTTTCTATGCCAATATTTCCAATGACCAAGTGGATCTGAGCAAAGCCACAAACTGCTCTCATTATCAGTCATCATCATTGGACAGAGCATGTTTTTGTTTGTTTGTTTATTTGTTCTTGTATTTGCGTTAAACTCAGTGTTTCAATATGTGTATCATATCTTTAAATTACTACCATTATTACATTTTGCATTGTTTATTGCTCTGTTTGGATTGATCGTATTTTGGGTGAGCTCTGAAGTTCTAGACTCTGTTTGAGTTTGAATATAATCATAGGCAGTGTCCCTGTATGGTTTATTTTTGTGAAAAGCAAAACTCATGTGGGATTTCTACAGATAGTTCCAAACTCTTGGATCTATGAAGACCTCTAAATATGTATTTAATTGAAATTCCAAACTATTTTCCAAATTTAAATTCACCATCAGCCTTTGCATGTAGGTCTACAGTTACAGTTGATTCTTATATGTCACAGTTAGCTATTGTGACATTATTTCCTAAAGAAGCATCTTTACAATTGTTGACATATTTTTACCCCCAGCAATCTAAAATTAGTGGGAGTGAGGTTATTGGAATCGTCCTGTCATCTAACGATCTGTCCGTCTACTTGTCTGTAGATGAATCTTATAAGCACAACTCCTCTGAAACGTTTGGTGTATTTTAATTAAACTTTACACAAAGGCAACACACCTCACAAAGATGCATATGAAAGAAAATAATTTGTGCCTGACATCTTCAAGGGGAGATAATTGGATTTGGTGTGTTACTGATGCATCACATAATAATGACATAAGTACAGCATCTACTAAATTACTATATAGATGTCAATGAAACTTCACACAGTGGTAGCACACCGTATAATGCATAAAGGAAAATAATTGTGGCTGGACTTCTTCAAGGGAAGATAATCAGAAATTTGTCTTTAATTGATGCATCATATAATATTAAATTTGTAAGTGGTTGATGGATTTCAGTGAAACTTCACAAAATGGTAACACCATAGGAAGAAAAGAAAATAATTGCAGTCCGACATCCTTAAGGGGAGATGATTGGACTTTTATGTGGTTGCTGGTGTTATTGTTTATTTTATTATTATTATTATTACTGTTTATCATATATGTCAATTATATGTACAGATGTTGTCCACTGTCCTAATTCAGGTGTTTCATCACAGAAGATTTACCATCACCAATACAAAAGCCATGTAATCAACGTGTGTGTGTGGGGCGGGCTATCATTTTGTGTGCTTGCTCACAGATCTCCAGTTTCATCATTCTTGGCTGTGATTTGCACAGCTGTTTAAATGCCACGAGACACGTAATGTCTAACTGGCAGAGATGATGATGATGATGATGATGATGATGATTGTTCAATACATCCCTGGTTAGTGTTCTCATCCAGTCTGCCTGATGGCTGCATCGCTTCAAATTGAATCTTTTAATCATCTGGACATTAAATTACATATTCTACCCTACGTCTGTTCAAATAAGGCTCACAGTCTGAAGCTTCAAAGGAAGTCCCACTCAAACAGAATCTAATGCCCCTTCACTCTGTGCTGTCAGAGTGGGGCTCCTCGCAGCTCTAAGTGTAATGGGATTACTTGCATCCATTAGTCAACAGCTCACACCAACAGACTGCATGGAGTCTATAAGCTCAGCCCCTGAGGTTTTTAATCCACTGAAGGACATCGCTCTCCCAGAGCAATGGGCTTTAGATGGTAAAAGGGCTTGTTCCTCTGAAGGATTTGGGTTTTGCAGGAACCTGTAAATGTATTACAGATCAATACAAACTCAATAGGCTATGTGTTAGCCAGATCCTGCTGTAAACAGCAGTTTCTTCACTTTGGTGAGGTGGAAACTCGTCAAACACAACCTGTGTGTGTGTTGTGCATAGAAGTGTTGTTTGAGCATTTACTTTAAACTGACACAAATTGTGGCTTTTCTAAGAGAAGCACCCATGCTGAATAGATTAGTTGTACTATTCCTAACTAGATGGACACTCAGAAGTGTTAGGAGAGTTCATACCTCTGCCAAGGCATGTCCTTCCCCTTCCTTCCTTTAAATAGTTGAATGTCTCTGTGTTGTCATCGTAATGTATTTCCTGATTTTATTCTAGATTTTAATTCTTGTGTTTTATGTGATTTGTGTCTTTTTGTAAATTGTTCTCTGCCATGTGAAGCGATAATGTAGTGCAACACCTAAGACAAATTTCCCTAATGGGACAATAAAGTTGACCTTGACCTTGATTAACTCCAAAAATTCAACCACTAAACCAATATACTACCTTCCTAGTCAGAATTATTAACACCTCTATATTTTAAGAACAGATTTTAAACCATGTTCTGAAATAAATGTAAATGAACCAATTTTGTATTTTCAGAATATTTTATAATTTTATCATAAAATAAAACAAAATACAGAAGTAAAATGTCTGTCTTGCATGCACAAGCACGTGCGCATGCATAACAGAAATATTGCAGCTAAGCAACAGTATACAGTCCAGTGTTCACAATGACAGATGGTTGAAAAGACAACCTGTATATGAAGATTTATCCTCCCTGTCAAATAGAATGCAGTTATAGTGCAGCAGATAACTGAAACAATCCTTCACTTGGTGATACAAGCATCAGATTTTGCATGAATATTCTTCATAAATCAGTGTTTGAGGAAAAAAGTGCAGGCCACTTGAAAATCCAATATGGTGGCCAGGTAGGGGTCAATGAAGAATTAAACAGGTGTCAAAGTTAAACTTGAGCTAATAGGATTAATAAATGGAATAATTCTGACTGTGTTGAATGCTTGGTTTGCAGTGGTGGGCACAGATAACCAAAAAATTAATTTCGATAACAGATAATCAGATAACTGAAAAGTTATCTTTGATAAAGATAAAACAATAAACCACCCAAAAATGTATCAGAAGTTACAGATAACCGATAACAGTTAAATTCCAATATTATCTCCGGCACATTTACAACTACTAGTAAACCAAATTTAATAGCTTCTAATAATATTAAAAATAACAACAGACCCAAACAATAAGACCACACTTTTTTCTTTCAACAGTCTGCCCCTGCTGGAAGCTCTTGTTTGCTACAGCACTCCGAGCACAGAGGCACCCCGAGACCTAAACAATGAGACCACACTTTTTTCTTTCAACATTTGGCCCCTGCTGGAAGCTAATATCTCAACACAGAGGCACCCTGAGAGCAGCCATAAACCCAGCTTTCTATCAATGACAAAGCTCCAGTCATGCAGAGGTCTTGAAAAATAAAGTCATATTGAGTTATGGTGTTGATTTATAAATAATATTAGTACCGATAGAATAACTCCATTAATGTCAATTCTGTCATTTGTACAAAGTTAAAATATAACATATATCTTTTAATGTTGAATAATGCACTAATTCTGACATTTTGTAACAGAGACAGATCGCAAAGGATTCTGGGTAAACGTGCCTCTGCTAAACACTGATTGGTTCAGTCATTCATTATGTAAACCAACACGTTAATGTGACGTCTGTCGTGTGTTGGTGTTTAAATGTGCTTTTGTAAAATATTCCATTTTTTTATTTGTAAAAACAGGCATTTTTACGGAGCCCTGGAAGTGTCATCGCAAAATTTTTTGCATGTGCAGAGAATGTGCGCAAAGATGCGCACATTCTCTCCACATTCTCTCTTTACAGCATTCATTTGATGTTGTAAAACGTGCTTTACAGTGTGCGAGATGATTTTTCATGCAAGAATTTTTTGGACCAAGTTTCAGGTTAATCGTGCGTCCTGCATTGTGTAGTGTTCATGGAGTATCAAGCTGCGGTCAACATCTGACGACCACCTCCTAATCGTATGGTCGAATGAGAATCAAACCTGTTTGATATATTATTGTGGTCGGCCGTCGTGAGGTTATCCTGCTGCTGAAAGCTACAAGCAGCTTCCAACCGTTTGCACTGTGCCTGTGCAAACACTGCAGAGCTGTCTTGTAATAATGTTATTATTATTATTATTATTATCATTATTATTATTATTATAATTATTTTGCAGTTGTTTTGTTTTTAAACTTCATTTGTAAAAAAAAAAAAAGCCATTTGCAAAGCAAAAAAGTTGATTTGACAATCATCTGACATAACCGGGGTCAAAATAAATAGAACACTGCCATCTACTGGTTCCCAGACACTGCCATGAACACTAATGGCCAGTAGATGCTAGATGACAGTAGAGGCTTTCAAAACAAATTCTAGATAATCCCTGTCTGCTCACATTTAAAATGCGTGGAATTTAACAAACGCAATTAAAAAATCAACGTCTACAAACGCAGAGAATATATTCAAGAGAGTTTTAGGCACTAGAGTTTAATGCTGTTGTCCGTGCCTGAACAGAGTGTCTGAAATACATTTGTCCTGTTGTGACGTACTGAGATTACATCATCCTACCCAAAATGCACTGCGGGGCAGAGCATGTGCACACAAAACCTTAAAAATTAGCACATTACTTTAAAACTAAAACATATATCTGATATTTTTACTTTATGAAACTTCGGACATGACAGTAATTTTAAATAACTTGTCCAAAATTAGTTTGGTTAAAATTTGAACCATAAGTTAAAAATGTATGCCTCTGGATGACTTAGGTCATATTGCGAGCATATCAGTATGGGGTTAAAGGAAATGTTTTTTTTTTCCTTTTTTCCTTTTGGGGCTGTTTTTGTTTGTTTATTGCAGTGATGTAAAATGTACATTTTCTAGCTCATCAGTAAACCTTTTTCTCTCCATGTTGTTCTCCTCCCCTCCTTTTTTTTGTGGCACTCTTCAGGAGGAGATGTGTCCTAAAGGTGAGGGGGTGTCACCTCAGCACTGTGTGTGGTCCTCAGCAGTCAACATCAGGGATAAGTACATCTACGTGACCCAGCCCCTCCAGAGTCGTCTGCTGGTTGTTGATATTCAGGCCCAGAAGGTGGTGCAGGTGGGTGCTACATGTGTCTGTCCTGTCAGTGCAATACAAAGAACAAATCATCCACCAAATTATTGTTTTCACTTCTGAAGCAATGAAAGCTTCTTTACACAGCACCCTCTGAAGAGATTGAAGCAACAAAGTCAACCCATTAGTCTTTTTTTTTTTTTTTTTTTTTGTATCCACTCAAGATTGTGGATTTTGAACTCCAAACATGAATGAGACATTATTAATTGTCAGCTTTTAACTCCTGGTATAAACACATAAGAGTATTTTCATAAAACATTGCACCTCTTTTTATACATTTTTAAGATGTGTTATGAATGAAACAGATGTTTTTTTTGTGACCCAAGTATGATTAAAATTTTATTTGTATCAAAATCTAGCACTTTTATCTCTAAGGTATATCATAAAATTAGAGATCATTTTATTTATGGTATTCATTATTTGAGTGATTCAGTGGAAATATAGCGACATTACTCCGTGAGATCTTACAGACACTGAAGGAGGACGGCACATGTGTGAATATGCAGTGTTTGATGTTCACACTGCCTTTGTTGGAAAATGAAAACTTGAAAATTCCAAGTTACAAGATGGAAAAACATGTACAGTCTAATAAAGCAATGGTAAAATGTTCATCTCTCCACTGACTCATTTTGGGAAACCAAGGAAAAATGCTGAACCTGTAACTACTGTTAGCATTCACAAGTGACAAAGCAGACCTATTGCCTTATTGTCCAACAGATACACACATGGATAAAATTGTTGGTACACCTATATTTTATGCACACATGTTAATATATGGTCAGAAATAAATGCAAACAAAGCAATGTTGTGGAGGAAATTGTCTCCTGTCCTGTTGAACATGATGAAATGAACACTTTACGTTTATTGATGGTATTTCATGAATTTATTTCAAGATCTTGAAAAGCATACACAGTCACACAGAATACGAAAGTCTGTGGTAAAGTGGAGTCCAGCCTGCCATCCCCGTCAGTACATTTAAACCCAGGGAGAATGATTCGCCCCAAAGGGTGTGGTTACAGACACTGAGCTCTGAGACACATAATGTTACCAGTTTTACAGGATGGTTAAAGACATGATTTCAGACAAAACTCTTGAAAACAGAATAACATAAACATCGGTTTACAGTTGTGCCTTCAGAGATAACTGTATCTTCAGAAATGATCAGAAACATCTGTGGCTGGAACAATTCGTCTACCGGCAGAAACCTTTTTTTCACTATCTTATCAATCAATCAATCAATTTTTTTATATAGCGCCAAATCACAACAAACAGCCGCCCCAAGGCGTATCAGTAAGAAGACATGCAAGGATGTTCCACGGTTGCAAACAAGCACTTTGAGTTTAAGCCTGAAGACAGCAATATAAAATGTCTGTAACGCGTAAGTATTTATATTTAAGTATTTATAAGAATTCTACAGCAGCATTTTTTTAATCAATATATTATTTGGCAATTATTCATAAAGTGAAATCCAAAGTCCTGACATAAAATGTAAGTTGGACACAATTATTGGCACCCTTTGATGAATTTACAGTAAATCATCACTTTTAGAGCTAGTCAGGGGATGGACACATGAACATTTCCAAAGTTGGAGCCCATTACAACACATTAACTCTGAGGGGGTCCATGAACTTTCCTGCAAGTCCAAATCAATGGAGTTTTTTATATTTTGGGATGCCTGAGGATTAAAATGCAAGAAATACAATCTCTTAAAAAGGCAAATTTAAAAAACAAGTATTCAAACAAGTGGCCTCTTGGAGAGAGCAAACCAGAGGACTGTCACCACAGTCTTTATGATGCCTTTATATTTGTCAGTCAATAGAAGTATATTGCAATTTAGACCTATTGTCTATTGTCTTATCTACTTGTACCATGCCCATGGTGCAAAGTAGGAAAATGCACTTTTTAACCATTCACATAATACACTGTGTGTCTTACTTAGTTGATCACAATGCAGCATGTAAACAATAGCTCCCGGGTGCTACGGAACATGTGGATGCTATAAGACTGGACTGGTTGGAGACTTGTTGAGCTAGTGAGAAAATGAAGCTGACACACAAATTTGAACATGAACTTGCAAATGTCAATTTTTCTGGTGGGGTTGCATCAACATGATTAATGTTGTTCTGGAACAATATTAGTCATTAGTCAATATTAGTGTTTCTTAGCACACAAATCCAGAGCAGCACCTTGCAAGTTGAGTCCAGATGTAATCCCATCTTAATGCAGAGACAAACTCGGAGTGCACTAAAATAAAATCCATTCACTGTTTGGTATTTAAATTAAGTGAGTAGAGGTTTATCCAGTAATATGCTTGTTTTTGTCTGTGTTAGCTGGATTACTCAGGACAAACCCATGGATTTTCAGTGTTGATCTCTCTGCACATACATTGTGAGATAGGAAGTTATTGAGAATGAAAATGAAAATACATTTTTTTTAAAAAGTGCACACATTGTTTCACACGAATATTTTCTTCTTCCACAGTTATGATGACTCATTGATTGCATGCAAGTTGCAATTGTCATGTTTAGATATTGAAGGATGAAATCTGCAATTACCGTGCATCAGTCACATTCACATTGCCAATATGTAGCTGTCCAACCACATCACGAGTCTGTCAACTTCAAGTGACTATGCTATTGAAGAGCCACAGATGTAAGAAGCCCACACCCATACTATAATACATCAAGTGCACCTCAAGAGCCTGAAACAATATGGTGCCCAGGTGGGTGCTGGCTGGCTCGCCATTCATCTTGCCGATAACAGCTGTTTAGAGACTGAATCCCTCAGGGGTTCTTCCCAGGGTCAGCATCATTTATAATGAGGTACAGGAGGAAAAGAAGTAGGCCTAACTTGAGGTGAAGGCGGCAGCAAGAGGAGAACAGGGAGAAGTGGATGGAAGAGAGGTGGAGAAGGTGGAAGCAATGCAAAAATGGTGACTTTTTTTTTTTTACCAGGTTACAAAAATGAGTGAGTTAATTACACACTCTTGAAACTATGATGAAGAAAGCAGCAGATTTGTTTACCCCTTCACTTCTGTATCGATGTTGTCAAATAAGTGGTTTTCCAAAAAAAAAAAAGGTTTTGAAAATATGAAGATTTCCGTATGTTGGAGGATGATTTATGCACTCGTTTGCATAAAGTGCATAATCATAATCATCACAAGATGTATGTGTGAACCTGCAGTGATGGAGGCTGCGTCTCACTTTACACCTGTCCTTGTCCCCAGATGAAACACTTGGAACAGAGACAAAAACATATGGTGCATTCAGGTGCTCCTCATGCTTGTAAGGTCAAAGTGGTGTTCATATACAATAAATAAATAAATAAACATCATGTGAGATAAAATAAAACTCACAACGGAGAGAAAACAAAAATCACAAAACACAGTCAGGGACACAAGTATTCAGTTTATTTGCAAGCATTTCAACTTTTTGTAGGTGAAAAATAACAGATCTTTGTCACAGATTAATATTACAGGAACTGCCACCATAAAGAACAATGAATTAAATGTATATCTATACATAGCGTACTGTGTTGCAATGAATAAATGTATTAAAAGTGCTCAGTTCATTTCTTGGTACATTATATAAGGTTCCAAAGTATGATGTCACTTATAACGATGCTTCAGTTGGTTCTACGCTATCTTTTCAAAATGTTCATTTTCTGCTTTGAAGACCTCAGCACTCAGTCTGGCACTTTATGTTAGATCTAGTTATCAAAGTGATATTGTTCAAAATATGTCATTTTCTCAGCACCTGTCTTATCTTCTGGAGGCATGTGGCTGTGACTGACCTTGTTGCATCTTCATCATGGTTCCTTTTTGGCTTGTGGGATTTCCAGATCCTTGTAGCTGCCCTGTATGTCTGCTATCCTGCCTTGTGGCAACACCACCGCCTCAGTCCAGATCACCTTACCTCGCTTTGGCACCATTCAGCCATATCTATTCAGTGTCAATGACAATCCCAATATCCTTACTATAGATCTTGGTGAGGAGGATCAGTGAGTCAGTGTCTCCTTCACTCTTGGCATACAGTTTGATGTCATCCATCTACAGGAGGTATTTGATGGTTACTCTGATTCTGAGTTGATATCTGTGTCCACTCCAATCTGTGATGAGTTGGTTGAGGAGCTTGAGACCTATGCAGAACAGCAGCAAAGACAGTATATCACCTTGGTATATTCTGCATTTGATACTAACTTGTGCAGTTGTCTTGGAGTTGGTCTCAAGTGATGTCTTCTACAGTAGCTTTGAGTTCCACTGAGGTCCTGATGAAGGCTATCAGTCTTGTGGTCAATTCAGGTTGTGCTCAAGTTGAGCCGATTGGTCTTAGAGTGCTGCTGTTCTGCTCTGTCAGCCAATAGCTGGTGCTTTGACACCCTAGTATGTGTGTGTGTGTGTGTGTGTGTGTGTGTGTGTGTGTGTGTGTGTGTGTGTGTGTGTGTGTGTGTGTGTGTGTGTGTGTGTGTGTGTGTGTGTGTGTGTGTGTGTGTAAATATATTGTGCAAAAATTTATGATGTGGTCCCAGCACATTTCCCAACTTCATTAGTTCATGAACATGATCTAAATATCTGACCACCTGGAGAGTGGTGCACAGTGGATTGTGAGATATTGAAAGTTGCACAAAGTGCAACTATATGTATCTGCCAAATGTGGGCAAAAGAAGTTTAGGGCAGGCTCCGTTGGTCTGCAGCAGTCCACATATGTGCTCTCTGGGTAGTGGTGCTTCCCAGTGCATATTGGGAAGGTGTTGTGATACGGACCCACAACAGGGGGCGTTAATGAACGGACAATGGATAAGCCAAAAAGTAACAATTTAATGTTGTGAATCGCACAACGAAAGACAGACAATGACAGAGAATGTGGATCGTCAATCATATACAAGGTGACGTGTGGATAGGCTCAAAGATGGAAGACGTCTGGCAAGAGAACAGCCGGATCCCACACAGCTTCCACCGCCAACGGATCTGAGGAACACCGGAGCCGCCAAGCCCTGCGCCCCAGGTGGCCACTGTCTTCAGCAGTCAGACCCGGTACTGCTGGCAGAAACAAAAACAGTTAATGGTGGGTGTGTGTATATACACCCAGCAATCTTACCTAGCTTAATTCCTCCAGGAGGGAAAACCTCCACCTCCAGACACAGAATCACCCGTGCAGCTCCTGTCAGTCACTTCCCTGGAAGGAGTGAGAGGCGAAGACGTCGCGCTCACACTATCCGCCAATCCAGCTTCAGACTGTCACCACAGGAAAACGGCTGCACACAGAACAATATTCAGTCTCAGAAAAATCACAGCATAGAAGGTTACCTGAATGGTAGCTGATTTCTCGGCGGGGAGGTGGAGTTGCAGTCCGGCTTTTATGGAGGATGTGGTTGATGAGTGACAGCTGGTGTTGATGATGTGTGACAGCTGTCACTCCCAGTAGGTCCGACGCCCTCTCGTGCTTGGAGCCCGCACTCCAAGCAGGGCGCCATCAGGTGGTGGTGGGCCAGCAGTACCTCCTCTTCAGTGGCCCACACAACAGGACCCCCCCCTCAACGGGCGCCTCCTGGCGCCCGACCAGGCTTGTCCGGGTGCCGGGCGTAGAAGTCGGCCAGGAGGGCCGGGTCCAGGATGAAGCTCCTCTTCACCCAGGAGCGTTCTTCGGGTCCATACCCCTCCCAGTCCACCAGATACTGGAACCCCCGACCCTTACGACGGACGTCCAGGAGCCGACGCACGGTCCATGCCGGCTCCCCGTCGATGATCCGGGCAGGAGGCAATGCAGGTCCAGGGGTGCAGAGTGGTGAGGTGTGATGAGGTTTGAGACGTGACACATGAAAAACCGGGTGGATCCGCAGTGAAGCTAAAGCTGCCAGCTTCACTGCGGCCAGACTGAGGACCTTGAGGATGGGAAATGGTCCAATAAACCGGTCCTTGAGTTTTTGTGACTCCACTTGAAGCGGGATGTCCTTGGTCGACAACCACACCTCCTGCCCGGGCTGGTATGCAGGGGCCGGGGAACGCCGACGGTCTGCATGGGCCTTGGCCCTCGTCCGGGCCTTCAACAGGGCAGAACGGGCGGTCCGCCACACCCAGCGGCACCTCCTGAAGTGGGCCTGGACCGAGGGCACACTGACCTCTCCCTCCATGAGCGGGAACAATGGGGGCTGGTACCCCAAACACACCTCAAACATGGACAGGCCGGTGGCAGACGACACTTGGCTGTTGTGGGCGTACTCGATAGATAGATAGATAGATAGATAGATACATAGATACATACATACAAACAAACAAACAATGTCCCCATGGGGAAATGTGTCTTGGACGTCTCAAAAATCATGACCCATACAAAGATACAGAATAAGACATAAACAGTTCATAACAATAAAGAATACAACAAAATAAAAAAAAAACATACAAATACTAAAACCTCCTAATGTGCCTGATTGTTAGCGGTGTTTATTATGATATTTGTTAAGGGCTATGATTGATATAGGAACAAAAGAGTTCCTATATCTATTCAGTCTGCAATGGGGGACTCTGAAACGCCGGCCCGATGGTAGCAACTCGTATTGCGTGTGCAGAACCTGGGAGGAGTCAGAAAGAATTCTGTCCACTTGCTTCATCACGCACTGATCAAAAATTGACTGAGGATCCAGGCCAGATGGTTGCTCCAGGCCATCGGTTGCGCAGAGGTCATGCAGCGGAGGGCCTGCTCCAGCTCCTGGTTAGCCCGCTGCCTGTCCGTTTGTCTGAGAGTGATACCCGGACGAGAGACTCACGGTGGCCCCCAGTTCCCTGCAAAAACTCCTCCAGACTTGGGAAGAGAACTGAGGACCACGAGCCGAGATGATCAATCAATCAATCAATCAATCAATTTTTTTTATATAGCGCCAAATCACAACAAACAGTTGCCCCAAGGCGCTTTATATTGTAAGGCAAGGCCATACAATAATTATGTCCGATGGTATCCCATGCAGACGCACGACGTGGTGGACCAGGAGGTCTGCCGTCTCCTGGGCCGTCGGGAGCTTCGGGAGGGCCACGAAGTGGGCCGCCTTGGAGAACCGGTCCACTATCGTGAGGATGGTGGTGTTGCCCTGGGACGGCGGGAGGCCCGTGATGAAGTCCAGGCCGATGTGGGACCAGGGGCGGTGAGGCACCGGTAGAGGCTGGAGGAGGCCCGAAGTCCTTTTGTGGTCAGCCTTGCCCCTGGCACAGGTGGTACAGGCCTGGACGTAATCCCGGACGTCGGCTTCCATAGACGCCCACCAGAAGCAATGCAGGACCACTGCCACGGTTCTGCGCACCCCTGGATGACGGGAGAGCTTGGAACCATGACAGAAGTCTAAAACCGCAGCTCTGGCCTCTGGTGGGACGTACAGTTTGTTCCTCGGGCCGGTCCCCGGGTCCGGGTTCCGTGCCAGGGCCTCCCGGACGGTCTTCTCCACGTCCCAGGTGAGGTTGGCCACGACAGTGGACTCGGGGATGATGGTCTCTGTTGGGTCCGACAACTCGGCCTTGACTTCCTCTTCGTGCACCCGGGACAGGGCATCCGATCGTTGGTTCTTGGTCCCGGGGCGATATGTGATCTGGAAGTCAAAGCGCCCGAAGAACAGTGACCAACGGGCTTGCCTGGGGTTCAGCCGCTTGGCGGTCCGGATGTACTCCAGGTTCCGATGGTCCGTGAAAACCGTGAAGGGCACCGTCGCTCCCTCCAACAGGTGTCTCCACTCCTCAAAAGCCTCCTTCACCGCCAGGAGTTCCCGGTTGCCGACGTCATAATTCCTTTCAGCCAGGGTCAACCTGCGGGTAAAATAGGCACAAGGGTGGAGAACCTTATCGGACTCCCTGCTCTGGGACAGCACGACTCCTATCCCTGAGTCAGAGGCATCCACTTCAACTATGAACTGGCGATTAGGATCAGGCTGCACCAGAACTGGCGGCGTCGAGAACCGGCGTTTCAACTCCCTAAATGCGGCTTCGCACCGATCCGACCAGCTGAAGGGGACTTTAGTGGAGGTCAGGGCAGTCAGGGGGCTAACCACCTGACTGTAGCCCTTAATGAACCTCCGATAGAAATTTGCAAAGCCGAGGAACTGTTGTAGTTTCCTACGGCTTGTTGGTTGGGGCCAATCTCTCACCGCCGCAACATTAGCCGGGTCAGGGGCGACGGAGTTGGAGGAGATGATGAACCCCAGGAAGGACAAAGAAGTACGGTGGAACTCGCACTTCTCGCCCTTCACAAACAGCCAGTTCTCCAACAACCGCTGCAGGACCTGACGTACATGCTGGACATGAGTCTCAGGGTCCGGAGAAAAGATGAGTATATCGTCTAGATATACGAAGACAAACCGATGCAGGAAGTCCCGCAAGACGTCATTAACCAATGCTTGGAACGTCGCGGGGGCGTTTGTGAGGCCGAAAGGCATGACCAGGTACTCAAAGTGACCTAAGGGGGTGTTAAATGCCGTTTTCCATTCGTCTCCCTTCCGGATCCGAACCAGGTGGTACGCATTTCTAAGATCCAGTTTTGTGAAAATTTGTGCTCCATGCAGGGGCGTGAACACTGACTCTAACAGGGGCAGAGGGTATCGGTTGCGAACCGTAATCTCGTTCAGCCCCCTGTAATCAATGCATTGACGGAGTCCGCCGTCTTTCTTCCCCACAAAAAAGAAACCAGCACCCATCGGGGAGGTGGAGTTCCGGATCAGCCCGGCAGCCAACGAGTCCCGGATGTAGGTCTCCATTGATTCGTGTTCTGGACATGAGAGGTTGTACAGCCTGCTGGACGGGTACTCAGCGCCCGGGATCAAATCGATGGCGCAATCGTACGGTCAGTGCGGGGGAAGAGTGAGTGCCAGATCTTTGCTGAAGACGTCAGCAAGATCGTGGTACTCCTCCGGCACGGCCGTCAGATTGGGGGGGACTTTGACCTCCTCATTAGTTGTCACACCGGGTGGAACCGAGGATCCTAAACATTCCCGGTGGCAGGTTTCGCTCCACTGCGTCACAACCCCAGATGGCCAATCAATCCAGGGATTGTGCTTCACCATCCATGGAAACCCTAAAATCACTCGGGAGGTAGAAGGTGTTACATAAAACACAATCTCCTCCCTGTGATTCCCAGACACAACCAATGTCATGGGCTGTGTCTGGTGTGTGATTAATGGAAGAAGGGTGCCATCTAGTGCCTGTACCTTCAAAGGTGAAGGCAGAGCCACCAGAGGGAGCCCTACTTCCTTTGCCCATCTGCTGTCCAGCAGATTCCCTTCCGACCCCGTGTCTACTAGTGCTAGGGCGTGAAGGGTTAAATCCTCACTTAGGATCGTGACTGGGATTCGTGCGGATTTACGGGGCTTCCCCGCATGCGTGTTATGGCCCACCCTTAGCCCAGTATCTAAGGACGGGCGTTGTAGTGTTGACCGTTTGGGGCAGTTCCTCTGTATATGATTACTAGAGCCACAGAAAAAAACACTCCCCGTGGGCCAGCCTCCTTTGTCTGTCGTTTGATTTCATTTTGGCCCTGCTTGTGTCCATAGCTTCGTCAGCAGGGGGAGCTGTTGCCACACGGAGCCCTCTGGCTGTGGAGCGTGGGGACGACGGCACCCTTTCAGACCTGGAAGGAAGACGGATGGCTCGTGCCCGGCCACGCCCCCCGCCCTCCTCCCGATGGTGTTCCTCTAAGCGGTTGTCTAAGCGTATAACCAGGTCGACAAGCCCATCAAAATCCCGCGGTTCCTCCTTAGCCAGCAGATGCTCCTTCAGGACCGGAGACAGTCCGTTTATGAAGGCGGCGCGGAGTGCAACGTTATTCCAGCCGGACCTCGCAGCCGCGATGCGGAAGTCGACTGCATACTTGGCTGCACTCCGGCGCCCCTGTCTCATTGACAGTAGCACGCTCGAAGCGGTCTCGCCTCTGTTGGGATGATCAAAAAACCTGTTTGAACTCCCTTACAAACCCAGCATATGATGTTAGGAGCCGGGAGTTCTGCTCCCAGAGCGCCGTAGCCCAGGCGCGTGCCTGTCCTCGAAGCAAATTGATGACATAAGCCACCCGGCTAGCGTCTGATGCGTACATGACGGGACGCTGTGCAAAGATGAGCGAACACTGCATTAGAAAGTCCGCGCACGTCTCGACACAACCTCCGTACGGCTCCGGAGGGCTTATGTATGCTTCAGGGGACGGTGGGGGGGGGTCGTTGAACGACCAGTGGAACGTCTGTGTCGGGCATGGGACCAGCAGGAGGAGGTGCTGCAGCAGCACTTTGATCTCGCGCCTCCACCCTGGCGGTGAGAGCCTCCATCCTCCGATTGAGAATAACGTTCTGCTCGGTTACCAAATCCAACCGAGCAGTGAGAGCGGTTAGAATTTGCTGCAGCTCACCTAACACGCCTCCTGCTGGCGCCTGTGCACCTTGCTCTTCCATTGGCTGTCCAAGCTCTGGTTGACGCCCCTCGGGATCCATGACGCTGGCCGAGAAATCCTGTTGGGAAGGTATTGTGACACGCACCCACAACAGGGGGAGTTAATGAACGGACAATGGATAAGCCAAAAAGTAACAATTTAATGTTGTGAATCGCACAACGAAAGACAGACAATGACAGAGAATGTGGATCGTCAATCATATACAAGGTGACGTGTGGGTAGGCTCGAAGATGGAAGACGTCTGGCAAGAGAAGAGCCGGATCCCACACAGCTTCCACCACCAACGGATCTGAAGAACACCGGAGCCGCCAAGCCCTGCGCCCCAGGTGGCCACTGTCTTCAGCAGTCAGACCCGGTACTGCTGGCAGAAACAAAAACAGTTAATGGTGGGTGTGTGTATATACACCCAGCAATCTTACAGAGCTTAATTCCTCCAGGAGGGAAAACCTCCACCTCCAGACACAGAATCACCCGTGCAGCTCCTGTCAGTCACTTCCCTGGAAGGAGTGAGAGGCGAAGACGTCGCGCTCACACTATCCACCAATCCAGCTTCAGACTGTCACCACAGGAAAACGGCTGCACACAGAACAATATTCAGTCTCAGAAAAATCACAGCAGAGAAGGTTACCTGAATGGTAGCTGATTTCTCGGCGGGGAGGTGGAGTTGCAGTCCGGCTTTTATGGAGGATGTGGTTGATGAGTGACAGCTGGTGTTGATGATGTGTGACAGCTGTCACTCCCAGTAGGTCCGACGCCCTCTCGTGCTTGGAGCCCGCACTCCAAGCAGGGCGCCATCTGGTGGTGGTGGGCCAGCAGTACCTGCTCTTCAGCGGCCCACACAACAGTGCAGTCGATGGTGAAAGTTTACGTAGGTCTTGACCTCTGGTGTAGCATCTCCCCTGTGCTGATTCTCTTAAAACACTCTTAAACTATTATCTGCCTCACATTTGCTTTGTAGGAGATTAATGCACATTCTCTTTTTTCCAAGTTTCACTGTTAAGAGTTTTTTTCCTTTTTTTTTTATATTACACATTTAATGTGGGAGTAATTTACATTTCTGTGACAAATGCACAAACAATGGAATACTGTGGCATCCTTTTTAACTCACAGTCTGAATAGTGCAGTGCATTTATTATGATTTCCATAACGCAGGGAGGCAGGGTGTTGATGGAATGCATCTGAACACCGGATCTCCACATTTAACAAGTGTGAAATTGAAGAAGCAATGGCTTCAGTGAAAATGTACTGTCAGCCTTTACCCTTGGAAGTATAAGCAGTTGTTGAAGATAGCAAAGTACATAAATTAATACTTTCTCTTATTATTTTGTGTTAGGGTGACAGACGTTGCCAAACGTGTAAGTATGCATTCTGTAGTGCATGCATAGTGTTAATGCTTAAATACTGTACACAATCAATAGAACTAACAATAGCAAATATTTCAAAATCAGTAGTTACCCTTCTGACAGAATACAAATAGATTAGATTTTTTTTTTTTCATAAAAAAACTGCAGAAAACAACAAATGGCACAGTCAGCATAAATATTCCTTTATTGTTTAGGTGATGCTCCTTCAGCTTGCCCCACCATTGATCACTACGTTCTGGTTCCAGGAAACAGTCATTTTTTAATTGTGATGGCTGACCAAAACAAATGGAATAATGAAAAAAATAAATCCATCTTGCACCATGTGTGTCATGTGTACTTACTAGGTTAATCCCAGTGCAATGTGAAAACACTTTATCATGGGTACTATGGAAACTGGGGGCACAATAAATTAATATTTTATTTGTCTCCGCTCCTACTTGGTGGTATATTTGAATTGAATTCATAGAAATAGTTTGTTTCACAGTGTGTTTATACCAGGTGTTTGGCTGTTAGTCTGTTTTTTGTTATTGATTTTATTTATTTTGTTTTTATTTGTGGCACTATGATGTGCAATTGTTCATGTAAAGTGCTTTATAATGTATGACTTGAAACTAAGATTTAAAGAAACATTATTATTATTATTATTATTATTATTATTGTTATTTTTATGGGCAGCACAGTGGCTTAGTGGTTAGCACCGTTGCCTCACAGCAAGAAGGTCATGGGTGCGATTCCCGCCTGTGGCCTTTCTGTGTGGAGTTTGCATGTTCTCCCTGTGTTTGCGTGGGTTCCCTCCAGGTGCTGGGGCTACCTTCCACATCCAAAGACATGCAGGTTAGGTGGACTGGAAACTTTGAATTGTTCGTAGTTGTGCGTGTGCGTGTGAATGTTTGTTTTTGTATGCGGCCCTGTGACAGACTGGCGTCCTGTCCAGGGTGTAGCCCGCCTTGTGCTCTATGACTCCTGGGATAAACTCCAGCCCCCGTGAGCCCTTAATTGGACTAAGCGATTGAAGGTGACTGAGTGGGAGTGTTATTTTTATTATAAAGCCAGCTCTGTTTAAGGTTGAAACCATGACATTTTGAATGATGAGTTTTCTGCTGGGGCTTGTGATATTGCTACTGATTTTGTATTTTTGGGCGGGGGGCACAGGTTAATCAATCACCTTTTTCTATCAAGCAGCCAATATTTGAACCTGTGCCATTAAAAGTTGTCATTACAAATATGGATATTTGATTCTGGCAGTTCAGGAAATAATTTTTTCACATATTTGTCATGATATAAACATTTTATTGCACATATTATTATTTTAGTTACATAAACACATTGTGAACACTGCATTTTTAGAACTAATTTTAAATAGATTTAGTCATGTGACCACCTCTGTGGATCATGAATGGCTTCCGTTTCCCAGATGTCTTTGCTCAGTCACAATAAGGCCTGACCAAGGGCAATGATCTGTCACTCCAACCATCTTGTCAAACTTCACTTTGTTATAGTTTAGATATCTGAGGCTTGTGTTTCTTCAAAACTGTGCAGAGATGTTTGTGAAACTGTGGATGTGCTGTCATTTTGGAAAAGTACAGTAGTACGGTCAGTATCACATGATATTATGAATAAGTTTGGCCAGAGGTCTTGTGTAACCTCACACAAAGAACTCTGAGAACAAGAATACCATAAATGAGGGTAAAATTAGAGTCCAGAACCTCTTAGACCTGTGCTGCACAGAGACAACCTTCAGAACAACTCTGTTTCTCAGAGGAGAGAATTTGTCATATTATACACTCAACCACTTTATCAGGTATACCTGTTCAGTTGCTTGTTAACACAAATAGCTAATCAGGCAACCATTTGGCTGCAACTCAATGCATTTAGGCATCTAGATGTGTTGAAGACCACTTGCTGAAGTTCAAACCGGGCATCAGAACGGGGAAGAAAGGGGATTTAAGTGATTTTGAATATGGCATGGTTGGTGGTGCCAGTTAACACATCGACAGTAAAATGGATATTTGCGACCGTAATCCAGCATTAACATCCGCAAATCATCAGACCGGGGGGGGGGAGGGATTCCCATTCTAATCCAATTCCATCATTTGCACGGTTTATTTTTCTGTAAGTAATTTGGTCAGCGAAGCTTACCGTAGCAACAGCATCTTCATGCCAAACTGGAAATTCTGTGAGCAGACCCACAGACTTCTCCATCTCAACTGCATTAAGTAATTCTGTATCAGAATCTACATCAATACTTTTGTATGATAGATTAAATTCACCCATTTTGGCATTGTCGTCACACCACCAGTTCCTCTCACTTTCAGCTGACAGCGCCATTACTGACATCTGCGTAGCAACGTGGTCAGGGCGCGGAGTAATACATCAAATGTGAAACTGTCAAATATTTTGCTATCATCAATGCTATATTTTATGGTCAGAAATATCACACAATTAACCAATCAGATTTGCAGCACAAATGTAATTGGATTAGAATTACAGAGAATAATCCAAAAAAGGGAAGATATCCAGTGAGCAGCAGTTGTGTGGACAAAAATGCCTTATTGATGTCAGAGGTCAGAGGAGAATGGGCAGACTGGTTGAATGGGTGACTGCGTGATGCCATCATGTCAATATGGACCAACATCTCTGGAGAATGTTTCCAACACCTTGTTGAATCTATGCCATGATGCATTAAGGCAGATGTGAAGGCAAAAGGGGTCCCAGCCCAGTAATTGTAAGATGTTTCAATTCAGTTCAATTTATTAAACTTATAGGGCACCAAATCACGATAGCGTCATCTCAAAGCACTTCACATGAAACAACTCAACAACAAAAACCAAAACAAATTCAATCAAAACATCAAAGAGCATAATCAAAAGGTTCAAAGCATGATAAAAAGTTAAAAGGTTTAAAAAAAAATAGAGACTAAAAGAATAAAAGCATGGTAAACATATATTATCCAGTAAAGTGGCCAGTGAGCGTATATGCACTACAGTGGTGTGATACATAAATATTAAACCCAAAAATAGAAAAATAGACAAACTAAACGTAGTGTTTTCATCTATATTTTCAGTAGCTACTAAATAAACATGACATTTAGATACAGGTGATGTGCAGTTTGCTAATATTACATTACATTATTTATATCCATTCACATTAGCAACATCTGATTTTGTGACTACAATAAAAATGGTATTGTGCACATTACTAAGATGCTATGCTCTTAAATAAAACCTTTAATTCTTTAGGCAGAACCATGACTCGTGGCAAACAGTTGAAAGCAGAAAGGTATTTCACTGTGTCACATACTGATACTGTGACTGATACTAATTATTTCTACAAGCTTTTGCAATGAGATTTTGAAGCTAGAGTGTAGGCGTATCATTACATTCTGTTTCTAACACATTAGCACTAGTGGTGCTGCACACATCTGTGTGCAGATAAAGACAGCTTGATGTTTATTCAAACTTAAAAAAAAAGTCTGTATCTCTTCATCTATCCAGTCAGTGGCTTCATGTATTATTTTTTTTTAACTACAGTGTTATATCCATAATGAAACAAACAATATGTCACCATAATCCTGGTGCTTCTGTATGGAAACTCACAGGTGTCCCAGTCCTTTTTTTTTGTCTTTAATCCTGCTTTGTCATGCATTTGCTCTCTGCAAAACAATTCTTCTCAACAATGGCAAGTAATAATATTTAGGCACCGTCTCCCGTAACTGATTTTTGGCCTTGATTTTTGTCTTGATTTCAAAATTGTATAAATCCAGACTATTTTTGTAGCAAAACTATCCTTACAATTGTAGTTCTTACTATTACTGACTATTGTATATCCATTTACATACAGTTGCAACAAGTTAATGCAGATTACACCTCATTACGTAAGATTCCCCCCTTTGAGTCTGGTCTGCTTGAGGTTTCTTCCTCAGAGGGAGTTTTTCCTTACCACTGTTGCTCTGGGGGTTAGTAAGGCTAGGGCCCTGTCCCACTGGCGTTTAGGAGGATTTGCGTATGGATTGTACACAAAATTGGCTCATATTCGCTTAACATCCGCAATATGTGTGAAACATGCTTGTATGAGTCGGCCGACACCCGCACACATCCGCAATTATCCGCAGAGGCATGTTTTTCCGTTAGGAAAAACATGCTAGGATTTTTGAGCTGCACAAAATTTTGGCTGCGGATGACATCCGCCTTACATACTCCATCCATACTCAATACATACACAATACATAATCTATGTGCTGTATATTCACCGTCATCTTCTGATATCCGCAACTGACAGGGATTTGCGGCTTGGCAGCGGACTGGCACAGTGTGTAAAACGGATATTTTGCGTGCCCATCATGCCCACATCATGGACTAAAATAAGTTGTAGCGACTGCATACAGATTGGCCACGAATAAAGCATTTTTATTACATCTGCTTTGCATCTGATTTGCGGCGGATGCAAATCAGATGCGCTGTGTTCACAGCTGGACGCCGTTCTTTGTTCTACCGGCTGCCACGCACTCTGCACTGGACGCTGAGTATATAAAATAATTATTTTGTGGCGGATTAATCATTTTATTCTGCAAATTGCCTGTTGAAAACAGCTCTAATCTCCTCCTGAATCAAAGCTGCAGCTGGAGCCGTTCGAACGGCTCCAGCTGCAGAAAGCATTTTGAGCCATCTAAAAAGGTAATTATTTGACTTGTTTACATTGTCAAGGCTTGATAAAACAGTTGTGTTTTTTCCTTCTTGTCTGCAGCTGTTACACTATTTATTCCTATGTTTATAACAGATTTAACTTTGTGCGCGATGCATCATAATACACCCGTAATACTGCCGTGATAATCGCAATGCGTCTGATCCGTTTCCTCAACACATGCGTTATATAACCATGATTGTTCATCATATATTCGCTATATATTATTAATATATCCGTAATTCATACTGGGACATTTGTCATTTTTGGCCATTTTTGTTGCAGATGACAATGAACGCCCGTACTTTGTATACTCAATTCATGCACAATTAATCCTCTCCCCAGTGGGACAGGGCGCTTAGATCTTACTTGTGTGAAATGCCTTGAGGCAACTCTGTTGTGATTTGGTGCTATATAAATGAAAATAAATTGAAATTGAAATAAAAAAAATCACATTATACGATCTCTGGGCTGGAGAGTGGGCTTGGTGGCCTAGGCTGCTTTTGCTGCCCTTCCTCTAGCAGCCACTGCTCCTCAATGTTGGTGGGCCCTACCTTGCCTTGGCCGTTCCCCTTCCCTGCCTCTGGAGGGCATAGCTGTGGTGTATCTTGGCGGTGACAATGTGAGTCTTGATGGGGTTGATAGTGAATTTGTTACATCCAAATTGTGTTGTGTGCAATAAGAAGGAAGATTGTCTACTTTTTCAGCCAATTACCCCAGTCGATGTTGTCTGACGTGTGCATTTTTGGTAGTAACATAATAGATTTTTTCCTGGTAAACACCACCCTGTATATGTATGTATATATATATATATATATATATATATATATATATATATATATATATTTATTTTATTTTTTTTACATAACTCAAAGCAGTGTTGCTAATATTGTCTTACTAGCATACTGATATAACAGTACTCATGGCAATACAATGTGATGTAGTTGTAGCATGCTCATTCATAAATATCAAGCTGAGCTTTTTGTGGTATCATCACATGATGATGATTATTTACTCTTGTAATAAGACTGTAAGCATTCATGCTGTGCCACATTAGGTGGCAGAATGGGTACAACATGCCTAAGCAGCACCAAAATCAGCGGTAATCACTTAAAGATCTATATACCATGATTAAGTGTCCTCCGATACATCAAATCGTCAAGTGTTCATATTCACATAAAACTGGATATTCGTCAGCACATTCTTATTTTGTCATTCACTCACTAATTCCTACTTAGCCCAGAGAATATTACACCTGGATACAGTTCATAAGATGTACTTATTTCCAACTACTTATTTCTTTTTGACTTAAAGAATCACTGCTCATTTGTACATATCTCAAGTTTGCATCTGCTCCCATCATGCACAAGACACCTACACAAAAGCAAATGAAGGCATAGCTGAGTGGAGTCAATATTACACAGCATGCGTACACACATGCTGAGTTGACACTTGGCTGACCGGTGCAGAGCAGAGGGCCAGACCTCCCATTACGGAACACAGAGCTTGTGGTCTCGCTCCACTGGTGAGGGTGTCAGCAGCTCCCTGTCCAGCCAGCCAGAAGCAGGGTAATGGATTGTGTTATTCCTCCGTGTTGACATTGCACCAAGCCAGAGGTCTCTCTCTCACTCCCTCGCGCTCTCCCCTCCTTTACACTGTCTCTTTGCACTCCCCATTCACCTGATACGAATGAGATCTCCTCCACATGACTCTGCGGCACAACCACAAAGTTTTTTTTTACTTAATTTATTGTCTTTTACATGTTGGTTGAAGAATTACTGCATGTGATGAATTTTAAGCTGCTACCTACACTCTTACCAATGTAGAGTTTAGAATCATGTTTTATGCCTTTCTATTATATTTACATCCCAAAAGGTCCACCTTTTCTCTTCTTACATATTAGTTTGTCCCAGAAATTCCTGATTTTTCCCAATTCAATTTCAATTTATTTCATTTCTATAGTGCCAAATCACAACAAACTTGCCTCAAGTAACGTCTAACACAAATAAAGTCTAACCTTACTAGAGCAACCACACAGGCGACAGTGGTAAGGAAAAATTCCCTGTGATGATTTGTGGAAGAAAGCTCAAGCAGACCAGACTCAAAGGGGTGACCCTCTGCTTGGGCCATGCTACCGACACAATTGACAATACAGGAAATTATACAGGAAATTATACAGGAAATTTTGGGAGTCCAAGCTGGTGCACAGAAGAAGACACTCACTCCCACTTCTGAGAGTGAAAAAACCTCAGAGAGAAAAAAAACAGAGTCAGGTGGCAGAAAGACAACAAATACAGTATAATTTGTGAGCATTAAGCAACAAGAAAAACAGAAGAAATACTAAGTTGATTGCCAGCATCTAGCCCTAAGCTTCACTAACAGCCCCAAACTTTACATAAATTTGAGGCTGTGACCCGCTCTGTTTACGAATAAAATTAATTTAATAAGCATAGTTACATACTACGCCAGTATGCTAGTCATATGAAAGGGAAAATAAGTGCGTCTTAAGTCTGGACTTGAAAGTCTCTACAGAATCTGACTGTTTTATTGATGCAGAGAGATCATTCAACAAAATAGGTGCACGATAAGAGAAAGCTCTGTGACCCGCAGACAATTATCCAGAGTTTACATACAGGCTTATTGTAAATGTGAATTTGACCAAATTTTCAAGCTATTTCTTCTATGGCACCTGATTGTTTGTGGCTTTTGCTGAGAAAAAAAAAAAAACTTGGACATCCAGTTGGGGCCTGAAATCAGGCCATACTTTCATCAATTAAAAAGCAGGCAGTGGCATCAAAAATGTCTTGCAAAATGAAATAGGCTTGCAGACACAGATAATATGAACAATATACAGCACATGTAATAATTTAATTTGATGACATGTCCACTGCAATTTTGCAAACACTTTGGAAAGTTTAACAACAATGCATTAAATGATTTGTCAGTTAAATCCACCGGATTGAAAGTGCTGTTTGTGTTGTCAGTACTTCCATTGTATTGTGAAGCTTTGGAAAATGTTTCTGTGTTTGGGTGAATTTGCAAAAGACACATTATCAAATTAAATTTATTCACACACTGCAGGTAATATTTGTGTTTTTGTTTTTGGTGCTCATTATCAGGTATCAGTGTACATAATTCCTCCTGTTCCTCTCTGTGTGTCCAGGCAGTCACAACAGACCCTTTTCCAGTAAAGCTGCTGTATGACAAGTCACATGACCAGGTGTGGATCCTGACATGGGGAGATATGGACAGAACACACCCAAGACTTCTGGTATGTCATCTATGTTAAAAATGTATCAGGTAATAGACTCAGGTTGCTCTTCATTTCTAATATTTAAGGATTTTCTCTTTGTTTGTAGCTAATTTTGAGTGAAATCTGTCAAGAATCAATGAAACTCAAGTTATTTTTTTTTCCTTTTATAAATGTTTGCCTTTAAAGAAAAGCCAAATAACTGTACCCGTGTTCTTACCTGACTAATTGACTGTCAGGACTAGTTCATGATTGTAATGTGATGGAACATTGCAACATTACGTGATGATTTACCCTCTCCTTTGTTTCAACTGACATCTCTCGTGTTGGAGCCATGATTCCTATCAGTCCACTTGGTGTAACAGCTCTCCAAGGTGTGATCACTCCTTTTTAGATGCAGACTAACAAGCAGATGTGATTTGATGCAGGTGTTAGTTTTGGGGATGAAAATTTACAGGGTGATTCCATAATTTATTCCTCAGAATTGAGTGAGTCCATATTTTTTTCCTCTGCTTGGTCTAAAAAAAGTAACCGTTACTGACTGCCACAATCTTTTTTTCTTGATTTCTTATAGTGTTTCTTGAAGCCAGAAAGTTGCCATTTGAAATGACTTTAGTTTTGTGTCATGTCTGTGATCTGCTTTTTTTCTACAAAATTAAACAACTGAATGAACATCCTCAGAGGCCGGTGATTCCATAATTTTTGCCAGGGGTTGTAGAAGTTATTCATTCATCAAGGGTCATGGTGAAACTGGAGCCTATCCCAGCAGTCATAGGAAGTGAAGCACAAAAACGTTAGAACAACTTAAATAAAATAACACCAAATGACACCTAGTAACACCAAAACCTTTTAATTAAATGTAATTAACCTTGTGGAAGACAAAGCAAATCAGGTACAGCAAGAAAAGCCCCATGGTGTGTAATCAGTAGTGGCTGAGTTTGAGTTACTTTAAAAAGATGCAGGTACATTTAAAATTAAGAAGGGCATTCTTTTTGTAAAGTCTTGTACCACAGAGAAAGATCAGGACATTGTTCAAAACTATAGGAACACCAGATAAATGGCATCCAAAAACACACAATCACATACAAAAGAAATGAAGGACACAATGATCAGAGTGTGACATGGGTAAATTGAAGACGTAAATAGAAGACGTAAACAAAGTCAGACACTTTGTTGTTGACACACATTCATTTTTAGAGCAGAATCCTTCAAAGGAGTATAGCGGGTTGTTATTCTGTTGCCAGAAACTGAGCCCAGATGTAAGTATGCACACGATCAGTACATTGTGAAATAGTTTATTAAAGGGTTAAGGGATGGGGTGGCTTTTTGTGACGTGAGAACTTAGGTTAGTGTGGCATTGAGGTTTGGCGTGGTGAGGGCATGTCTCATGAGATGTGAAGACTTGACTTGGTCTCATAAAAAAGTTTGATGAGGTGAGAGATTGACTGGCAAGACGTGGACATGTGAGGCTCATCCACACCCATTGAGGTGTAGCGTAATATGGGTCATTCCTGTTGAATGAAGGCAGAGGATGGTTGGGCCTGTGACATGTAAAGGCAACCTGCCATATCATGGATATGTCTTGGGTAGTGAGGACTTTACATGATGTAGCTGCTAGTTATCTCTCAAAATCTTGGCTGGAGGAGGGCAAGATTTTTGATGATGTGTGGAGGCTAGTTGAAGACTGGGTGCATCGTGATTAGATTTGATAAAAACTTGAGTGGAAAAATCTTTTGAAGCGAGACAGCTTACTCATTAATGGAACACCCTAGACTGATGACCAAAGATCACAAAATGAGAACCAATATCCATAGATTAAACAGAGACAGGTGTGGGATGAGGAAAAAGTAGCATGTGTGTAATATAGACAAGAGATGTAAGAGACATACTGTACACACGGAGAAAAACAAAGTGGTTGTAAGCCAGAATCTACATTTTAGAAAATCTGATGAGCATTTTCAACCTGAAAAATGTTATTCTGATGTAAGTGAAATAAGGTAAAAAAAAAAATAATAATAATTAAGATTATAATTTGCATGTTATGGTTAGGGGTCCGGAGAGAACTGGGCCATTACAGGTGATGGACTTAAATGCTGGGAGCAAGGAAGAGAAATGATTGTGAATGGAAAGATTTTTTTTACAATAAATACATGAACAATGCTGCGCTGGTTAGACAGCCTGCTGAGCCAAGACAGAGCCCGCTTGTAGTGGTGGAAATCTGGGAGCTGCAGTGCAGACACTGACAGACCTGGGAGTCTGAGAACAAGCAGGAATCCTGGGGTATATGGGAACTGGATCTGGAGCCAGGTGGGCGAACAGAGCCGAGGACGGGAACTAGGAGAACGGAGGAGAACAGAGGTCAGGGCTTGCACTCGTAACACTGAAGCCTTTAACAACAAGCAGTTCACTGTAGGCTTAAAAAGGCAATGTTCACAGGTTCAGAAATAAAGTTCACTTTCTAGGAAACAAGGTTTGCTGTTGAGGAATCGTTCAAAATTCTTCAGAAGTCAGGTGCTGCACGTCTTGTGATGGAGTTCCAGTTAAGCAGGACTTGACTTTAGTAATGACTTGGAAAGTTCTCAGTGGTTCAGTATCAGAGTTCATACAGTTCTTGGAAAACAATTCTTGGAAGTAGTTCTTGGTTCTAGTTCTTGGAAACAGTTCTTAGTCATGCACAGTCACAAACAAGAAGAGCATGAGAAAGTGATCTCACAGACATGCAGGAACTTAACTGAAGCATGGCAGAGCTACGCGCTCTGTAGCTGAGAGCCGGAGAGTTCCAAAGTGATGTCGTGCAGAGCGTGGCGTGGGAGCCACGCAGGAAAGTGTCTGAAAACACCAAAAACATCAACAAGCTCTAATACAGGAAGTAGAGGTGGCCAGGTTACCTTGAAATGAGCTGCAGAAAACCCACACATCAGAGCGCTTGGAAACGTCAGCACAGAACAAGGTCATGGATGAATCTGGCCTCAGAAAAGGAAAGAATCCAGCCAAGACTGAGCTTAAAGCCGGGGTTTAAGTAGCCTGCTCCTGATGGATCAGGTGACCCTGGACCATCCCTTGGTTATGCTGCTTTAGACGTAGACTGTGGGGGGGTTCCCATGATGCACTGTTTCTTTCTCTTTTTGCTCTGTATGCATCACTCTGCATTTAATCATTAGTGATCGATCTCTGCCCCCCTCCACAGCATGTCTTTTTCCTGGTTCTTTCCCTCAGCCCCAACCAGTCTCAGCAGAAGACTGCCCCTCCCTGAGCCTGGTTCTGCTGGAGGTTTCTTCCTGTTAAAAGGGAGTTTTTCCTTCCCACTGTAGCCAAGTGCTTGCTCACAGGGGGTTGTTTTGACCGTTGGGGTTTTTCATAATTATTGTATGGCCTTGCCTTACAATATAAAGCGCCTTGGGGCAACTGTTTGTTGTGATTTGGCGCTATATAAAAAAAAGTTGATTGATTGATTGATTGATTGATGAGCTGCTCATAAGCTTCAGGTGCGAGGAGAAGATGAGTTACAGGTGTTCCTCGGCTCTGCAGTGCGCCATCTGCGGGGAAAACTAACAAACTACACACAAGGTTAAAAAAAAAAAGGAAAGGAGAGAGGCAGACACAGGCAGACCATGACATTGCAGGGACATTTTTGAATATAATGGAGGTAAAATATACAACCCCTGGCAAAAATTATGGAATCACCGGCCTCGGAGGATGTTCATTCTGTTGTTTAATTTTGTAGAAAAAAAGCAGATCACAGACATGACACAAAACTAAAGTCATTTCAAATGGTAACTTTCTAGCTTTAAGAAACACTATAAGAAATCAAGAAAAAAAGATTGTGGCAGTCAGTAACGGTTACTTTTTTAGACCAAGCAGAGGAAAAAAATATGGACTCACTCAATTCTGAGGAATAAATTATGGAATCACCCTGTAAATTTCCATCCCCAAAACTAACACCTGCATCAAATCACATCTGCTCATTGACATTAACCCTATGTCATGAAATTGACCCTATGTGTCTTTTTGCAAGGAATGTTTTCACAGTTTTTGCTCTATGGCAAGATGCATTATCTTCTTGAAAAATGATTTCATCATCCTTAAACATCAGAAAAGTGTCCAAAATATCAACGTAAACTTGTGCATTTATTGATGATGTAATGACAGCCATCTCCCCAGTGCCTTTACATGACATGCAGCCCCATATCATCAATGACTGTGGAAATTTACATGTTGTCTTCAGGCAGTCATCTTTATAAATCTCATTGGAACAGCACCAAACAAAAGTTCCAGCATCATCACCTTGCCCAATGCAGATTCGAGATTCATCACTGAATATGACTTTCATCCAGTCATCCACAGTCCACGATTGCTTTTCTTTAGCCCATTGTAACCTTGTTTTTTTCTGTTTAGGTGTTAATGATGGCTTTCATTTAGCTTTTCTGTATGTAAATCCCATTTCCTTTAGGCGGTTTCTTACAGTTCGGTCACAGACGTTGACTCCAGTTTCCTCCCATTCGTTCCTCATTTGTTTTGTTGTGCATTTTCGATTTTTGAGACATATTGCTTTAAGTTTTCTGTCTTGACGCTTTGATGTCTTCCTTGGTCTACCAGTATGTTTGCCTTTAACAACCTTCCCATGTTGTTTGTATTTGGTCCAGAGTTTAGACACAGCTGGCTGTGAACAAATTGAATGAAATTGCATATTCATAATAACTGCAAGTACAGTAAACCCATGACTGGCATGTCTTGAATGCACAAAGTTTCTTTTTCATTATTGTTCTCCTTTTACACTACTCCACTCGAGTATGGTGTGTGAGTATTTGCCATCGCACAACTGTGATGAGCGATTATCTTCTTGGGAGCATCTAATCTGTATCAACTGTTAAAAGTTCACAGAGAGAGCCAAACAGTGCTTCATAACTAATTGAGCATGTTTGTGTACCTGCGTTCCTGTTTATACGATAACCATTTGTATGACAACATCTAATCTATATATGTTTTAGAGCATTTACCAAGCCAGCAAAACAGCAATTCACAGGTGTGGTGTTTCCAGAGTGTGCCTGTCGTCCCTTTAGACCACTGGTGTTGGAGGCTTCACAAATGAGAAATGATCACAGGTGTGGTCGTATTTAATCCACCTCAGGGGATTCGAGGAAGGGAAAGGAGTGGAAGCTCAGAGGGCTGAAGAGGCGAAGGGTAGGAGGAAAGACACAGAGCTGAGACTCATGGGAGTCGTATGTTGCTGTTTTTAATATTTTATATATATATATATATATATATATATATATATATAAAATAGCCAAGTGGCCTCTATGTGTGTGCGTGTGTGCATGCGGCTTTGATCACACAGAAACTGGGGAGAGTTGACATTTGCCGTTTGGTATGCTCACGTATTTTGGTTAAAGGATGAATGCTGTAAAAACAGAAAGTTGATAGGCCTAATATTGTATTTTTGGAGAAATGAGCAATTTTAGCTAACCAGTAAGCTATGGACATTGTGTTGCAATGCACCATGGGAGTTTGGGCTTTGCAGTTTTAAATGTTGTTCTTGTGGTGCTTTTGATGTCTTCAGCCACCATCTCTGTGAGTGTATAAAATTAAAAGCATCTACTTGCAGCAGAATGCTGAAAAAGCAAAAAGCTCTGTGTGCGTGCGACTGGGGACAGCTAACAATTGCAGTTTGGTATGCTTATGTATTTTGGGTCAAGGATGTACCAAAACTGAACATCCCCAAAACGGAACGTTGATCGGACTTATATTGTGGAGAAACTATGAATATTAGCTAATGTTGCTAATTGCAATCTGGACTAACATGGTATTCCAGCACAGGCCGGTAAATCATCTTTATATTAAGAGCATGTGTGCATGTGTGATTTTACTTACTAAGTTCAATGTAAGTGCATAATATAATTGTAAATACTTTAAAAATACATGGATGACACTTATTTACTGTACATTGTGGTCCATTTAAAAATCAAAGACAAAATAGAAGTAATCATAATAATAATACTAATAATAGTAACAGTAATAATAATAGTGTTTATATAACAACAAGAACCTAAACAATTTATAAATACATTAAGATAGTAAATTAACATTAAAACATTACATAATTAACTGATTAATATCACTTTGAGCAGATGGAATCAGTTAATCAGTGAAATCACGTGGTGGAGTCAGTGGCTGCAAAGAAAACCTGCACCCTCTTAGCCCTTTCTGGAACAAGTTGCCCACCCCTGGTCTAGGTCCTTGTAACATTTTGGGGATGTTGGGGTGTGTCTGAAGTTGAACACACTGTACATACAAGTAACACAGCTCCAGAGTGACCTCCTGTGCAGCACTGGAGCCGTAGTGTACAATGGATGATTGAGACGTTTTGAGCCTGACCCAGCAAAAGTAGGGCATCTTTGGCATTCTGAGAAACCATTTCTCAACATTGCACCCAGTAAGTCAAAACTTCACACATTCTTGAGAAATGTTGGCTTCCCAGAAATGCAAAAGCTGGAGAACCACACCCTACTTCTTCTGGGTCAGGTTCAAAACGTCTGTAACCCCTCGTAACTTTGACATGAAACAAGTGGAAACACAGAGTAGGTTTGTGCATTACATGGAGTCTACTAGTATGTCTGGTGTGAACTAAGTTGACATTCTATCACCAAACTGAAGCCTGATACATTAAGTATTGTATATATAAATAAATAATATGATTAATCAAGTCTGTCTTCAACACACAAAATAGACATTTTTAAAAGACAGGGTAGACCCACCTTGACCATTGCCATGTCATTCTTCAGAGTGCTACACCCTGGGATACTGTCAAAACATCATGACAATGCTATGCTATAATGTGAATATAACCAAATTAGTAATTTGTCATTATTAAGAACTATTGTAAAATCTACAATGTATAAGTTGTAGCAACTGTGGCAAATAGAATCAATGTTCCATTTAAGGGTTCTTGTCATCTGGATTAACCAGTCCAGTCCATGGTTGTGTGTTGCACAATGGACCATGTGATTGTAGTGCGGGTGTTGTAGCAGGTGATTTATTTCTGTCGCTGTCACAACTAAGGTTCACATTCAGAGTTCTTTAAGATGAAATATTGTTTTTAGTGAAGCAGAAAATGGTATGACCCATTATTTTTCATCACACGCGAATGCACAAAAAGCAGCTTTGCACAGAATTTCATTCTTCCTTATTGTAGATACTGCCTGGACTTCGGAAAACACTTTTCCCCCTTCAGTTTTTCATTTTATTCATTTCCCTTCTTCCTGCAGTCATTCTGAAGTAATGAATAATTAGAGAGCAGGGAATGAATCTCTCCAAAATGCAATTGCAGGGAAACCGTGTAATGGATTGGAGGCCACATAGATCACACCACAAATAAATGATCTGATAATGTCATTATCATTTGGACTGAAAGTAATTGACCTCTTCAGCTGCAGCTTGTCACTACCAGAGGCAGCGCCTCGCTTCACCACATCACAAATGTGCATGTGTCTCAGAGTGGTAATCTGTGCGTTTGTCGTGTGTAAATGACTGGTGACCTGTCCGGGATGTACCCTGCCTCATGCCCAATGAGCACTGGGAAAGACTCCAGCACCCTGACACCTTCCTTAAGACACAGTGGGAATAAATAATGCATGAATGTATGATGTGTAAATGTGCATGTGTGGTTGTGAAAGTGTGTGTCCACAGAAAGTTAAAATTAAATAATTGTGCTTATTATTTCTGCAATCTTTATAAGCTTACTGTATAAGACTCCGAGGACTCAGAGTCATTGCATGAGATGTAAAATATTTAATTTAATTTATTTCATTTTTTCATTAATTTATTTCGTTTATATAGCGCCAAATCACAACAAAGTTGCCTTAAGGTGCTTCACACAAAAAAGGTCTAACCTTACCAATCCCCAGAGCAAGCACACAGGTGACAGTCAGCCACTCAGCCGTTATATAATACTACGATTGATTCTTTTCCTCTTTCTTTTGTGCTCAGTATAACTTATACAAGTAGATTTGTCTACCTCCTAAATACTACAGGGAATCAAGATATTAATTCAAGTTTCAGGATTCCCCTTTGAATGTTGATCAGAGTCTTAGAGGGAATTCAGAACACACTGTTTTTATCCCCAGGAAACCAAACGCCCAAAGAGGGATTATGCTGTGGTGATGGCTGTCTGTCTGTCCAACCATCTCAGCAAGGGTATAAGCCAGGAGTTTTCAACTAATTCCAGAAAGGGTCGAGAGAGTGCAGGTTTTCTTTGCAACCACCCACTCCAGCAGGTGATTTCACTGATTAACATCACTTTGAGCAGGTGGAATAAGTTAATCAGTGAAATCACCTGCTGGGAGTGGGTGGTTGCAAAGAAAACCTGCACTCTCTCGACCCTTCTGATATAAGTGTTCTGAAAACATCTCCTCTCACATTTTTAGTAGGAATTTCAAGAAACTGGGTGCAAATCCTTGTTATAGGTTGATAATATGCATAAAGTAATATTGTACAAGATTGACACATTTTGGCAGAGTTGTGGCCATTGATTTACAAACCTAGACACTGCCAGTTTCATGAGTTGGTACCTGCATTCTGAAATCAACTCATCACATATTTAGAGACAAATTTCATGAAAATTGGTACACGTCCTTGGAATGTTATCACAATGTAGCAAGCACTTGTACCAAAGCAGCATTTGCCAGTGGGGAATATGTGCTCTCAGAGCACTCTTGTTCTCGGGAAGCAACAAGACAATTCATTTTGACAGCACAGGAAAAACTGCCATTGCAGCATGTCCAGTGTGATATTAAAGTGAAATTTCCAAATGACAGAAGCACATTGGAGTGCTTCAGCTATTCCGTCCCATTTAGTTGTCGTTAGATGGCAAAGTAAGGCGCTACTCAAGGTATCTGGAAAGTGAATGCTGTTGAAAAGCAAGACTTTCTCACTCAGAACCAAGACCCCCTCAGGTATGAAGCCAGCCAGTGAGGTGTGAGGATATGAAATCCAAGTATGAGCAATGACAAAAAAAGACCCAGTGGCATTCTGTTGAGAGAACTTGCAACCCTGGAGACCACAACAGCTGCCTACATATGAATCAAGATATATACCACGTTGAACCTTGTTAGGTGCAGTTATTGTAATCTACAAATGTTGAATTGTCTTGTTTTCAGGTTTTGCAGAGAAAAAGAGGATGATTGTTTTGTGAAAAATTGGAGACATGAAAAAAACAGCTAGCTTTTGAGGTGCATCGGTGCAGTGTACAAAAAGTAATGGATGGCATTTTAACCTGCTATTTTTATTTCTTTGCATTTGCAAGTTCTGTGGAAGGAGTGTGTAGAGAGCAACCCCTACCCCACCCACTGGGCATGAAGTAGAGATTTAATGTTGGTGTAGGCATACACTTTAAAATAGATTTGACACTGTTCCTTCCTTTAATATATGTTTTCATTTATGTGTGTGGGCGAAGTGTAGAAATGCAACACTGAGTTTGTTCTGGAATTTGGATTAGCAAATTAACCGTGGGGTTTTTTTCATACTGTAGAGTTGCAACACTTGCTAGTCCATTCAAGGGCATTCAATACAAAGCTTATGCCAAATCAGCATCTCAGTCTATTGCATCTCCTGTGGTGAGCCTGAGGCACAAATGGGAGCTGCCAAAAGAAGTTGTAGTTGCAATGTGTTTCGTTGGTCTACCAGCATCCCAAGTAAAAGGTCTCCAGTTCAAAACCACCCACAAGTCATTTCCCATGGACATTTAATTTCTTTTATCACAAATCACAACAAAGTTGCCTCAAGGCCCTTCACACAAATAAGGTCTAACCTTACCAACCCCTAGAGCAAGCACACAGGTGACAGTGGTAAGGAAAAACTCCTTCTGAAGATTTGAGGAAGAACCCTCAAGCAGACCAGACTCAAAGGTCTGACCCTCTGCTTGGGCCATGCTACCAACACAGTTGACAAAACTGACATCCAGTGTAGCAGACCGAACGGTCCGCCCCTAAAAATCGGTCCACCTTTTGCATCTGCGCATGCGTCATTTCAGACCACAGCAGCATGTCTGAGAGGGAGTCTCTTCACCCAAAGCAATCAAATGGATTAATGGGATTATGAACCATCAGATGATAAAGGTAAAACCTCTTAAATCATTCTAAAGTCAGTTTTAAGCAGAAATGAGGCTGTTTTAAGCAGAAATGAGGCAAAATTCTGTGGCGCTTTGAAATGTCAAATGCGCAGTGAATGCATCAGCTAGCATTTAGCCGCTGCGCTCTAATTGCTTCTGCTAATGCTGAATTTATGTGGAAATGATTGTTGTAGAAAAGCTTCAGATATCTGTCGCTGAGATAGATGATGACTGGAGTGCAGTTTGAAGCAGAAATGAGGTGTTAATCCGTGAACCGTGTCAGTAGGGGGGACCGATTTTTATTGGGACTGTTTGGTCTGTGACACTGGCATTGCATCAAGCAGAGCATCCAGTGTAAAGCATGTTCATGTATACAAGATCTTGTGTGGTGGCTCTTGGCAGAAACTGGGCAGCCAAAATAAATCATCTGTGCAAAGAGTGTGATAAGTGCTCTTACCTCACAAATAAAAGGTCTGCAGCTCAAGGCCAACCATGCCCCATTCTCAATGTGCAGTTAGGGTTACACCAGGAAGAGTATTGTGTGTAAAGGTTGTGTCAAATCAATGCTGATTCATCCTGTGGTGACCTATGAAGTCACATACGTATGGACCCTGAGGCCCATTGGTGCCGATGCTTATCTATGGATTCCGTGGCATGAATTCTATGATGAGCGATGAGTCTGACCACCCTCGGATGGGACAACAGTGTGACCCAGGTTTCTACCCCAGCCTAGACTGGTATTGGTCTACCCAGTGTACAGCTGGGTAGACTGACATTATGCAGATTAAGGCCCAATCCCAATAGTCTCCCTTCACCTTCACACTTTGCCTTTTCCCTTCATTTTGCACATTTACATAAGTGTGCAAAATGAAGTGAAAGGACATTGGGACTGGGCCACACACAGGTACTGTGAGAGGGAATAGAACCCAGGTCTACAAATTAACAGGCCAGGTCCTTATTCACAGAGCTTCCTGCTCTACCCCAGAGTGGTGACACATCAGCAAAAAAAAAAAAAAAAGATGAGAAGCTCCCCCAAAAGAAAATCATGGTTGCAGTGTGTTTGGCCCCATAAAACACCTGGCTTGTCCTTGGTTGTGATTTGATCATGCAGGCAAGTATAATAAAGCATGGGTCATGAACAAACAACCCTCCCCCCTGCCCCCTTACTGTACAACAAACATGCTGATTCAGTGCGAGCTCCTTGACATGACTGATGAGGCTTTTATTGTGCTTGTAAGACAACCATTGCTGAATGAGTCGCTTTGTCGGAGAATGGCGTCTGGCCCACAATTCATCAGCAGGAGTTGCACACTGCAGATATTTATCTGCTCCAGGATGTATGGGAGCGTCACCTGGACCTCAGATACATCATTTCAGTTTCACTCCCTCAAAGTAGCAGTAGGAATAACAGCAATCTGAAGCTGGGCCTCAGTGTTAGAGGTCACAGTTATCGACTGAAGTGTCCTTGAACGTGATTATCAATCTTTATTTAGACCTCTTCAGGAGATGAGACTCCTTCATTCTTATCCCAAACTTTTAACTTTTTGTCAAGCAGGGGAGGAGCAGGGTCACACTGTATGAATACTCTTCATACAGGAGGTGTCACATCCTGCCAAGGGAGTGATGCTGCAATCAGCCTGCAAGTGGATGCTGATGTGGAGGTGGAGCAGAATAAAATGCAACTGATGAAGCAGCACCTTACAGGCCCAATGCCAATGTCCTCCCTAAGCCTTGAGCCCTGAAATCACATCACATGGAAAGTGATTGATTGAAAGACACTGCAAGGGTTCAAAATAGTATAAATTGGAATGAGACATCTCACGCTACCATTGCTTCCAATGATAGATGATGATGAAGAGGGCCCTAACCCTGTGAAAGTATAAAAACATGCACATATATAAATTAAAGGCACATTTATCATTTAACTGGTTCCTACAAATGTATACAAACTGGATTAATTCATGAAAAATACATAAATCTCAAAGTTATGCATTTAAAAGACACCAAGTTTATTAGTCACCTATTTTTACCCAAATCTCCTTTTGCTTGGCAAACATATTAACCTCACATTAAGATTCATAATTTTATATTGAAAATGTTGTCCAAATGAATGGAAATGTTTGTGTATGTATTTAAAATTCATAAACTGTAGTTGTTGGCCTTTTTATGGTGGGGAGAGGGGGGTTGTGACCTTGTATTTTAGTTTTTGTTTGTTTGTTTGTTTTGTTTTTGTTTTTTCTTGTTGCAATCTTCATGACCAAGGTATTTAAGGGTTCAAATGCCTTATTTGAACTTGTTCTGGGCCCATTTGCCTTACAAAGTTGATGAGAGCCAGTTATGAAATAGTTATGTTATTCTTTTTTTAAAGCAACACCTGTCGGCAAAAAAAACAAATAAATAAACTGAGTGCTGAACAAGTTGTGTGTGTACTATAGAATGTTTGCCTTCCTCTGATTTCAAGAGGTTTTTTATTGTTACACTTTTAATCCATTTTTTTCTGTCATACATATTTAGGTAGCCCTGTGCACCAAATACCCATTTTTTGGTTTGTTGTTTTAAATGGGATCTGTAGCTGCCCCCTTGAGAGATTGTTTGCCTTTCCCCTCATAACCCCATGTTTCATATCACAAAACTCTGAAAATTCTATTCAGCAAAGTCTGTAAAAATGCCTACTTGCAGAAAACTGGGGAAAGTGGTTCAAAATTTCTGCCTAAGAGTCCTTGTGCACGTGACACTTTGACAATGGGACATCCCTAAACCCTCACACACGTAGCAGAAACACGCTTCACAATCTGTGAGTCGGTGAAGGTGGATTTTTGGATTTGGATACAGTGTGAACAGCAAGAAAGATCATTTAATGGCTGATAGAGATCATATCACAATGATCTCAGTGATGTCACATCAGTCAGTGATGTCAGAGCTTAGTGTTTGCTTACACCAAGAAAATAGCCTCTTAAAACATTATGCATGGATCTGGAAGAATTCAGACATTGGTGTAATTAATCTTAGAGCTCTTGATTGAATAATTGGTATAATTGAGGGTTAATTGAGGCACATAAGGCTGTATTTAAGAGTCTACTTATAGAACCAGTGCCTTATTGCTTTTAAGAACATGGGAAAAGTCATTCATTCATTTTCTGGTGCTTATCCAGGTCTAGGTCATGGTGGCAGGAGGTCAAGTAGCTCCTCCCACACTTCTCAAGCCTCATCCAAGTCTTCTCACTCTTCCTGGGGGATCGTGACATGTTACCAAGATCACTGGCAAATATATTCTCTCCAGCATGTCCAGGGTGTTCAATAGGGCCTCGTCCCGGTTAAAAGGGGCTGGACAACCTCACTATGGAGATGAGCAGGGTAATTCTCACCAGATGCTGGAGCCACGTCAGCTGGCTCCTTTGAATGCAAAGAAGCAGCAGATCTAATCTGAGTCCCTCCTAGATATTTGAGCTTCTCACCATGTCACAGAGTTTCTCACTCTGTCTCTCAGAGATACCCAATGAATGAATCTTATTTGTGCCACTTTTATGCTGCGACTTTGTTCTTTCAGTCATTACTCAAAGTTAATGAACATAGGTGAGAATAGGAGCATAAATCAAATGGTAAAAAGTGTCACCTTCTGGCTCAGCTCCTTCTTCACCACGATGGTCCACTACAGCGTCCAGAAAAACATCAGATGCAGCACATGGGAAAATCAAAACGAGTAAACCAAGAGATTTAAGCATTTTTGACCTAAACATCAAATTCCTCCTTAAGAGTCATCTCCAGGACATTCAAGAAGCAACTGTATAAGGTATTGTATGAAAGAAATAAGAATCTTGGGATAATACATAATTAATTTTATTAGGAAAGAATCCAAATTACTGTCCAAGAATGAACAAAGTTTGATGCAAAAGGTCCAATAGAATTTAAGGTTCTCAAGTAAGGAATCGATTCAAAATTGGGAGGCATCAGTTAGTAATTGCATCATTCTGCTTTACAAAAGCTCTGCATCACTATGACCTAATGCCCTGTTGTCAGTTTCATATATCATGGCTTGAAACCAAAAGAGTGTCTATGATATTTCATGGTCTTGTTTGAACCAAAGCAAGATTTTCAAGATGCCCTCAAATTACAAACAGTGACATGTACGTGCCGTGACATCAACAAGGTGGCAAAGTTGTATTAAAGCTTTTCTACAGTTATGCTAACATTAGGCCGGCATGATATCTGTGGAAGAATTGCAACAACAAACACTGCACTAGAACACATTTGTATGCACTCTTGATGTTGAGACGTGGGTTGTCATGGTTATTGAGTGTTTTACAACATCCCATAATGCTCTGTGCACATTTTAGTTCCAGTGCAGCAGGCGATCTTTTTTCGTTTTCTTCTTTGTTCCCAGAATAGATGGAGGATAAAAGAGAATATTCGAAATTGTTCAAAAAAAAATTTAAAAAGGCTCAGAAGGTGACTTTTGTTGTTTGCATCAATGCAGCAATCCATGAATGAAAGGTTTGGCACAAAGAAAAAAGGTAACGTTCTACAGATTTTCAGCAGTTAGCACCAACACAAAGCAATCTGCAGGAATGAGACAGATGAAACACTTTGGATTTCCAAAAAACATTCCAGGATGTGCAGTGAACACTGTAAAGGAATGCTTCTTAGATTAATTTCATTTCTCTTTTTCAAAATAAAAAAAACCTGTCATTTTATTTTTCAAAAAAAAGCAGGTGAAAGCTCCTATTTCAGACTCAGAAGCAGAAATGACACTGACCTACGCTGAATTCAACATGAAATCAAACTAGGTTACACATATCCAGCAAAAGTATTCCTTGTCTAATTGTGTACGAAACTGAATGAGTGACACACGAATAATGGGGAAACCCTAACGCTACTTGTGAGACTGACTGAAACTTAGCTATGCTATCTCATTTCTTCTTCAGAAAATTGAGCCTGTTTTTGTTGCCATGAGAGTGGCCTTTACATGTCCAGTGTCTGTGGACATGAAATGCCCTTAGCCCAGTTTCATGAAGCAGTCTAATCTTGATTAGTTGACTAAACTAATTATTCGACTAATCTTTAGACATTAGTCGTTGCACAAAGCACTTAGTCGGCTAAAGTTTTGCATTAGCCGATTAAGGTTTTTAGCCTGATACAGAGGAGGCTAATCTTATTTTAGGCAACAAAACATCAGTGTCTTACCTCAAAAATGGCAGCTATCATGTACCACCAACTGATGGAGCAGGAAGGAAGGACAGCCTTGCGGCAGGAGTGGGTGTTCCAGGACCTGAATAATCCATTGGAGATGTTTATGGACGCCATAGCCGGGAGCACTTCTCCTTTGGTGAGGTGGACTAAGCTACGTTTGAGGCAGATGACCAACACAGAAGTAAACAAAACTCTTGTGCATGTGAGGCGTTTCTTGGCAAAGGCACTGGTGAGGCCACTTATGCCCTTGAAAATTGTCAACTAACATCTGATGGCTAATCTACAAGTTTAGCCGTCGATGTGAAATAGAGATTAGGAGGCTGATGTTGGGTGACTAACCTTGGTCAATTAAGTAAGTTTAGTTGACTAAAAAATTAGACTGCTTTATGAAACCGGGCCTTGATGTCTTGATATCTTTTCAAAACACTGACCTTCAACCTTGCATACACAGGGCATTATGGGAAGTTGTGAAATTGATTATAGGTCATTCTGGTATGCATATCCATGAAACTGAAAACTGTGCTTGAAAGGAGGAAGTCATTACTCCAAAATCAAGAGAGAAAAGCAAGACAAAGGTTTGAAGTTGATCAACATGTCAAATGGTGACCTTTGTCTAGGAAGGTTTTCTGGTCTTCGTTCTGCTGTTTGTGCATCCTGAAGCCATATGTTTTCTTACCTTTGATGTTGCACTTGTGGGTAATATGCTCTAATTATGACACATATCTAAGAGGTAGACAATGTGTTGATTGTAGAGGAAGCCGAATTAGAAGTGAAAATGAAATTTGTGTGTTGTATCTAATGTTGCTGATATTATGTACAGGTCATTCCCCAAGCCAGTGTGGGAGAGGTGCACCATGCCGCCCGTACGTCCTTCCAGAGGGTCAACGACTTCTTTATTCCTCCAACTAACCTGATCATCACTCACGTGAGGTACAGAAGCTTACACACTTGTACACTTGTGGTATTGCATTGCAGGTGGGGTCAGTGCTCACTCATCGTAGCTGTTCTTCTGAACTAAATGAGACTTATAATGAGACTCTCCATGTGCATTAATCATTCCCTTTTAAAATCTGGAAAGGCTATTAACCTTTGCTTTGAACTTTGTCGATTTAGGTTTGGCTTTGTCTTCCTCAAAAATGAACCTGCCGTTCATAAAATTGACCTGGAGACCTTTCACCGAGTCAAGACCATCAGCCTGAAAAACGACAGCTGCATACCAGTAAGCATGGCCTACACCCACCTGGGCGGTTTCTACTTTGTCCAATGTCAGAACAAGAGCCATCTGCAAGCCCCGCCCCACATGCTCATCGACAGTGTGACAGACACAGTGATTGGTCCAAACCTAAATGTCACAGGCTCACCCTTTGTGTCACCAGACGGTCGATACATTGTGACGCCTGTCCAACAGAGGTCAAAGCTCGTCATACAAACTGTGTCCTTCCAGGGAGAGCTGGGTTTGAACCAGGAAATGGATGATCCTGTTGTTGTATCTGATCTAGTGTTCCAGCACTCCTTCACAGAGGCCAATCAGTATGTGGTGGTGGCCACCTCAGGTTCAGGCACGGACCTCCTGTTTGCTGACCTGTCCTCGGGCCGCACTGAGGTTCTGCAAAGCCTCAAAGAGCCTCTTGACCATCAAGCCTGGCCTTGGGGAGGTCCCAACAGAGTGGTGATCTCCAGTGGGTTGTTCGGACAGTACCTGTTAACGCCATCAGCAGAGTCCCTCTTTGTTCTGAACGGAAAACAGAGAACACCACATTGTGAGGTGTCAGACATCAAGAGAGGGAACACAGCTGTCTGGGTTGGTGAGGCATGAGGAAGAAAGAATTTTTACAAATGGCAAGAAATGAAAAAGAACAAGGATGAGGCTGAATTACCTATTATTAAGATTTATGTGATCATAAGTTGTGGACTCAACCTTGGGACTGAGCGAGAGAAATACCTGCCTGGGTTTGTTGTATCAAAAGTACACTTCAAATAGAGTCAATGAGAAAACATAAAGAAAATCTGTTGTGATATTTTTATTGGGAGAAAGTGTCAATGCCATTCAGTGCAACAGTGATCTATGTGCACTTAACTATACAGTTATACATTATTGCACTTCCTTCCATGTTATCACAGCAAATATGTACCTGAAGAGGGGTTATTATTGAACTATGCACAATGCTCACTTTTTTAGAGTAAAAAGCTTTCAGATTTTGTTGATCTTAACAATGTTTGTCGTTTTCACCAGTGCTTCATATAGTCACTACAAACAGTCTTTGTCTTGTCTGCCGTTAGTGTTTGCGTGTTCAGAGCCCATCTGTTTTCTCTCCTTTGGTATTGTAGTGTGTCTTCGTCTTAAAGCATTCACATGCTCCCCGTGCCAGCACATGTAAGACCCTCTATTTACAACATGTATCCAAAGAGCCCGATTGGTCCATTAGGTGGTGACGATGGATGTGTTGATGATAGAGGACGCCTAACCAGAAATGAAACGTGCGTCCTGCCATCTTCATGAAATGATAGTCTGTCCACTCTCTCTCACATTTATTGTATGTCTGCAGCGCGGCGATGTGCTGTGAAGCCTGACAATGACACTTAGTAGAGTCTCTCAGGGTAATGGCTCTGGTCTACAGTGACTCACATCCCAACAAAGTGTCATCAGCTCTGCTGTCTGACTGGCTGTGAGCATTTGTACTTTCTCTTAGAAAACTGCATCAGGATTAAACATCAAAGCCTGCAAATTACACTTGTCATACGCAGCAATTATCCAGCATTAGTGACAGGACAATAGCACAAACACATTATAGTCATTTTCAAACCTACATTTTTGATTTGTCACTTGGATTTAGGTAGAAATTATAAAGGCACCAGATATTTTAAAAATAGGTATGAACATACTGTATATTAAGTAAGGAGACATTTCTCTATATGTACAGTATTTTCAGGAGTATAAATCATGTTTGTTTATTTTTTGGTTTTTATTTTTCTGTTGGGCTTTTTTACTAGTTTGGGAGGTCACTGCAACTTATACACTAGAGATTTCACATTTGTTGTTGTTAACAATAATTTTTATTATAAATTTTTTTTTAAATTATTATTATTTACTTATTTAACCAGGTTAGACCCATTGAGATCAAGACCACTTTTGCAAGGGAGACCTAGACAATTCTAAAGTTTCCATTTCACCTAAACTACATTTCTTTAAATGTGGGAGGAAACCAGAGCACCTGGAGGAAACCCAAGCAAACACGGGGAGAACATGCAAACACCACAGAAAGGTCACAGGTGGGAATCGAACCCATGACCTTATAATGACTGCTACCCAATATAATGATTATTCCTTCCCAGGGATCAAATAATGAAACAAATTCAACTCTAATATTAAAAGAATAAATGCCAATAATAAAAAAATGCACTACAATAATGCACAAAAATCCTAAAAGAGTTGAAAATACAGACAGAAGGTCTGATGTATACTCCAGGGTGACTTTTACTCTGGTGCAACTTATATATGGGGTTTTCCTCTTAAATAGGCATTTTAAAAAAAAAACATGTGCAACTCATTCTGTAGTTCAACTTATACTTCCAAAAATTTGGTAATCATTTTTACTGTGCATATGTGATGGAGGCCAGCAGCATTCGCTGTGTAATAGTAGTCAGTAAAACCTCACTCCCCACCAGTTAATAGGACTCTGTGGCCACAGGGCCAGAGCCAGGGTTTTGGTCATCTGGTTACAGCGTCTGCCTCCCATGCTGTAGATCGAGTTTGAGTCCTGAGGGGAGTGAGTGGGAGAAGTCAAGAACACACAACACAATGCAGAGAGAGTACAGCTGCTATACATGTATATTATATCCATACAAACAGGTTAATAATAACCTATCCTTGGTTCCACTCAAAACCTTCTACACTACACAGCAAACTGCTCAGGGTCCTGTCTTGTGGATGGGTATTTATTCTCTAAATTAATCATGTTTGTTTTGGGTACAACGTCAAATAAACCAGTGTATTATATGTCATCCCTATTGAGATTCGGAATACACCTACTGAGAAAACAGATTTAAGTGAGAGGCAGAGTGTACATGCCTGAACCTTTTTATGTAAGCAGTATCTGAATATTGTGCCAAATTATACCAGAAAAATGCTGCTACAGACCAGGTTTTTGGTAGCCTATCGTGCAAATAGTATCTGCCTCCTCAAGATAGCATTCCACCCACACTGTACTCAACCACACCTCAGTTTAAAGGCCCCGTCACACTCAGACAAATGCCAAAAAGACCATACTGCATCCTCAAAAATGCAGCAGGGATGTGATCAAAATGGAAAAACGTTTAAGTGACGTTTAAGTCCATACTACATCCTGATTGTGTCTCTGCCATGTTCTCACAGTATCTAACACATTCCCACTAATTTCTCAACATGTCCATGATCACATGCATACCACATGCAATTCATTCTTGCAATGCTGTTACTACAAACAATCACACCGTGTACATGCATACAATACATACATGTACATTGCTCCTTTCCGAGCAATACTGTGTTACACACTGTTCCTTTTTTCCATTTGCAAATTTTCTTGTGTCTACATGTAGAAAAACAGCTCTCCTGGCAACATGGTCAACTGTTATAAATACTAGTGATGGGTATCGAGAACCGGTTCCTTTCAGGTATTGCTAAGAAATTATTTGATCCACCGACATCAATAACCTTTTTGCTTAATGATTCCCTTATCGGTCCTTCAGAGTGGCCGTTGTTTTGGGGGGTGTTTTTCAGGAACATGATCATTGCTCTACATTAATTACAGACCCTGCAGCAGATCTGTAATCAACTTTTCTGCAGCGCGGCTTTGCTTTGAACGTTGAACCAATAGAAGCAGTGATTTGCAGATCGAAGCCGTGCTTCAATCTACTGCTTTGTTGATTCATTGTTTTATTTCGCTTTATCTTAATTTCCCCCCGCTAAAACCCTGAAGAGCATATGTTTGTGAGTAATATTTACATTTTTTATGTTAAACCGACCTGTTATGGTCTTCTTTAACAGTTGATAGATGTATTTTATAACTTAAAAATGGGACCGATGCTAACGCGTTAGCATGTCTATGGTATTTTCAATGTTAAAGTTAGCATTAAGCTGTTGCAGCTGTCAGCACACTTGTGTGCATTTGTTTTCTGTATAATAATTAATGGGTCAGCGTTTGTTGTCATACAAGAGTCAAATGTATTACAAATTGTAATATTTTTTAATTTTTTTTGTTTATATATTAATAATAATAGCAACAACAACAATAATAGTAATAATAATTAATAATGCTACAATACAATTTTAGAGAAAGAGACAAAAAGAACCTGATTACAAATCGTTCTGTTCACACAGCTCCAAACGCTGTCCGGCTCTCTGCTGAGTCAAGTTAGAATGATAGAGTCCAGTCGGAATGAATAACTTCAAAGCGAAACACCATTTAAATCAATTGACACCTCTTTCCAAATGTTGTAATACAAACTGCAATCGATCAAAACGTTTTTTCCTCGCACAATGAAACGTCCTGCGCTGACGTGCAGCAGCTGGCTGAGCTCAGCTCAGAGGTATGGAGAGACATTCATGCCAAAATGTCTGAAAGGAAATGCTTTTGACAAAAAGTACAGATTTTGTTTATTTTTATTTATGTCCAAAGATCAAGGATACAGTGACCAATTTCATATTTATTTACTTTAAGACGCAATAAAATACATAGAAAACCTGTAAAGCCTACTTTTAGTACACAGAAAATTCACAAGAAGTATCGATAAGGGAATCGATAAGGAATCGGATCGATAATGGCATCGATATCGATAAAATCTTATCAATACCCATCCCTAAAAAATACGTTCAAATATGCTTGCATTTCAGCACCATGGACAGTGACTGGCACATTCCATTTACAAATAATCCACAGATGGCTGCTTGGAGAAGCTGTCTGCACTACACTTGTACTACGACAGTGAATGAATGAATGAAAACTGTTTATTTCGAACATTTGATACAACAACAAATACAAGATAGATCAGTAAAAACGACAACAAAAAAGTTCCTACTGTGTACCCAACATGTCCGAAAAGGGGTAGGGTGAAGCATCAGCTTATTTATCCCTATCCCTTCTTCCCCACAACCAGTAATACCCTTTGCCACATATACACATAGATTCCTACACACCTAAACCGATATCTATCTATCTATATATATATATATATATATATATATATATATATATATATATATATATATATATATATATATATATATATATATACAAGCCGAAGCAAAAAACAAAATCACCCTAACCCTCATTACCCTTCCTCCTCCCTATACCTAGAAAAAAACATATTTTTGTACCGCTGTTTGAACTGGTTCATTGTGAATTCACGACTAAGTTTAATTTAGTTATTAATACATCAGTGCAGTTAATGTTGCTCTGGTATATTTTGAGCAAACATGTTTCAGGTGTAGCGTCATCAGATTCATCCAGGTATGGCCTGAGCACTCTCAGGTGTGACTAAATTGCTTACTGGTCACATGACCCATAATTGTTAAAACGCCAGTTCTCATTCTTTAAGAAAAATCTCATTCATTAAGAATTACGATTCCTGATTCAACCACGATGCATATATTTGGAACATGTCCAAAGCTCAACCACATCCTCCGAGTCCATAGACAATGCACTATACCCTTAACAGTTTTGACAAAGTTTCCAGTGAGTCTGCTTTGTTGCTTTAATGCATATCCTCAAACAAGTATTTGGTATATGGGTGATACTAAGCAGAGTTCAGGGTTACCATAGAAAAGTTTACTGCATGCGATTTGTATCACCACCACACAATTGCTCAGTGGTAAGAGTTGTTTTCCTCCAGCAAAAAGACCAGTGCATCAAATCCAAGTTATGCCTGATTCCTAAATATACACAAAACCTGGAATTGCTTCATCCATATGATGTCAGGTGATTCCTAACCTGGTAAATTTTTGCAGTTGTTTTGGTGGAGGAACTATCACTATGGTCACTATATAATTATTTACCCAGTTTGGAAACCTGGCTGAAAACCATTGTCATGTTATCCACATATGGATGTAGCAACACACAACAGGAAGCATGTACTCTTTAAAATCTCAATCCATCCAAAAGGCGCACAAAGTGCAGTTTACCAGAATGTCATGACATTTCTACAGAATGTCATATGACCCCTGAAGATAGCTGAAGGCCTCCACAGACATTTTTTCAATGGCTGCTGGTGTCCTGTCCTGTATATATATATATATATATATATATGTATATATATATATATATATATATATGTATATATATGTATATATATATATATATATATATGTATATATATATATATATATATATATATATATATATATATATATATATATATATATATATATATATACATATATATACACACACACAGTAGTGTTCAGAATAATAGTAGGGCTATGTGACTAAAAGGATTAATCCAGGTTTTGAGTATATTTCTTATTGTTAAATGGGAAACAAGGTACCAGTAGATTCAGTAGATTCTCACAAATCCAACAAGACCAAGCATTCATGATATGCACACTCTTACGGCTATGAAACTGGGCTATTAGTAAAAAAAAAAGTAGAAAAGGGGGCGTTCACAATAATAGTAATGTGGCATTCAGTCAGTGTCTTCATCAATTTTGTGGAACAAACAGGTGTGAATCAGGTGTCCCCTATTTAAGGATGAAGCCAGCACCTGTTGAACATACTTTTCTCTTTGAAAGCCTGAGGAAAATGGGACGTTCAAGACATTGTTCAGAAGAACAGCATCGTTTGATTAAAAAGCTGATTGGAGAGGGGAAAACTTATACGCAGGTGCAAAAAATGATAGGCTGTTCATCTACAATGATCTCCAATGCTTTAAAATGGTCAAACAAAACCAGAGATGTGTGGAAGAAAACAGAAAACAACCATCAAAATGGATAGAAGAATAACCAGAACGGCAAAGGCTCACCCATTGATCAGCTCCAGGATGATCAAAGACAGTCTGGAGTTACCTGTAAGTGCTGTGACAGTTAGAAGATGCCTGTGTGAAGTTAATTTATTTGCAAGAATCCCCCGCAAAGTCCCTCTGTTAAATAAAACACAGGTGCAGAAGAGGTTACAATTTGCCAAAGAACACAGCAACTGGCCTAAAGAGAAATGGAGGAATATTTTGTGGACTGATGAGAGTAAAATTATTCTTTTTGGGTCCAAGGGCTGCAGACAGTTTGTGAGACAACCCCCAAACTCTGAATTCTAGCCACAGTTCACAGTGAAGACAGTGAAGCATGGTGGTGCAAGCATCATGATATGGGCATATTTCTCCTACTATGGTGTTGGGCCTATATATCGCATACCAGGTATCATAGATCAGTTTGGATATGTCAAAATACTTCAAGAGGCCATGTTGCCTTATGCTGAAGAGGACATGCCCTTGAAATGGGTGTTTCAACAAGACAATGACCCCAAGCACACTAGTAAATGAGCAAAATCTTGGTTCCAAACCAACAAAATTAATGCCTCGCAGATGTGAAGAAATCATGAAAACTGTGGTTATACAACTAAATACTAGTTTAGTGATTCACAGGATTGCTAAAAAAGCAGTGTGAACATAATAGTTTTGAGTTTGTAGTGTCAACAGCAGATGCTACTATTATTATGAACACCCCCTTTTCTACTTTTTTTTTTTACTAATAGCCCAATTTCATAGCCTTAAGAGTGTGCATATCATGAATGCTTGGTCTTGTTGGATTTGTGAGAATCTACTGGTACCTTGTTTCCCATGTAACAATAAGAAATATACTCAAAACCTGGATTAATCTTTTTAGTCACATAGCACTACTATTATTATTCTGAACACTACTGTGTATATCTATCTATCTATCTATCTATATATATATATAAACTGATCAGGGAGTCACATTACTGGCAATGGTTGCCAAAAGTTCCTGTGGACATTCTGAAAACATGGCTACCTGGTGATGTTCATATCAATATTAAAATTTTTGTTCTATCGAAGCCACCAACTGTATCTAATACAATGGGTTATTGAACGACTGGGAATAAAACATATTAATTTTGTCACATGATTGAAACTAACTCAAAATATAAAGATGTACACTTGGGGCAAATGTAATTCAGTCACTAAGGAGGATTGTTGGATTGGCTCCATGACTGTGGCTGAATGTCACTGAGCTGCTCAAGCTTGAGGCAGATTTAAAGAAAGAAATCAGTTTCTAAAAGTTCTACAACTACCTTGGCAAAACTTGTTTTTTCATGCTTCCAGGCAGTAAATGAATAACCACCAGCAATTTGGTCTGAAAATGGCAGATATTTTCTCGGTGTGGTTGAATTGTTACATCTGTGTAATTTGCAATTGCCATTTACAGTAATCATTATAATGACAATCCATTAAGAGCCAGAGTGCTGGCTGCCTCTCTGCAGATGTAATAATGTTGTCAGTAGCTACCATAGTGTTCCTGCCTTGACAGTTGTGTTGAGGTCTACATTTACGTTAGCTTAGGCTGCATGCTGACAACTTATTCCTGATGTAATTCCCATATTCTCTTATTCTGCATTAAAAAGACATTTTGAAGTCCAATAAATCATTTTGACTAACTGCATAAAATTGTAGTTACCATTTTGCATTTTTTTTTTTTCATAGTTGCTTGGATTTTAAAAGCTGGCATTGATGAGGCATGGTTGAGAATAAATTAATTATTTGGATAAACTTGCCTATTAAACTATTAGTGTCATACATAATACTATTCTACAAAATTTATAATATTATTTTAATGAAAATTCTCAGGTCAAAGCAAAGAACAACATGATGTCAAGCCCTTGTTATATTAAGCTAATACTGTACAGTCGTATACAGCAATACTATTGGGCAGTTTGTTAATGTGCATTTTCATTCATTCATTCATCTTCAGCCGCTTTTCCGGGTTCGGGTGGCAGGGGCAACAGCTCCAGCAGGGGACCCCAGACTTCCCTTTCCTGTGCCACATTGACCACCTCTGACTGGGGGATCCCGAGGCGTTCCCAGGCCAGTGTGGAGATATAATCTCTCCACCTAGTCCTGGGTCTTCCCCGGGGTCTCCTCCCAGATGGACGTGCCAGGAACACCTCCCTAGGGAGGTGCCCAGGAGGCATCCTTACCAGATGCCCGAATCACCTCAGCTGGCTCCTTTTAACGCGAAGGAGCAGCAACTCTACTCTGAGCTCCTCACGGATGACCGACCCTCTTACCCTATCTCTAAGGGACACACCAGCCACCCTCCTAAGGAAACCTATTTTGGCCATTTGTACCTGGTCATGATCCAACCCTCATGACCATAGGTGAGAGTAGGAATGAAGATTGACCAGTAAACAAACTATATTCCTGTCCCAAAATGTCTCTAAACTACTGCAGTCTTAGTCAACTGAAATTTACTCTGCACGTCTTATGTAATTACCTTTGTCGTTTTAGTAATTAACAAACAAGCACAACACTGAGTTCCATAAATTACATAAAATTATACTGCATAAAATTAAATATGTAATTCATAGATTGAAAGGATATCTTACAACAGGTGCTGGAACAGGGTTTTTTTTTGTTTGTTGTTGGTGTGTGTCTGTGCGTGCATGTGTCAGAAAGCAGCATCGATTATGGAAATACAAATATAACCAGTTTATTTTGAAATTCTGATTTGATTGAAATAATTTTTAGAAGCGCAGAGGACCTTTGATGGTAATGCTTATCCCCAGATTCTGCAGATGGGATGTCAGTTCAGGCTGTTCACCCATGGCCACCCACAATGCAAAAGAGGCACAGTGTCCAAAGACACAGACATGTGGTATCAAACCCAGGTCAACATATTGGAAGCGAACCTCTTTCTCCCACAAAGCTACCTGCTCTAGAATGTGATGGGTGAAGCATCAACTTTAAGCATGTCTAAGCAAGACTTCTGAAATCTAAAGCTATGGGAATGCACCAACTTATACCCAAAGCAGTTGCTGCTTTGCTTAGTGGAGAACAAAATGTTTTTAAAAATGATTGTTTGATATACACTTATCGCCCACTTTATTTGGTACACCTGTTCAATTGCTTGCTTGATGGAGGCCAGCAGGAGTCACTGTGCATAAGGCAGTCAATAGGCCTCACTCCCCTGACAGCCAAAGGATACTACAAAGGCCACTTTGACCATAGCCTGGGTCTTTAGCCGACTGGACAGAGCGTCTGCCTCCCATGCCAGAGATCCTGAGTTCACCTCCCGTGAGGAGCGAGTGGGAGGAGTCAATCACAACACACAGCAGAGCAAGCTACTACATTTGTTCACACAAACAGCTCATCAGTCAATCACATGGCAGCAACTCAATACATTTAGCCATCTAGACGTGGTGAAGACAACTTGCTGAAGTTCAAATCGACCATCAGAATGGGGAAGATAGGGTTTTTAAGTGACTTTGAGGGTGACATGGTTGTTGGTGACAGATGGGCTGGTTTGAATATTTCAGCAACTGCAGATCTACTGGGATTTTCACACACAACCATCTCTTGGGATTACAGAGAATGGTCCAAAAAGAGAAGATATCCCATGAGCAGCAATTGTGTGGATGAAAATGCCTTGTTGATGTCAGAGGCGAATGGGCAGACTAGTTGAATGGGTGACTGCATGATGCCATCATGTCAATATGGTTCAACATCGCCAAGGAATGTTTCCAACACCTTGTTGAATCTATGCCATGAAGAATTCAGGCAGTTCTGAAAAAACAGGGGTCCAACCTGGTATTATCTAGGTATACATAATAAATTGACCGCTGAATACATTTGGTATTTATCTGTGAACTGTAGTGCTATTAATATAGCAAATATTTATAAATATTGTATATTTGATATCACATTCCAGAGCAGGTAGCTCTGTGGGAGAAAGAGGTTCGCTTCCAATATAATATTATTTTGGGCAATCAGCCCAACCAAAACCTCTTGACTTGTACTTGCTTGTGTGTGTGTGTGGTTGAATTTGTTAATACAGAGGAGGCACCTGCATGTGTGGGAGATGGTAAACAGACCAAATCAAACAACAGCAGGATGTAATCACTTTACAAATTCTCACAGCCTTTGCGAATACACAGGCGATGACCTTTGTTGGTGGGTTAAACGTTGGGAGTGAAAGTTTTGGTTTAATGACTCATTTATCTTTGCTCAACATGATTCACCAAAGGGCAACCACAGTGTGTTCACAATGTTCAATTCACATTGGTACAGAGAATCTGAATTTATTAAGGTACCAGTCAGAGCACCATTAACACATTAACATACAGCTCCACCTTGGATTTGCTGTGGCGACCCCGAGTGCAAACAAGGGAGCAGCCGAAGGGACTTACTTTTACCAGTCACAGCACCATTCACGGGTGGACCCAGAGGTGCACTGGCCCCAGCTGACATCATATTGAGTGCCCCTGTCCTTTCAAAAAAAATTCTTATATATTAAAAATTTTCTGTGTAATTCCCACTCCAGAGCAGATGGTAGTGGTAGTGGTAAGCTGGACACAACGGCAGTAACACAAGAAGAGAAGAACCATCAGTAAGGGTCTCTTCACACATAACACGATTTAAGTCAACTGGCACATGGAGGAATTGCATGCCAATTGTGAAAAATCGGAGCTGCCTCCAATGCCTCATACACGTGTCACTACAACTATTTGCAAACACCTGCGGCTGAAAGACAGAATGTGCCCTGTGAGAGCCTATTCGATCCCTCTAGCGGCAGGTGTTGGCCAAATTACAGGTGACACAGGAACCTCTAACTCTGCTCGCTTGGCACTTAGAAAATGTATGGCCATTCACACTGTTAGCACGAAAACAGTTGACAATCACTTTCGAGCTGCCGGTGAAATCTGTCTTAAGTGCCCCCATGACTGTGAAGTTGCTAAGTACACATGTGGCATGCCAGAGTGTTGGCTCCCCAACATCATGTGTGCGTGTGTTTTGGGTGCTCCCCCCGCTGCCCCAACACATGGTGTGCATGTGGTTTGCACACCAACCCCCTCCCTCCCTGCAGGTGAGGCACCTCTCATCTGATTACAGAGTTACACCTTGGTCTGTGTGCTGAACGGACAGGGGGCATGGCTTGCTGCCAACAGCAGCAGCTGTTGACATCTCTGGTCCTGGATGTCACAGTTGCAGAACACGTGTCGTGTTTTGACTGACGCACGCGTGTGTGTGTGCTTGCTGTCCCCACGTGGAAATACATAAAAACATATATTGCTTTGGCAATGGGCTGGAGAGCGCACACAGGGCGCACACTGACAGGCTGCCCCAGGTGATACGGACTGTCAGATCACAACACGCAGAGGGCGATCTGAATGTCACATCACCCACGTGAGCACTGTTCCACATGACACTGTCTGTCCTGCAGTGCGCTGTCCACAAGACATGCATGTTGGGCCGGACACGCCAGGTTCAACAGATGTGAACATAAGTGCGCAATGGTCCATTCATGTCTTTTCATGACTGTACATCTGTGACCATGGGTCATCTACAGAGGAGCAGATGGTTCACACTTGTATTGTCCGCTTGATAAGAGGGATTCAATAAAATGTGGTGTTTTTTTATGGCGTGTATGTGTTTTTTTTAAATACGTCTATCTCCTTGTTGATTTCAGGCATTTTTCCGCACCTTTTACAAGCCAGCAATGATAGTGCAGTGGTGAAGTTTCTGTCTAGCAATCAGAGCTTTTATAAATTGCAGGTTTGAATCCCATGCGTGGCATGTATTTTTCTTCTTTTTTTTTCACAGCAGCTGTGCAATGTGGTTACAATGTGTAACCACATTGCGCAGCTGCTTGCATTGTGTTCTGCTGCCACGGTGTTGTGCACGAAACCGTCACAGTGGGATCGTTCACGCCTGCCCATCAGCTCGATGTTTTCGTGGTTTGCTCATACGAGCTGTTCCGCCGTGATTTGCCCTGATTTGTACTTATTCGTACTATGTGTGAAGGGGCCCTAATGCATACACCACAGTATAATTGAATATAAAAATTAAGTTTTTATTTTCTAAGTTTTTTTAAAAATACACAAAGTGTTTTAACAAGGAACAATTTGCAGAAGTTATTAAATGATGTGTGCTCCCTCGAATCCAAAACTGTAGCCAAGAGCTAAGGTATAAGTGGTGAAATGTATACATCTTACTGAGCAGGGAATAATGCATGTATGTTGGGAATATATTAGGCTACTGCATGGCCCTGGACTTGGAAAAAAAAATCTTTGATCCACCACAGGTACCAGTATCCAAATCCATCTGGACTCTTTTAAACTACTTGTAACAAATTAAGTATTATCATAATCTAATACTACATAGTTGTGCCTCCAACCTACCAAATGTAAAGTGTAGGGTAGAAAGCAATCATTGTATGAAGTTGAAATGATTTGTTGTTTTTGATTGTGGTTTAGGTGTTTACTGCTAATCTGCAATAAAATAATTATGGCACGAAAGCTTGCATATTTTTGAAGGTAAAACACTAAATGTTGGTAATGTTTCTTAGACCACTGTTGCACTGAGGAGAGAATTAAATATCCAACATATATATTGTATGTTGTTTGAATGTGAAATTATCCAAATGGTGGTCCAGATTTCTCAGCACAGCATTAGGAGGAAAAAGAAGACAAAAAAAATGCTGATAGATACAAGCTCTGTTGCTTCCTAAATTGACTACGCCATCCAACACGTGGCTCTAAATGAGTACTCTTCAGTATTTGACACCTTTGGTACATGCATGTAACGACAGTTTCTCCACCCTTTGGTCTTTCTTTTGCATATGGTTGCTTGTGGAATAAATCACTTTAATGCCTTCTGTGTTACATCCGTCGGCTTACAAGGTTGATTCGACAAAAGAAAGAAAATAACTGTGCTTGCTGATAGAACAGTTTTATTGGCTAGCTCATGTTGTTTGTTTGAATCTACCTTTGGTGTCACATGACTATTTCCATCCCTGTCTTTTAACCCTCCAATAATGGTCTGCAGAGCTTAGTGTGATAGACATCAATAGAAGCCACTGTTGTAGATAACATTGTTCATGTTTAGAAAATGTTCAAATGTGACAGATCTGACTGTACAGTTTTCTTTATGCATTTTCTGTCTTCTGGTTTATGAGGCGATCGTTTTGTAAGAAAATGGTATAATAAACCATATTTAAAAAATTATTTTAGTTCAGCGTATTTTGTCATTTAAATGAGGATTACACTGAAATTTATGCAACATATTCTCACGATGTGTTTTGCATGACATGATGCTAAAAGTTACTGTAAGTGTGATATCTTGTGCACTTTCCTGTGACTGTTCATGCACTTGTTCAGTGAGCCTAAAAATATTTAGAACAAGAGCAATCAGAGACTTCTGGCATCCACCAATCTGGATCCTGATCACCTCCAAAATTCAGTGAAGTCTTCCAAGCCCTAATATCTCTCTGTGGTTCAAATTTCGTGAGAATCTGTGAAGTAGTTTTGAAGTCATCTTTCAAACCCATATAAAGTAAAATCGATCCAGAATCCAGATTCGGATCTGGATCACCTCCAAAATTTAACGGAGTCTTCCATGGCCTAATATGTATCCGTGGTGAAAATTTGGTGAGAATCCATGAAGTAGTTTTGATGTAATCCTTCAAAGCCTTTAGAAAGGGAATCTTGATCCAGAATCTGAATCTGGATCACCTCCAAAATTCAGTGGAGTCCTCCGTGCCCTAATATCTACCTGTGGTTCAAATTTGGTGAGGATCCGTGGAGTAGTTTTGAAGTAATCCTTCAAAGCCTATATAAAGAGCAGTCTGGATCCAGAATCCGGATTCGGATCCGGATCACCTCCAAAATTTAATGAAGTCTTCCATGGCTTAATGTGCATCCGTGGTGAAAATTTGGTGAGAATCCATGAAGTAGTTTTGATGTAATCCTTCAAAGCCTTTATAAAGTGAATCTTGATCCAGAATCTGCATTTGGCTCACCTCAAAAATTGAGTGGAGTCTTCCATTCCCTAATATCTATCTGTGGTTCAAATCTGGTGAGAATCTGTGAAGTAGTTTTGAAGTAATACTTCAAAGCCTATATATAGTGAAATCTGGATCCAGAATCCGGATCTGGGTCACCTCCAAAATTGAGTGGAGCTTCCGTGACCTAATATGTATCTGTGTTGAAAATCCCATCAAAATCCGTGCAGTAGTTTTGGCGTAATCCTAACAGTAATCCTTCAAAGACTATATGAAGTGAAATTTGATCCAGAGTACATTTCTGGATCACCTCCAAAATTTAATGGGTCCATGGTCTATATAATTTCACTGATTAACATCACTTTGAGCAGGTGAAATCAGTTAATCAGTGAAATCACCTGCTGGAGTGGGTGGTTGCACAGAAAGCCTGCACCCTCTCGGCCCTTTCTGGAACTGGTTTGAGACCTCTGAAAATCCGTGCCAAAGTTTTGACATAATCCTGCTAACAGTCAGGCAGACAAACAGACAGATAAATAAATAAATACCGATGATTTTATTACGTCCTTGATGGATGTAATAACAAGTACAAGTACCATACTTTTTCCACTCAGATGATCCACCATACTCTTGTTGGTGATATTATCACTGCCCCCCAGTGGAAGAATACACAAAATAAGTACAAATGTGGCTGAAAAGTATGCATAAATATGTGAAAAAAAAATGTGAATAAGATGATTTACTGTAAGGTGCTATGCATTTCAAATAATTGATAAGGTTAAAAAATATTTTGTTATAATTTTTCATTCATGTAAACTAACTAAAGCAAACTAAAGCACAGTGTGATTTGAATGCTTTTGTGAAAAGAGATGCCATCTTTTGGACCTTGAAAAAACAATCAATATGGTCATCAATACCAGCTCCAGATGTAGGTTTCTCCCTCTAAATTTAGCTTCTCAGCTGTGGGGTGAAGTTCGGTAAACACACAAACCAGTGAACCTTTCAAAAAAAAATTGTCTTTCAGATGTACAGGATGTTATGGTATGGTCCATGGTGCCAGTTAGGTGTGATTGCTGGATTTTTTTCATCACTCTGTCAGTTTGAACTGTGTGCACTCACCTGAGTTACATCTTACTTTTACCTCCTTTCCATGGAGTCACTCACCTTTGTTGGTTTTCTGTGTGCTAATTAGACATGGGCCGATAACCAGTTTCACAGTATATACCATGGTATAAAAAAGCCACGGTATTAAAACCACAAAAATCTTCCGTTATACCATTCCTACGGTATGAGCGGGTTATGAGAATTCACGACAGGCAGAGTGGAGGCGGCTGCTGCCGTCCTTCCCCTGGCGCGCACCTCTGTCTCTGTTTACAAACAGGCAGCTAACGTTAGCAAGCTCTGCATCATGGCTAAGGAGGCGAAGCCTGCACTGAACTTTTCACCCTGTCGAAAAGGACCAAGTCAGCTTTTTCGTTTTATTTTCTACGGAATAGCCCTTCAAGTCAAAAACAGTGGAAACAAAGCACCATAGCTATGGTGTGTGTCGGACGCAGAGCGATTCAAGATACCCACAAAGGAGTAAACTTTATCCCATCTTTGAAACCACTGAGAAGTACAAGTGGAGGACTCGAGTTGTGCTTGTGGTCAACCAAATTTCTCCCACAAACATGTCAAGAAGGACAAATACATCTATTCCAAGCACTTTGTTGGTGAAGCTGGGCCAAGTATTGAGCATCCAGAGCTCCGGACCTTATTCCAGTCACGTTTCTCCCTAAACAAGTAAGTGTAACAGAGGCCAGCAGGTGTCGCTGTGCAGGTATAGTTAGTAAACCTCACTCCCAACAGCTCAAAAGGATTCTCTGGTCACAAGGCCAGAGCCCTGGGTTTTAGCCCTCTGGTTAGAGAGTCCGACTCCCATGCAGAGGATCGTGAGTTTGCGTCCCGAGTGGAGCGAATGGGCGGAGTCATAACAACACATCGCAGAGTGCAGCCGCTACAATGGTGCCGTGTACCCGGATGGGAGTGAGTTTAGGGAGGTGAATGTAACGGAGGCCAGCAGGTGTCGCTGTGCAGATGTAGTTAGTAAACCTCACTCCCAACAGCTCAAAAGGATTCTCTGGTCACAAGGCCAGAGCCCTGGGTTTTAGCCTTCTGGTTAGAGAGTCCGACTCCCATGCAGAGGATCGTGAGTTCGCGTCCCGAGGGGAGCGAATGGGCGGAGTCATAACACATCGCAGAGTGCAGCCGCTACATAAGTCATGTTTCCCACGGGGCAGATGCTACATGTCTAAAAGAGAGACCATTATTTTGGTATTTTCTCTAAGTTATCGGTGGTATAGTGCTCGTAGCGGTAGACATCGCGTCAATTAGTGCGCCTGAATCACGCGTGCTTCATATGCAAATAGCCATAATGTTAAAGCACATTTTAAAGCTATACATAATACCGTGAAACTGCTGTAATCTAGCCCACGGTTATCATACCGTCCAAATCCAATACCGGCCCATGCCTAGTGCTGATCAAGTACAGTTTCTCCCTGTGTGTGCATCATACAGTCTTCCTCTATGAGCACACTCGTGTAGGGTTTGCTTCTGCTTTGCCTACACACCTGCGTTTTAATTAATTCACTCACCTGTCTCCATTTTCTGTCATCACTTCCCATATTCCAGTTCCTTGTTTTCTGTCAATGACTGTCGGTTAGTTTTCAATGCTTGTTGCAGTTGGCATCCTTATCACTTGTCCAACATTCTGCTTTTATCTCTCTTGGTCTGCCTTCCTTTGTGATTGCTGATCCCTGGAATAATATGGCTTGTTGTCCGGAGAAATGTCCTAAAATACAGTATCATCTCAGAGTCACTGCTGCAAGATTTGTGCTGTGTGAAATTCTTGTATTATTTAATGTTGTAACGGTGTTAGCACTTCCAGCAACTGTCGGTAGCTTCCATTAAATTCTGTTAATGTACGATTACTGAGAAAATAAGAGGTTCATAACTTCTAATGCCCACACCAAAGCAAACACTTACCACAGCGCAGTCCCCAGAAATAAGAGTGAGTAAACACTCAAACCAAAGCCACCCTGATAGCTTAGCTGGGTCCTACTTGAAGAAAGTGGCATGTTCAGGCTTCGTTTTTCATACACTGAGCCACCCACGCTTCACCACTTTATCCATTTATGGGTTCTTCATGATATAGGCACAATAAGCCCTTCCAACATGGCAACCCCCAGATTTGGGCTTCTTATAGGCTCTTTTGGGTCTGTATAGAAAGCCTATGGGTGAAGCCACGCAGAGTTTGTCCAGTATATATACAATTTATTGTTGGGCCCTGAGTGTCAAACTGTTTGTAACGCCAACATATAGGTTCACATTGGAAATATAAACATGAAATATATCAGTGTTTTGTTACAGCTTCTTTTCCCTGTCGTCCTTCAGTCTTACTGGCTTTTCAGTGTCTTGCAACAGGATCTGATGGATGAGAGTAGGAAAAAAAATAGTCATTATTGACATCACAGTGTTTAAAATGACAAATACAGTGGAATTTCTAATTTTTTTTTCTTGTCAAATTTTCCTGAAGCAATACAGTTCTGAATGCTGGAAAAAGGCTGGGGGTTTGTAGTATTTAATTCTTCTTCTTTTTTTTTTTAATCCACAAAGGACTTTGCCATTTATTAGTCTGCCTTCAAAGTGATGTGACTGAAAGGTTAGACAGGTTGATCATTTTACCATGCGGAAAATGACCACATCTTTCCAATATGTAAGTCTGTGATATGACATTTGACCACCCCCAATGACTGCTGCAGAGCAGTTGTCATTTGTGGTTCAGTCCTTTGATGAGATGGCCTTCCCTCTTGTAAAAGTTAATGTGATTCATTGTCTTTCCACTTTTAACACGCGCCAACAATCCATGGCCATTACTTATAGCAATGTTCTGCTGAGGGACTCTGTCAATACACTCTCCATTAAAGTCACAGTGACACAAAATAAAGACTTCCTGAAGCCAAACATCAGCGAGCTAAAGCAATTTGATCACTCAGATAATTAACATCCTCAGGACTGCTTGTACTTGTTATTCAGAACAGAATGCACAAAAGAAGAAAATTAAATTAATTTTGTCTCAGGGTGAAAAGGATTGTGTCTGCATGGTGTCACAATTTTCTCCAAGTGGCACCAGTGAGCAAATAGCAACTTAAAGCTAACAGTGGTAGATGTAAAACTTTTTCTTCAGAAAGACTACATATGAACGGGAGATGGCACAAAGCCACTTTTTCATGTCTGATGCAGTCCTAGCTCTGAAACATTTAATGTTGGACAGACACTGTACAATATTTTCAATCGCTGTACTTGGATCCAGCTCAAACTGTACGACAAAACCACAGGGTGTAAAAGTTCAGAGCGCACGATTTATGTTGTCACACTATATGGCCCGATTCTCTGATGCGATCTGACGACTCGCGTTGTACGTTCAAAAACCACACGTCGGACTCGTGTTTCTGGAAGCAAAACGTAAACAGAAGCTGCTCTCTCCCAAAGAGATGATCACTGTTTATGCTCTCTCCAATTCCACATCGGTGTTTGCACCTGGGCAGTGCGAGAGGTTGGGGTAAATCAGCTCGTAGACGCTTGTAGTGCTGCTTCAACATCAAACAGGTTTGATTTTCATCCGACCATACGATTGCCGATGGGGAGGTGGTCATGAGAGGTTAAACGCAGCTCCTTACTCCATGTATACTACACGATGCAGGACATACGATTAAGCTGAAACTCGGCGTGATCCAAAAAAATTCTCGCACGAGTGAAAAATCGGCTCAAAAAGGGCCAAAACCCACACAGTGTAAACCCAGCTTAACAAATACATATGTGTGGATATAATTTCCTAACCTCACAATCAAAAGAAACAACTCAAACTGTGAAACAAATATTTTGAAAAATGACATGCTACAAACTTCATAAAATGGGCTTGAATGTTTTGTGCCTCCTTTTGAAAAGGTGAGTTACATAAAACTGTTGTTGCTGAATTGTGGCCTGTTGTTCTTTATATTTGTTTCTCTCATAGAAAATCATTTAGTTTTTGTGCACACAGATTGTTCCTGAAAAATTCCTTTCTCCCCATGGTTTTATTAACACAGTCATCACTGGTAAGTTGACCTCGACTTGACTTTCATTAAACAATTGTCGACTTTAAAAAAAATGATGTCATACAACCTGGAATGCCTTCCCCACAATCCATCAGCAGTTGGTAAAAATGAGCATCATATTGAAATATGGATTCATTCACTGTAACACCAACAATAACAGTTAATCTTGTGCATTTACAGGGGCTATAATTTGGACAGAATCATCTTTAAAATTATGCTTGTTCTCTTCAGTGCTCCAAAGGTAATGACGGTATTACTGGCATGGAAGACTTTATAGTTAAATATAAATTCCTACTAAACTCATTGTGCAAAACACAAGCTGTGCAGTGACTTTTGAAAGACAAGTCATTAATAACTTGGTGAGATTAAGTGCTCTGTTGTAATCCCATGCAGCTATTAAGAATCTGAGTATTTCCTGCCACTAAGATGATGCCAGCTACTTTCACTGAAGAATTACTCAAAAATAAAACTCAGGAAATAGTTTTATCGGTTCAAATCCCCATCGGGCTGGAAAATCTTTAACGGCCCTAGGGCAAAGTCCTTAATCCCCAAGTTGCCCCTGGTGTGTATTGTGCCCCTTGCATGGCAGCACCCTGATGTTGGTGTGTTTGTGAATGGGTGAATACAAAGCATCACCTTGAGTTTCTGGTTCAGATGGAAAAGTGCTGTATAATGCAATCCATTTACAATTTAATAATAATCATTTCCCTGGGGTCTCCACAGACCTTGTTTCATCCCTGGTAATGAAGGCTTGAGTTTTCTTCTTTACTGGGATTTTCTGTATGTTGTTGCTTGGATAAGCAATGATTGTTTAAATATTCTGAAGGAAAAACAAGAGTGACATTTTCCTCATTAAAGCTGGTTGTCTTCCAGCAGAGTTCCACAAACTGTGTTCTGTTGGAATGTGACATCAGCATGTACTTCATTACAACTACAGAAAAAATATAAATAAAAAACCTGCAGACACCAGTGCTGAGGATACAGAGACACAAGCAAGCCTGTGCCACCTTTCACTTCCACTCAGCATTCAAACATCTGTGAATATGACACTGATTAGACCCATGATGGGAGATAGGATGTCAATGTCACAAGGCACAATTTAAGTGCAAGGATTTCATCCAGATATTTTCAGTAACATACCTGACAGCATGCAAGATTTTTTCATTTTAAAGTGCTTGTATCATACAGCGGGCGTCACCAGCTCCAGTCCTGGAGATCACCTGTGCTTCAGCACCTGTTATTGAGGTGTAACGTCCAGAATGAGCATGATATCACACATCCATTGTCAGTCCACCTCATGTCAGAGGATGTATCTGTAATATCATGTTAACATGGCTGTAAGACCCCAGCCAGATGGTCATAGCGCATTTATACAACAGTCAGAATGCGGTACGACTGCAAATTGCCCACCGTTCCAATGTTTTCCAACACGAGCGCCACACGAATGTAGACTGCATGTGCTCTGGCTGCACAAACGTCTCAAATGCTGTATGAGGCATTCAAGTGCAGCTCGAATTTGCACAACTGTCGTTCGAATTCTCATTCGTATGGCATTTGGGCTCATTTGTGCTCTAGTGTGATGGGGGTATCAGGAGGGTTTCTCCATAAAGGAAGAATTAAGAAATCCATATTGAGAGAAAAAGTGAAGTTTGCCCCAGCCTAGCCATTGCATCCTTGTTGACTATGTTTCACACTGACCAACCCACACTGAGTAGATGCAACTACAGTAAGCCAAGTACAATTAACCAAGATAAAAAATGAACTGAATGTGTTTCTACAACAGGCCTTGTGGTACAGAAATTTATGCATGCGGAAAGAGAGAAAAAATTTGCTTCATACTTCACACCCACTGATCAAGAAAAACTAATGGAAGCATACAAGGAAGCAAAACATACAGTATGTAACAAGAAGGAAGTACAGCCACTGTGACAAAAGACAGAATAAAAGTGTGAGGTGACCCTGGAAGAGAGGGTACTCTCATCATCTCATCTCATCTCATCATCTCTGTCGTCTGGAATGAAGATATATTTTTCATTGTAACTAGAAATGGTCTACAATATAGTCAGTTTCTGGCAGTTACTGATGTAATGTGCTCAGATCATTAGGCCCACAACTGACACTTTCATCATTGGGCCTGGTTTTGATGGAGAAAGTACTTGAAAAGGTATCTTTAATGAATTTATCAAAAATATGTCACACATTTCAACTGAAGTAGAGAACAGCAACTATCTTCACTTCAGCTTGGGTTCATCACTAGTGTGACACCATAACAATAAAAATCAATGTCATGATAGGAGAGACATTAGTAACTTGACAAGTAGCCAATTTCAATGTGATGATAACATGATAAAGACTCAGAAATCAAGGTTCGATGGTGCCTTTAGCTTAAACAGTATGAGCTCATATTCACAAGTGATGGAAAAATGGAGCGTGGGTTTGACTGTTGGGTCAAGTGGTCCTGCTGCAGGTGTTTTAGACATTTGTAACAAAGACAGTGATGAGTCAAGTCTATTTATATTCCATCCCTCACTTGCTGCTGGTGTCCAAAAACTTTTTGTATTGAAAGGAAAAAATACAACCAGCTAAAATGAGGTTCCTTTGCAGGGTGCCTGGACTCACCCATGCAGACAGGACAACAAAGTTTCACAACCATCCAGGCAGTGAATATCTCAAAAGGTTCCATACAGGTCAAAGGAGACAGGGTGAGGAGATTTGACATCCCAGAGGAGTGAAAACAAGCAACTTCAGATAGTTCCACAGTCTGATTAGGATGCTTCTTTGAAGCTTTTCTTGTGAAAGTGTCAAACTTTTAGTCATTCACTCATCTGAGTCTTCTGTCTTTGGTATCAAGAGGTACCTGGAAGGAGTTTACGGAGTCATGACAGTCACTGGACAGAGATGTTTGGTGATGCCGATATCTTGGCAGGAGAATGAAGCTTCCAAGTCTTTATGGTCCTTGTCTTTCCATGTGGTTGTATGACTTGAACGATAGCCAGTGACCAACTGGATGTCTTTGGCACTCCAACTTTTCAGAGGATCCATGGGTACCAGTGGAAAGACTTAGTATCTAAAGAACAGTTACTTTGGGAGACGAAGATGAGGAGCGTTACTATGACATTTTGCCATGTGACACATTTCTCGGCACATGATCCATCATGCAGGTGCCTCAGAATTGAGCACACCAGCAGTTAGAGAAGGACAAGTTTCAGCTGGGTGAAGCAGGTAGATGGTGACTTTTGAGATGCCTGGACCGACTGGTTGGCTGCCATTCAGGTTTGAAGGAGGTTCCATCATGCCATGGTTGTGGCAAATCATAGCACCAGCAAATCCTCCCAATTCTGACCTGACTTTTAAATATTTAATATTCATTAAACTGAACGGATCACCAGAACAAGCAAAGGTTATGGCAATAAGGAACATCGAGGAGCTGGACAAATATGAACAATAGGTATGAGGACTCAAACACATCACAGCACCATGATGCAGACTGGAGCAACCCACTCATCCACATCATCTACACCCGGAGACAAGAGAGACATAATGACTAAGGATAATGATCTGTTTATTTCTGCCCAGGAGCTCTGTCTAGATACATTTAATTATAATAACTCTGCTAACCACCCCTTCGAATCTGAAAATGATCCTGATACCTTTTTCAGTGAGAATATTGTGAGACAGTCCAAATATTTTACAGAAGAACAATTCAAAAATTATAAAATCAATGATGAAGATTTTTCAATTATACATTTCAACAGCAGAAGTCTTTCTCATAATCTGTCCGCTATTAATGATTGTTTGAAAACATCCAAAAAACATTTTTCAGTTATTGCAATTTCAGAAACATGCTTAAATGAGGATAATAAAGATCTGGTATATCTTGATGGTTATGAATTGTTCCTGGTTAATAGGCAGACGAGAAGGGGCGGAGGGGTTGCATTATATGTAAGGTCAGATTACAACTGTAAACTCATTAACAACATGTCATTTACAGTGGACAACATCATGGAATGTGTTACCATAGAAATTACATCTATAAACTCCAAAAACATAGTTGTTAGTTGTATTACAGAGCTCTGGGACAAATATTGACACCTTTGAAGACATTATCTTAGGAATGTACAACAAAATCAACAGAAATAAGCATTTATTTGTCTGTGGAGATTTCAATATAGATTTTTTAAACCCTCACAATCATCCACAAATCACTTCATTTATAAACACCTTGTATTGTTTAGGACTGTTTCCAACCATCATTCATCCTAGCAGAATAACTATGGACTCAGCAACTCTCATTGACAATATTTTAACTAACGTTATATCCGGTAATCTTAGTGGGGGACTACTGGTCAGTGATATCAGTGATCACTTGCCAGTTTTCTCAGTCTTTGCATTGGAGGGTTGTTGTAAGTATCGAAGCAATACCAAATTCATGAGTAGAAAAGTAACACCTGAAACAATTGATAATTTAAGGGAGGATTTATCAAGTCAGAATTGGTCAGATGTTTTTGTTGATGATGTTGACAGGTCATATGATGCTTTCATTTCCATTTTTTCCAGTTTGTATAATAAACACTGTCCATTTGTTGACAAAATATATAGGAATCAATATAGCAACAAACCATGGATAACTAAGGGGCTTCAGAGGGCATGTAAAAAGAAAAACGTACTATATAAACATTTCATAAAACTACGAACTAAGGAAGCGGAAAGTAAGTATAAAACATATAAGAATAAGTTAATCAATATCATGAGACTCAGTAAAAAAATATAATGAGTTACTTGTCAAAAATAGAATAACATCAAAAACACATGGAACATATTAAATGAAATAGTAAAAAGAATAGAGTAACTAGAGATTATCCTTCATTTTTTCAGAGTAACAACTACATCACGATTGATAACGACGAGTCTATTGCTGAACACTTTAATGAATACTTCGTTAATGTGGGTAAAAATCTTGCCAGTAAAATTGACTCATCAACTAATAACTTCTGGGTAAATAATTCAACGTTTAACAAATCTGTTTCAATGTTCATTGGTGGTACTCATGAAAGGGAAATACTTGATCTGGTTCATGGTTCAAAAAGTAAGAATCGACTGATTTTAATAATTTGGATATGGCTTTATTAAAAAAAGTTATTGATTGTATAGTAAAACCGTTCAATTATATTTGCAATATGTCACTAAGTACTGGTAAATTTCCTTCTCAAATGAAAATAGCCAAAGTAATTCCTCTGTTTAAAACTGGTGACAAACACATTTTCTAATATAGACCTATATCACTCCTGCCACAATTTTCCAAATTTTGGAAAAAATATTTGCTAAAAGATTAAATGATTATTTACTGAAGCATAACATCATTTGTGAAGAACAATATGGATTCAGAAGGTCTCGAACTACATCACATGCTTTGATGGACTTTGTGGAAAGTATAGCAACTGCAATTGACAATAAACAATACACAATAGGTGTTTTTTTTTTATTTACAGAAAGCGTTTGACACAATTAACCATGGAATACTATTAATTAAACTGCAGAAATATGGAATCAGAGGTCTGGCATATGAATGGATAGCTAGTTATTTACAAGGCAGATTTCAGTATGTTCAATTCAATAATACAAATTCTGAACTCAGGGATGTCACATGTGGGGTGCCGCAGGGCTCAGTGCTGGGTCCTTTGTTGTTTCTAATCTATATAAATGATATAAGTTGGGTGTCGAGTTCACTGAGATGTGTCCTTTTTGCGGATGATACAACTGTGTTCTGTAGCGGTGAAAATCTTGAACAGCTTCTGGACATAGTGGAGAAAGAACTGGAAAAATTTAAGGTTTGGTTTGACGCTAATAAGTTGTCACTCAACCTTGGGAAAACTAAATGTATTATATTTGGAAATAAACAGGCACCCAAATGTAAAAATTTAACTATAAACAATAAGGAAATTGAGTTAGTAACAGAGAATAAATTTTTAGGTGTTATAATTGATAATAAACTTAGCTGGAAACCACATATAAATTATATGAAATCAAAATTGTCAAAAACTATAGCCATTCTGTATAAAGCCAAAGACCTACTGCCGCAAGAAGGGTTACTTACTTTATATCATTCTCTGATGGTACCATATATGACATATTGTGTTGAGTCATGGGGAAACACTTACAAATCAAATACCAATCCAATATTCCTTTTGCAAAAACGAGCCATACGAATCATCTGCAATAAACAATATCGTGAACCAACTCATTCTTTATTTGTGTCTTTAAATTTATTAAAATTCATAGATTTGGTCGATTACATTACAATTCAAACTTTATTTCAAGCGAAAAACCAAGCCTTACCGAGACATGTCCAGAGTCTGTTCCGATTGAGGGAATCCAGATATAGTTTAAGAGGTTGTGCAATTTTTATGAAACCACCAGTAAGAACAAATGTAAAGGGTTTTTGTGTGTCTGTGGTTGGGGTGAGGAAATGGAACAAATGTTCAACAGAGGTTAGAATGAGTAGTACCTTAGTAAGATTTAAGAAACTACTCAAAAAGAACATCATGTCTAAGTATCATAAAGAAGCAAATATAATTTGATTTATATGGAATGTTCAATTATAAGTGGGACTCATTGTATATTTGAATGTGTGGGTATGTATATGCGTATGTAGATATATAGATATGGGTAGGTGTATATGTATATGTATATAAGTGACTGTGTATATGTATGTATGTATATATTTATGTTTGTAAAGTATATAGGTATGTATATAGGTATATATGGCACAGCCCAAGCAGAGGGTCACCCCCAAGAGCCTGGTCTGCTTGAGGTTTCTTCCTTATAGGGAGTTTTTCCTCACCACAGTTGCCTAGTGCTCACTCTGGGGGTTGGTAAGGTTAGTCCTTACTGGCGTAAAGTGCCTTGATTCGACTTTCTTGTGATCTGGTACTATATAAATATAATTATAAGTGAATAGTATATTGATGTGTATGTCTGTGTGCTGACATGTAGTAGTGAATTTGTATTTATGTAAATATGACTGATAAGAATTGTTGGACTTGTACGAGCAGGGGTGGGCGCTAATAAGCTTTGCTTCAGCCCACACCCTTTCTGACTCACTAGTTTTGTCTGTGTTTGTTTGTGGAATTGTTCTTTTTTTTTTTTTTTCTATTTGAATATATTGCGTGCCGAATAAAAACTTTGTCACTTTGTCACTTTAAAGTCAACAGTGTAGTCTGTTAATTTCTTGAGAATTCTGTCTCTGTGTTTATGCTTTTTCCCTTTCTTTCTTTTTAAGAAGCCCTACTTTGTAATTTTCGAGAACAGCTAGAGTCCAAACAAGTTTTTAAAAGTTTTGTCTGATACTACCAGGGTAGATGAAGGTAACTGATACACTGAGATGTGCCATTGTGTCTCTCAGTGGATTTCATGGAACAGAACTTTCAGTTCAAATTCTCTCAGCAGTAGGAGGTAGAAATATCTCCTCACGCTGGGCCCTCATGTTGACTATGGATCAAATTTGTGCTGAAACCCGCACAACTGCTGAGTTGCAATCCTTTTTCTCTGCATGATAATGTGTTTTTATAGACGAGTGGAAACACATTCTCATGTTTAACTTTTGGAAACTAATTGCCTTTAAATCATCGTATAATTGCAATCTCTGTTTTTATTTTTTTGAGGAGCAAATGATGTAATTTTTTTTCCAACTGCGGCACCTTGATTGTGTTTCATTGTGGCACAAGATGATTAAAGCATAAATTTCAGCACTTAGTGCCAATGTGAGGTTAAGATGAAACTTGCATTTACTTTTCTAGTCATGTTAGCTAATGTTCTTGTCAAAAGCCATTTACAATAATTGCAAACTAAATTGCATCATTTTTCCTTCATGGTAATGCAAGGCAAGAGCTAGTGGAACAGAGTCCAGAGTGTCACATTTTAAATATGTTGTAAGTAAGGCTGGGCTGTCCATGTTTTTAGTGTGTCTGTCTGTGTACAACAAAGTAGAAGCTTGAATGAAGGCAGTATGTACTGAATATAATACATACAGTATCTGCTGAGGGTGTTGGGGTGTCTAGGTGGGTGGCTCAGAATGGGTGGGTCTGGATGCATTGGGAACATTCCTGGAAGTGGAGGATTATTTCATCAGCTGCAACATATCAATTGCTATACCCGAGGTTACAGCTGGTGTGAAGTGACCTCCTGGATAGCTCTCATGTGAATGATGATGGACACACACCAACATATATCAAGACTGGACAGGAACTTCAAATGAGTGGCACAAGAATTGAAACCCCAATTTAGATATGTGATTTTGTGTGTAGGTATTTTAGAATGACTAGGGTAATGTCCTGCTGGACTTCAAATTCCACGCAGACAAGCAGCTGTGGTCAACCAACCAGACATAGTGGTGGTTGACAAGGAAAAGAAAACTACAGTTGTGATCGATGTGGCAATCCAAGCTGACAGCACATCAGAAAGAAGGAGCATGAGAAAATCGGGACGTACCTAGGGCTGGAGGAGCAACGGGAACAGATGTGGAAGGTAAAGTCCAAAGTGGTTCCAGCACTATCGTAGCATTAGGAACTCGAACCACAAACTGGAAGAGTGATTCACCACATTCCAGACAAAACATCAGAGGTCTCTGTTCAGACGAGTGCAGTCCAGGACAACTACAACCCCACTTCCAATGAAGTTGGGACATTGTGTGAAATGTAAATTAAAACACAGAGACAATGATTGCAAATCTTCTACAACCTATATTCAATGAATAACCACAAAGACAAGATAGTTAATGTTCAAATGATAGACTTTTTTGTTTGTTTTTGTGCTAATATTTGCTCATTTTTGAAAGGGTGCCTGCAATGCGTTTCAATAAAGTTGGGACAGGGGTGACAAAAGACTGGGAAAGTTGATGAAATGCTCAAAGAACACCTGTTTGGAACATTCCACAGGTGTGAACAAGTAATTGGAAACAGGGTGAGTGTCATGATGGGTATGAAAGGAGCATCCCCAAAAGGCTCAGCGTTCACAAGCAAAGATGCGGCGAAGATCATCCACTTTGTGAACAACTGCTATGAAAAAATAGTCCAACAGTTTAAGAACAATGTTTCTCAAGTTCAATTGCAAGGAATTTAGGGATTCCATCATCTACAGTCCATAATATAATCAGAAGAGTCAGAGAATCTGGAGAAACTTTATATGTAAGCGGCAAGGCCAAAAACCAACATTGAATGCTCATGACCTTTGATCCCTCAGGCGGCACTGCTTTAAAAACCGACATCATTGTGTAAAGGAGCTTACCACATGGGCTCAGAAACACTTCAGAAAACCATTGTCAGTTAACACAGTTTGTCACTACATCTACAAGTGCAAGTTAAAACTCTACCATGCGAAGCGAAAGCCATACATCAACAACATCCATAAATGCTGCCGCCTTCTCTGGGCCTGAGCTCATTTGGCATGGACAGATGCAAAGTGGAAAAGTGTGCTGTGGTCTGATGAGTCCACATTTCAAATTGTTTTTGGAAATCATGGACGTCGTGTCCTCCGGACAAAAGAGGAAAAAGACAATCCAGATTGTTGCCAGCGCCAAGTTCAAAAGCCAGCATCTGTGATAGTATGGGGGTGTGTTTGTGCCCATGGCATGGGCAACTTACCCATCTGTGATGGCACCATCAATGCTGAAAGGTACATCCAGGTTTTGGAGCAACACATACTGCCATCCAAGCAATGTCTTTTTCAGAGACGTCCCTGCTTATTTCAGCAAGACAATGCCAAGCCACATTCTGCACGTTACAACAGCGTAGCTTCCTAGTAAAAGAGTGCGGGGTACTAGGCTGGCCTGCCTGCCACTTAAAATCACACCACAGATTTCAATAATATTCAGGTCTGGGGGACTGAGATGGCCATTCCAGAACATTGTACTTGCTCCCCTGCCTGAATACTTTAGTAGATTTTGAGCACTGTTTAGGGTCGTGTCTTGTTGAAAGATCCAGCCCTTGGTGCAACTTCAACTTTGTCGCTGATTCATTAACATTGTTCTCAAGAATCTGCTGATATTGACTGGAATCCATGTGACCCTTAACTTTAAACAAGATACCTAGTACCTGCACTGGCCACTCCGTCCCACAGCATGATGGAACCACCTCTAAATTTACTGTAGGTAGCAAGTGGTTTTTCTTGGAATGCTGTGTTCCTTTCAGCCATGCATTCTGCCTCTTATGTCCAAATAATTCAATTTAGTTAAATCAGTCCACAGCACCTTATTCCAAATGAAGCTGGCTTGTCTGAAGGTGCTTTAGCTACCTCAAGTGACTGTTGTGCTTGTATGCAGAAAAGGCTTCCTCTGCATTACTCTTCTCATCTGGCATCGTCCTTGTGCAAATTGCGCTGTATATTTGAACAATGCACAGAGACACTATCTGCAACAAGGTCATGTTGTAGGTCTTTGGAGCAGGTCTGTGGGTTTACTATGACTGTTTCCACCATCCTTCGCTTCAGCTTGTCTGGAGTTTTCTTGGCCTGCCACTTTGGGCCTTAACTAATACTGTGCCTGTGGTCTATTTCCTTACTATGTTCCTCACAGTGGAAACTGACAGCTGAAATCTCTGAGATAGCTTTTGTATCCTTCCGCTAAACTGTGATGTTGAACAATCTTGTTTTCACGTCATTTGAGAGTTGTTTAGAAGCTCCCATGTTGCCACCATTAGAAGAGATGCAAAAAGGAGCAACATTTGAAAATGGCACCTTAGTAGCCTTTCTCATGATTGGATTCATCCTGTGTAAGGAGGTCCAGGGTCAATGAGCTTACCAAACCAATTTTGTGTTCCAATAATTAGGGCTAAAGTATTCAAATCAATAAAATGACAAGAGTGCTCAAATTTATGTTGCTTGTACTGTAATATGGTGTTAGATTTCACACATATCCCTGGCTGTGACTGAAACAAACCGCTTTAGATCAGAGCCTTCTGCATGGCTGCGAACCTTGCATGCCTGCTAAAAGACAGAGACCGCAAAAGGCCTGATTTCTGCTTTCACTCTTTCCTCTGCGTCACATTTTAAAAGTTTTTTGCAGTGTGCACGATGATTACATTTCACGGATCTATATGTCTGGCAGAAAAGTCAGCAAATATGACTAACTTCACAACAGAGTCAGAAAAAGACACTCAAGTAACCCGCAGTTCATGGAGGGAAATTACACGTACCTTTGGTTTGGAGGTGATGATTGTATAAAGAAGTGAAGCTCACTGAGGGACAATTTAATCCAGAAAAAGCCGCTGTTCCTGTGGTGAATTGCATACGACGCATTGGAGAACTTTAAATGGGTCATGCACACGTCGATGTCATTGCATGGCTATGGAGTTATGGAGCTGGAGAAGCAAAAATCAGGCTTTAGGTTTATAAGGTACCACTCTGCAGCGAGCATACACTCAACAAAATATAAACGCAACACTTTTGGTTTTGCTCCCATTTTGTATGAGATGAACTCAAAGATCTAAACTTGTCCACTACACAATATCACCATTTCCCTCAAATATTGTTCACAACCAGTCTAAATCTGTGATAGTGAGCACTTCTCCTTTGCTGAGATAATCCATCCACCTCACAGGTGTGCATACCAAGATTGCTGATAGACACCATGATTAGTGCACAGGTGTGCCTTAGACTGCCCACAATAAAAGGCCACTCTGAAAGGTGCAGTTTGTTTGTGAACAATATTTGAGGGAAATGGTGATATTGTGTATTTGGAAAAAGTTTAGATCTTTGAGTTCATCTCATACAAAATGGGAGCAAAAGCAAAGTGTTGCGTTTATATTTTTGTTGAGTATAGATAAGGAGTGGACTCGACCAAATGTAATCTTTTAAATGCACATAATGCCCTGCATTTATTAAGGCAGGTGTTAATTTTTTCAGACAAAGTTTTGACCCAGTCATTAATTGAGCCAGGTCCGAATTAAATTTCACACATTTCACAGTGGCCTTTTAATGTGGCCAGCCTAAGGCACACCTATGCAATAATCATGCTGTCTAATCGGTATCTTGATATGCCACCCTGTGAGGTGGGACGGATTATCTCGGCAAAGGAGAAGTGCTCACTAACACAGATTTAGACATATTTGTAAAAAACATTTGAGAGAAATAGGTCGTTTGTGTATATGGACAATGTTTTAAATCTTTGAGTTCAGCTGATGAAAAACAAGAGCAAAAACAAGTGTTCCATTTATATTTGTTCAGTTTAAATTAGATGTGATCAAATGTCAGGAGTATGTATTTACTTAATGCAGTTGAATAGAAGTTTTTTTGTGGTGTTGTCGTTTTTTTCCAGATCATTTTCACAGAACATTAGTTATGTCTGCTACGCACAATTTGTCATTGCTTTTTGGCACTTGGTTTCCGACTGATAACGGAAGACAGACAACACAGGCATAAAATTTGAACCTCCATCCAATTTTGGTGGTAGGGTAAAATCCATAACAGAAAAATGAGAGTGATTGAGGCATTTTTGAGTGAGAAGTAATGCAAAGACAAGATACCCCTTTAATATACCACGGCGGGGAAATTTACAATGTTACAGCAGCATAGGACAGTCACAGAACAACAGTGGCAAGTATCCAAAAATAAGGTAAAATAAAAAAATTTACACCAATGGGCTTTTCAATATTAATTGCAAATGTCCACAAAATCCACAATCTGGATCAGATCCAGATCAGGCGATAGTGAGTGCCAGTGCCAGTCTGCACCTCATTTTCAAATATGAGTGTGATTGGGGCACATTTAAGATATAATGTAAAATGTACATTAAGCTGGGTTTCAATGTTAAAGTTTAATGGCCACAAAATCTGTAATCTGGATCAGATCCAGATCAAACTTTGTAGTCAATAAAGGATACCATCCTACATAATGGTCTCAAATATTAAAGAAATTTGAGCTTTTGTGACAGATTAAAATTAAATTTAAATTTTTGAATATTTGTTCAATGTTAAAAATAGGGATTTTTCCAATTTTCTAAGATTTTTTCTGGCTTTGATCTTTGACCTATCACCTTGAAAACTGAATCAGTTCTTGCCTATCAGAATATGAATCTTCAGTAAAAAAAAAAAAAGTTCATAATGATATATGAAAAATTGTGGGCGAACAGGGGTGAAAACATGACCTCCTCCAACTTCATTGGTGGAGGTAATGATGAGTAAACCTTTCAAAGTTATTGATAGTGTCAGGGTGATTTCTGTAATCATAATGACTGATGAGAAGTCAGTATTTATTTTCTATTCCACATTCTCAGCCTCACTGAGGAGATTTACAGCCTGTTTTATGTAATGCTGGGCAAGCTTTTTAAAAGTGCTGTTTTGATTCGTGGAATGAAAAATGAATTTTTCACTGTCACTCACTTTACCCCACTCAGTTCAAGGAAGAATTATACAGGCCCAGACATCCCTTTTTGTATGTCTGAACTTAAAATTTACATCAAGGTAAACAAACAAGTTGTATTTTTATTTTTATATTTCTGCTGTTGTGGTTTGATTTAAAGGAATCATATTGTTCAAAATAATCTTTTATTGAACCTTTGCACTTACAGGTTTGGATTTCTGGATTTCAAGTTTATGTTTTGACTCAAAGAATGTCAGATTTTGCAGGAAGCAGTCACAATCTATGACACTTTCACTGATTTATGTTATTCACCATTATTAATTCCATTGTGAACACTGTTATATTCTGTTGTTTCTGCAAGCACAGTGTTACACTTAGTTGCTAAAGTAGTGTTGTATCAACTGTGTAACTGTGTTCCATCTGTGTCACAGCTCTTTCACTTTTACTGTCACGTCTCAAGGCTTCGAATGTGATATAATCATTAGTGGTGTGATGTGAGTTTCTGAGGTTTAAAAAATGACTGCTGGATATCAGTACATCCATATTTTGCCTGAAATAGACAAGAAGTAGTCAAAATCCTCAATGTGAGACATTGCAAGTCACTTGTTGTATTTGACTTGTAAAGCATTATAGTTGAACCCTCTGATTGTTACGACACGACAATTGCAATGCATAAAAGATATGTTTCTTATTCATTGTTAATTGCGTTAGTGTAAGCTGCAAAATTTCCATGGGTGACTATAAAAACTACTATATTTTTCATCTCTGAAATGTTGCATTCTAATAGATTCCAGTAAAGACCAGTGATTTTTCAATTTTAGGCCATGATGGCATCTTTTACTAAGCAAGATGATCATAACTTAAAATAAAAACAGACAGGTACAGTATATCAAGTTCCTTTTGATATCTTGTTGCAAATTGCTGAGTTTTTCCTGCTAGTAACTTTATTGGTGTATGTCTTTGAGTAAACTTTATTATTGTCACAGATATAAATGAGTATTTTTTACACTGGTCAGCCTTGGTGGACTTTGCATTGCTTGTGTCACAGTTACAGCATATGAGTGTCCAAAATAAAGCAAATGCAGGAATGTGTTATAATTTTAACATTTTCCTCTCAGAAAGAAAGTTTAATTATTGCTTCCAATTGTTTGTTGGTTTGCCAGCAGGGTTACTCAGTTTTCATGAAAATTACTGAGCCTGAAATAGATCGTAACATTATAGTCTGAAGTCATCACTGCTTACACATATTAACAGTCTGGCCACTTGTTCAAGTATTCAGCTGATATTTCTGAATAATAAACATTGTGTTAAAAAATAGAGGAAAAAATAGCAGCAGGTTGAAACAGAGTCTCTTTTCAAGCTATAGCAGCCTAGGTTTGTCTCTTCTGGATTTTATGGGGCTCCTTGGTGATCCAGAGTCTTTTCATGCTGCTCTGTGTGTATTTTTTAAAGTCAACGTCTCTGTTGTTTCCTGCCTCTGAAGCACACAGTAGACCTTTTTCAATGGCAACTGATTGAAGAAGGATAAGCCAGAACCCTAAGGAGTTCCATATAGGTTTGGACCATTGCCACAGCAAAGTACATTTTTGTATCTGCAGGAATCTGTTACAGAGCATTGCTGCTGCTATTTTGAGTTTCACCACGACCTGAAATTTCATCTGCATGGAGTATGCAAAGTTTATCTCTGTGATGTAAAAATAAGGAGAAAAATAAGTAAGTCATATAGGCCCTGAGGACCATTGATGCCTTTGCTTATCCCTGGATTCTGTTACATAAAGCGAATGAGAGTCTCCAACTCCTCCTGGACAGGATACCTGTCTGAAGCAGGCTACTTCTCCAGCCAGTGCTAGTACCTATTAACAACGAGGTGAATTAGGGCATTATAGATGAAGTGTCTTGTCCAAGGAAACAGGTAATCTGACTGGGAGTCAAACCAACTTGATGTCCATCTTAGTAGAGGTAAAAGTCAGTCCTATACTGGACCAGAGGACAATTGGCGCAAATGCTTATGTCTGGATTTTGTGGCATGAAGCAGATGAATGTGTCTAACCTCCCCTGTGTGGCACACCAGTCTGATGCAGGTTACTTCTGCAGTCAAGGCTGTGACAAAAGTATTCAACATTCCCCCATCAACAATAGTTCTGCTCTAATTTAGTATCAGAGGGAGGTGACTTATGCACAATGCAGATAATATTTAAGGACATGGACAAGCAATGTGACAGAATTGAACCCAGGTGTACATAGTTGTAGCCCTACTCCACTGTATTAATAATAATAAATTTTATTTATCACGCACTTTACATTTACAAAAAAAATCTCAAAGTACTACAACATCAAAAAGAACAAAAACATATTAAAATTACACATTAAAAACCTTTCTAAATAAAAATGTCTTTAGCTGCTTTTTTTTTTTTAGCTGTGGAGTTTTAAAAGACTCCACAGACTGTGGCACTCTCAGGTGCCAGGGCAGGGCGTTCCATAGTCGTGGGCAGCTGCCTGAAAAGATCTGTCCCTCATGGTGTGGAGCTTGCTCCAAGCTCCAAGGTTGGCAGAGGCGATTTGACTCAGTGGACCGGAGGCATCGAGTGGTGGTGTGTGGAGTGAGGAGCTCTGTCAGATAGTCTGAGGCATGGCCATGAAGGCACTAGAAGGTTAGCAGGTAGTACTTGTACTCAGTCCTCTGCTGGCCCGGGAGCCAATGGAGGGATTGAAGTATAGGGGTAATATGATCATATTTGCTCCTCCTCATCAGGACCCGGGCAGCACAGTTCTGAATGTGCTGGAGCTTCTGAATGCTCCTGCCCGAGATCCCAACGAGGAGGGCATTGCAATAGTGAGCCTGGAGGAGACAAAGGCATGGACCAGCCTTTCAGCATCACTAAAGGAAATGGAGGAGCGAAGCTTGGAAATGTTTCTAAGGTGAAAAAAATGAGATTTTACAAAGGTGGTAGATATGATGATCAAAAGAGAGGGTGGGGTCAAACCTGACCCCGAGGTTTGTTACAGAAGAGGATAGAGGGATGGAGTGGCCTGAAAATGAAAGAGCTGTATTTGGGAGTGACTGAAGGACAGCTCCAGTCAAACCAACTATATGCTGCAATCGGTGGAGGAGGATCTGGTGGTATTGTTCTACCTGCTCTGAAGACTTATTTTCTATTTGATATCTTCTGTCTTCCTTTCCTTATAGGAGATGAAGACTTTCCTCTGCTACATCTGGCCCACATTTTATTTCACCATTCCATTTTATTTCACCATTCCAATTCGGCATCTATCATTCCAGTCTTTGGTAAGGTAAATATAATGGTAAATGGACTGCATTTATATAGCGCTTTTCCTTCTGCATCGGACACTCAAAGCACTTTATAATAATGCCTCACATTCACTCCAATGTGAGGGTGCTGCCATACAAGGCGCTCACTACACACCGGGAGCAACTTGGACCTTGCCTTAGTGATTTTCCAGTCAGACTGAGATTTGAACCGAGGATCCTCTGGTCTCCAGCCCAACGATTTAACCACTAGACTATCACCTCCCCTGTCATGGGTTGCTGTTGTAACATAGACTGGATGACAGCAAATGCATCCTTTTGCCTTGTTAATATGATGGACAAATGTGGAGATTGTATGAAAAATGTGCATCTTTCTAACTTGGTAAAATAATGAATAGGAATCCAAACTTTTGCTGTTGCTTCTCTTTCAACTACCCCCAGTTGTTGAGGGTCTTGTAATGTTTTATACCAGATTCCCTTCCTCACACAACTCTACTTCTACATGTAGAGAAACACATGCAGCCCCTGGGCTTCCCAAGTGGTCTCCAGGCAAGTACTAATCAGGACCTACTCTGCTTCACTTCTGAGATATGACGGGATCAGTTCTACATAAACTACAGAACAACTGCTACATTTCCAAACTGAATATTTCCATAAAAAATGTGAGAAAGGAAATAAATAGTGCATCCAGAAAGTATTCACAGCGCTCATTCATTCCAAATTATATTATGTTACAGCCTTATTCCAAAATAGAGTAAATTAATTTTTTTCCCACAAATCTTTACTCACAACACCCCATAATGACGTCCGTCTGGCCACTCTGCCATACAGGCCTTATTGGTGGAATGCTAGAGAGATGGATGTCCTTCTGGAAACGTCTCACCTCTCCATAGTGGACTTCTGGAGCTCTGACAGACTGACTATCCAGTTCTTGGTCACCTCCCTGACTAAGACACTTCTCCCCAGATCACTATGTTTAGACGGTGACCAACTCTAGGAAGAGTCCTGGTGGATCCAAACATCTTCCACTTATGTTTCTGTGTAAGCTCTCAGTTGTCCAGGTGGTTTCCATAGTAGAGAAGCTTGAATCTTCGACTTCAAGCTTCTCTACTGTCTGCCACTTACAGTAAATGGAGGCCACTGTGCTCATTGGGACCTTCAAAGCAGCAGAAATGTTTCTGTTCCCTTCCTCAGATTTGTGGCTCAAAACAATCATGTCTCAGAGGTCAACAGACAATTCCTTTGACTTCATGTTTGGTTTGTGCTCTGACATGCACCGTCAACTGTGGGACCTTATATGCAGACAGGTGAGTATCTTTCCAAATCATGTCCAATCAACTGCATTTACCCCAGGTGGACTCCACTTAGCTGTAGAGACATGCCAAGGATGATCAGTGGAAACAGGATGCAGCTGAGCTCAAGTTTGAGCTTCATGGCAAAGCCTGTAAATACTTATGTACATGTGATTTCTTAGGTTTTATTTTTAACAAATTTGCTAAAATGTAAAAAAAAAAAAAAAAATTCACATTGACATTATGGGGTATTGTGTGTAGAATTTTGAGGGGAAAATACATTTCATCCATTTTGGAATAAGGCTGTAACATACTAAAATGTAGAACAGTGCAGTGCTGTGAATACTTTCTGGATGCATAATATGAGTGGATGATGGAAAGCCAGACAGAGCCTCAGATCTGGAAAAGATAAAACCATTGGAGAAAGCACATAGGTTTTGTCTTTAGAGGGTGGAAACTGGTGTGGTGCTGAGGGACTGACCACTGCATGGTGGCACCCAGGTTCAAACCTGAGGCAGCTCATGCGGGTAGGTACCTTTAGCATTCTTTCCCTGGGAAAAACCAGGGAAGAATGCTTTTACCAACTTTGCAACTTGTGCATTTTACAACCAATACAATTACCAACTTCCACATTGCAATGGCTGTGCTTGTAAAGACCTGAAGTCCTGAAGTGGGCAGATCTCATTGGCTGGATCCACCTATGTTTTTTTTTTTTTCTCAAATGGCCCCTCTGCAACAGATGGGCTGCCGGTCTGCTGCTTTGTATGTTGTGGAGTGTGAAAGGAGGGACTCTAAACCTCATAAAATTGTGCTTTTAACTGAACTCCTAGCTCTGAAGAAAAGTAAGGCTGGAGTAAGACACAACATTCCCAGGAGTTGAGAGGAAGTTACAGAGGGACTCGTGCCGGTGCGAAGCATAAGGCGAGAGCTATCGCTAAAAAAGAACAGAAGCAGCGCTATAAACCATCAGTCCCGTCTGTGATTATGGGAAATGTTAATGCCTTAACAAACAAAGCTGAGGAACTTTCTGCGCTGGGCAGATGCCAAAGGATTTACTGGGGAGTGCTGTCTGATTATGCTGACAGAGACATGGCTAACTGACAGCATACCTGATGCTAATGTGGAGCTAACCGGCTTCTCCTTGGTGCGCACTGACAGAGTGACCGTGGTGTGTGGGAAAAGTAAAGAGGGAGACCTCATATTGTATATCAACAATTGGTGGTGTAACCCTGGACACTTTACCGTAAAAAGGATATTATGCTGCAGAGACTGTGAGCTGTTAGCCGTTAGCATCCGGCCATACTACTTACCTCGGGAGTTTACGCACATCCTGGCTGTCTGTGTTTACATTCCACAGAGAGCGCACATGGAAACAGTGGTGGAGGCAGTGGTCAGTGCAGTTGCAGAGCTCCAATCGCGGCATCCAGAGGCACTGGTGGTCATCTCAGGGGACTTTAGTCATATCACCCTGGATTCCTCGCTGCCAGCAATGCATCAGTATGTGGACTGTCCCACACCCGGTGACAATATTATTGATCTGCTGTACGTATGTTAACGTTAAAGACGCCTATCAGGCCACGCCTTCCCCCTCTCTGCAAATCTGATCACATCTTGATTTCCCTACAGCCTACGTATACACCTCTTGTGAAGAGGAAACCCGTAACAACGCAGACTGTGAGGAGATGGACACCAGAGGCGGAGGTAAAGCTCAGAGACTGTTTTGACAGCACTGACTGGTGTACGCTGCTTGAACAGTATGGAGAGGACATCGAAGGAGCTACTCAGTGTCTGTCGGATTATGTGAATTTCTGTATGGATATTGTTGTGCCCACCAAAACAGTGAACTCTTTTACAAATAATAAACCCTGGATCACAAGGGAGGTGAAGGGGGTTTTGAACAAGAAAAAGACAGCGTTCAAAACAAAGGATAAGGAGGAGATGAAAAGGGTGCAGAAGGAAGTGAAGGGCTGTTTAAAGACAGCTAAAATGAGCTACAAGGAGAAGGTTGAGGGGAAACAGAGAAAACAATATTAGAGAAGTGTGGGAAGGAATGAAAACCATAAACAGGGTGCAAAAAAGGTGGCTGGTTGGTTGGGGAGAGTGTAGAGAGAGCTGCTGAACTGAATGCATTTTTCAACAGGTTCAGTGATGCCCCTGTTCTCCCTGTTTCCAGTGCTGGCACTGACCAGCCCATCACTGTGTCCTACCCACAACGAGTTCTCACATCCCTTCCTATGCGGGGTCCAGAGGCTGCTGGAGTCCCTCCATTGAGTTATCGTAACAGACAGACATCTCCCATTACTCCCATCGCCCCCTCCCCTTCAGCTGTCCTTCACATCACAGAACATCAGGTGAGGAGGGAGCTGCAGAGGGTAAACATCAGGAAAGCAGCTGGTCCAGATAATGTGTGTCCCAGGCTGCTGAGAACTTGTGCAAACGAGCTCGGGAGTCCACTCCAGTATCTCTTCAACCTGAGCCTACAGCTGGGACATGTCCCCTCCCTCTGGAAAACATCCTGTATGTCCCACTACCTAAGGTCAGGCATCCCAGGGACAATAATGACTATCGCCCTGTAGCACTGACCTCTCATATAATGAAGACCTTGGAGAGGTTAGTGCTGCAGTTGCTGAAGCCACAGGTACAGCATGTCCAAGATCCTCTCCAGTTTGCATACAGAGAGAGAGTGGGAGTGGAGGATGCTGTCCTCTACCTTCTCCATCGCACCCTCTCACACCGTGATGAAGGAGGCTGCGCTGTGAGGGTGCTATTTTTTGATTTCTCCTGCGCTTTAATACCATTCAGCCTCACCTGCTGCAGGAGAAGCTCACTGGAATGGCTGTGGAGCCACTCCTTGTGTCCTGGATCATGGACTATTTAAACAACAGGCCGCAGTATGTCCGCATGGGACAAACATCTCCAGCACCCTGAGCTGCAGTGTGGGAGCCCCCCAGGGGACTGTACTGTCTCCTGCACTATTCACACTGTATACATCTGACTTCTGCCATAACACCGCAACCTGCCATATGCAGAAGTTTTCAGATGATACAGCTATTGTGGCCTGCATCAGAGAGGGAGAGGAGAGAGAGTACAGGCAGTTGGTGGGGGATTTTGTGACTTGGTGCCAAAAGAACCAGCTCCAGCTGAATGTCCAGAAAACTAAGGAAATGGTTCTGGACTTCAAAAAGAAGCCTCCAATGCCTCAGCCGGTAAACATAGAGGGAAGTGATGTGGAGATGGTACCATCTTCTAAGTACCTGGGAGTGGTGTTGGACAATAAGCTGGACTGGACAGCCAACACAGACCACCTTTACAAGAAGAGTCAGTCTAGGCCATGGGTGGCCAAATTCGGTCCTCGAGAGCCTTTCATTGGATTCAGGTGTGTTGGAGCAGGGAGACTAAGAGTGTCAGGAAGGTGGCTCTCGAGGACCGAACTTGGCCACCCCTGGTCTAGGCTGTACTTTCTCTGAAAGCTGGGCTCATTTAACATCTGCTCTTAACTGCTGCACTTTTTATCAGTCAGTGGTGGTGAGCGCTCTCCTCTATGCCGTGGTCTGTTGGCGCAGCAAGGCTGGGTCAGTGGTGGGACTGAAGCTGACGCCACTGGAAGAGGTGGTTGAGCAGAGGAGTCTGTCCCAGTTCAAGGCAATTATGAACAATGCCTCACACCCTCTACATGAGGCCTTCAGAGAGAGGAGGAGCATGTTCAGCAGCAAACTGCTGTCCCAGCACTGCACCACAGACAGACCTGAGGAAGTCCTTTGTGCCTCGTGCCATTAGACTGCACAACACCCTGACCTAGCAAGAGAGTCCTGTGTCTTTTTATGTTTGTATAACTTTATATTTTTTACAACTGACAGACTGTTTTTAATGTAATGTTATTGTATTTTAGTAATTTATTTGTTGTGTGACTGATGTTTTGTGAGCAGCAGGCCAAATGTAATTTCCTGCAGGATCAATAAAGTTCTTATCTATCTATCTATCTGCTTTTCCAGCAGAGGGTGTTGCAACACCCCAGCCCCGCCCCCAGCTATGATAAAGATAAATTTGCCAGTGTAAACTTTGTGATATGTTTTCTTTCACAATATCTGTATTGTTCAGTTCACATTTGTGATATTTGCACTGATCTAATGTTGAGGAATGTCAGGCTGCATTAAGCTTACAGGCACAGAGTGACTGGACACAAATGCAGGACTCACAGACACAAGCGTTGTAGTAAGAAAAGGCTTTATCTTGTAAACAGGCTCAGATTTGATACACTGGTGGACAGTCAGTGAAGAGGAGGTACAGGCAGGGCAAGACAATGGCATTGGCAGGCAGGGTTCGGTGGCACGGAGAGACAAAATCAGAGCAGAGGCAAAAACTAGGTCACAAAAATGAGGCAAGGTCATACACAGCTGGTCAGATCAAAAAACAAAGCTAGTGTAGCCCCTTGACTGAGGGTTCTTGATGCGTGTGGAATATTAAAAAAAAGGAGACAGGACGACTGTGGACCGTTCGAGCACAGCAACAGCGTGGCTCCTTTATTGCGTATTCCTGTACACGCGCACCTACACACAAGCGGAAGCCCGTCGCTCCTCACTTCCTGACTATGGCAACACAACAGTGCCAAAATTAACCCTGTGCAGCCTCACAGTAAATAAAGCAAATAAATAAAGATAAAGCAAAGACATCAGAAAGTCTGTTACACAAGTCCCCCCCTCAAAATGAAATGACCTCGTTTCTGGTGCCACAGTAAACAAAACACATATATCATAACCAAATAACAAACAAAAAACAGCATAACAGACTCCCGAATAGCCGGATCTAATTAGCATCCACCAAACTCTGTAAAAAGAAAAAAAAAAACATAAACACACTGCACTGGACTCAAAACCTAATAAAGTCCTTGAGGTGCACTGGAGGTCGCACTACTCTCCCCCCACGAGATTGAGTGGGTGCCGATGCATAATCCTCTCTCGCAACCTGCAGCTGACCATTCACATCTGGAGCCCGGGTGGCTGACCAGCTGGGGCCACCAGAAAGAGGAGCAGCAGGAGGCGTGTGCATTGGCAACGGCAGAATGTATGGCTTGAGTGTGTCATGGTGAACAACCTGGGCTCATTCCATAGAGTCTAGAGGGTTAACAATGCGGTACATCAGGGCAGTTTCCCCACCTGAAGTCAACACCTGAGCGATCTGATAGGGGCCTTTCCACTGTGGTGCGAGCTTGGTGCGGTTTTCAGTGGGATTATTCAGCCACACCAGTGCACCCACACCATAGGTGCGGTGACAGCAACTGTCGTCGTAGTACAGTTTCTGCCGATCATGAGATTCTGCCAAATTGAGCCTAGCCAATTTGCCAACCTGAATGCAGACTTCAACCCCTCTGCCATAGACGACACATACTCCGCCTGTGTCCACGCGCCCCAATGGTCTCGAATACCCGCTGGCACATGCACGTCAGCTGGAACCCGCGCTTCACGCCCATGCATGCATAACACAGGCTCTGAATCAACTCTGCCTCAAACTGGCAGCCCTGATCACTGTGAAAAACTTCAGGGACCCCATGCACCAACACATAATCCTCAAACAGGCAGTGAGCCACTGTCTGCACAGTCTGATTTGGCAGGGCGTACAGATTAATAAGTTTGGAGAAGTAGTCCTCCACCACTAGAACCTATCTGTTTCCCCTGGAGGTCAAAGACAACTCCAAAATGTCCGCTGCCACCCTCTGTAGTGGATGTGCTGCCAGAGACCTCCTCATAGGTGCTCTCGGTCTGGGACCAGGGCACTGGCAGGTCTGGCAGGCCTCACACTGCTCGCACCAGCGTTTAATGTCTCTCAACATGAAGGGCCAATAGTAAGACTGTCTGGCTGTCTCCCACACTCGCTCTACTGAGAAGTGTGCTGCGGTAGGCCCCCCCCATGTATCTGCCGCAGGAGTTCAGGCACCATGGACGAGGGGACAAAAACCTGAATTTGATCCTCCCCAGATGCTGTCGGCCGCACAGTGCGACACGACAGTCCACCTACCATCGATAGGCGGCTGAATTCTGTCCCAAGTTTCCTCAGTTTGGCAGAGGACCCCCTGAGCAGCCTTTGAGGCAGTCTCGCCGCATTCCATTCCAACAACCCCACCATTATACTAATATCTGGGTCATCCTGCTGTCAGGCCCACAGCTCAGTGTCACACCCCAAAAGGGAGCAGGCAGCCTCCGGACCTGGATTGGACACCCCAAGAGGCGATGAGCAGCCCAGCTCCCCCACAGAGGCTACTGTGAGCCCTCCAGCCGACCTGTCTGAGTCCCTTTGGGGGGGAGAAGCGGTCGCCGCGACAGTGCATCTGTATTATTGTGTCAGGCCCCAGCCTTGTGAATCATGACCCAGTCAAATGGATCCAGTTCCAAAATCCATCTACTCCTATGAACCACAAGGTCATTGTCCATAGCCATATTCCTGATGCCCAACAGCGGATGATGGTCAGTTAGGATAGAGAAAGTGGATAGTCCCACATAATGCTTGAACTCACACACGGCCCACACTACCACCCACAGTTCTCTATCAAAAGTGGACCACCTCTTTTGTGTTTTTGTGAGAGCCTGGCTGGCATACACCACTACCCTCTTGAGCCGCTCCTCATCCTGTGCCAACACCGCCCCCACTGCCTCATCAGAGGCATCGCTGTAAACTTTAATTGGGAGTGCAAAATTTGGCAATGTTACCACAGGAGAGGAGGTAAGCACCCGCTTAAGGTAGGAAAAGGCCCCCTCACACTTTGCTGTCCACTCAAAAGGGACATTCTTATCCACCAGGTGATTCAGTGGAGCCGCATGTTTTGAGAAGTCCTTCACGAACCTCCTGTAATACAAACACAGGTCCACAAATGCCTCACCTCTGCAGAGGTGCACAGAGTGGGCCATGCCCTCACCTTGTCCGTATTACGGGGTTCCGGTCGGAGACCCTGCTGAGAAACCACGTGGCCAGGAAAAACCACATGATCTCTCGCAAAGTGGCATTTACTTGGGTTCAACTTCAGCCCAGCCTGCTGTATCCTGGACAGAACCTCCTTGATGTGGAGGAGATGATCTCCAAAGGAGCGGCTGTAAATCAGTATATTGTCCATGTATACATGCAAATGTGCCAGGGCAAACCCCTCAAAACAAGTTCCATCATCCGCTGGAAGGTGGCCGGAGAGTTTAACAGACCATCGGCATGGCTCGCCACTGGTAGAGGCCCCCCTGCCGGTCGTAAAGGCTGTCTTTTCACGGTCCTCCTCAGCTACCTCAACCTGCCAGTAAACGTTGGAAAAGTCAAGTGTGCTGAACCAGGCCAAGCCTGCTAAGGCATCAAGGCTGTCATCCACACGTGGTAGAGGGTGTGAATCTTTAACAGTCACCACATTAAGGTGACGATAATCAATACAAAATCTCCACTGTCCCCCTTTTTTCCTCACAACACCACGGGGATGCCCAGGGACTGCAACTTCCTCTACCACTCCATCTGCCAGCAGGCCAGCTACCTGCCGCTCAGTCTCCGCCCTTTTCTCTGGAGATGTGCGATAGGGCTGTTGTTTAATGGGGGGATGGTCACCAGTTCTAATGCAATGCGACACCAATCTGCACTTGCCGTGTTCCTGTCAGACAGGTTGAAAACATCTGAAACATAAGGAGGAGCTTTGAGAGCTCCTCCCTTTGCTGTGTCATGATGGGTGAATCATCTAAGATGAATGTGCCCCTCGCCGGCAGCGAGGTACCCCCCCATATCAGCAATACTGGGGAGGGCCACCAGGTCGTCTCTCCCCACGAGAGGAACTGGCCGAGGTGCAACCCCTGCTAAAGTTCAGTGGCCTCCCCCAGGTGGATTGAGAACACGTGCTAATGTGACCCCATTTTTCACACTATTCACAGAGTGAGCTACAACTAGCCCTGTCGACTCTGGGGCATTGGGTTTCAATTTTTCAATTTGTTTTCATTTATATAGCGCCAAATCACAACAGAGTTGTCTCAAAGCGCTTTCACACAAGTAAGGTCTAACCTTACCAACCCCCAGACCAACAGTGGTAAGGAAAAACTCCCTCTGAGGAAGAAACCTCAAGCAGACCAGACTCAAAGGGGTGACCCTCTGCTTGGGCTATGCTACAAACATAATTTACAGAACAATTCACAGAACAATTCATGGACAAATATACAAGAAATGCTATTGGCGCACAGGACAGGAGGGTCGCCAACACAAATACAACTCCCATCTCTGGATGGAGCTGCACCTTAAACAGAGAAAAACAAAAACAGAATCAGGCATCAGAAAGACAAAAATACTGTATAATTTGCCAGAATTAAACAACAAGAAAAACAGAAGAAATACTAAGGTGATCACCGGCCGCAGCCCGCTCCAATTACTAATAAATTAATTAAAAGAGTAAAAAGGCGTAAAACAAACTGTACCAGTATGCTAGCCATATGAAAGTTAAAATAGTGTGTCTTAAGTCTGGACTTGAAAATCTCCACAGAATCTGACTGTTTTATTGATGCAGGGAGATCATTCCACAGAACAGGGGCACGATAAGAGAAAGCTCTGTGACCCGCAGACTTCTTATTCACCTTAGGGACACAAGTAGTCCTGCACCCTGAGAACATAAAGCCCAGGCTGGTACGTAAGGTTTTAATTAGGTCAGCTACGTAGGGAGGTGCTAGTCCATGAATAATTTTATAGGTTAGTAGCAGAACCTTAAAATGTGATCTCACTGGGACAGGAAGCCAATGAAGGGATGCCAAAATGGGTGTAATGTGGTTGTACTTTCTGCTTTGTGTCAAACGTCTGGCTGCAGCATTTTGAACCAATTGGAGACCCCTAATGCTGGACTGCGGTAAACCAGAAAATAGAACATTGCAGTAGTTCAATCAAGAAGAGATAAATGCATGGATCAGGGTCTCAGCATCAGCCAGAGACAGAATGGGATGAATCTTCACTATATTTCGCAGGTGGAAGAAAGCAGTCCTAGTAATATTTCTAATATGGAGGACAAAGGACAACGAAGGATCAAAAATTACCCCAAGGTTCCTCACTTTGTCAGTGTGATGTATGACACACGAGCCGAGGATGAGCGTTAACTGGTCAAACTGATGCAGATGTCTCACTGGACCAAGAGTTTAAAAGTAGGAAGTTTCTAGACATCCATCTTCTCACTGCTGCAAGGCAATCTTCTAAGGATTTTATGTGAACGAGATTACCAGCAGTTATCGGCATGTACAGTAGTGTTCAGAATAATAGTAGTGCTATGTGACTAAAAGATTAATCCAGGTTTTGAGTATATTTCTTATTGTTACATGGGAAACAAGGTACCAGTAGATTCAGTAGATTCTCACAATCCAACAAGACCAAGCATTCATGATATGCACACTCTTAAGGCTATAAAATTTGGCTATTAGTAAAAAAAAAAAAAAAGTAGAAAAGGGGGTGTTCACAATAATAGTAGTGTGGCATTCAGTCAGTGAGTTCATCAATTTTGTGGAACAAACAGGTGTGAATCAGGTTTCCCCTATTTAAGGATGAAGCCAGCACCTGTTGAACATGTTTTTCTCTTTGAAAGCCTAAACAGTTAAAAAGTTGACTGGAGAGGGGAAAACTTATACGCAGGTGCAAAAAATTATAGGCCTTTTCATTACAATGATCTCCAATGCTTTAAAATGGACAAAAAAAAAACAGAGACGCATGGAAGAAAATGGAAAACAACCATCAAATAGATAGAAGAATAACCAGGCTCACCCACTGATCAGCTCCAGGATGATCAAAGACAGTCTGGAGTTACCTGCAAGTGCTGTGACAGTTAAGACGCCTGTGTGAAGCTAATTTATTTGCAAGAATCCCCACAAGTCCCTCTGTTAAATAAAAGACATGTGCAGAAGAGGTTACATTTTGCCAAAGAACACAGCAACTGGCCTAAAGAGAAATGGAGGAATATTTTGTGGACTGATGAGAGTAAAATTGTTCTTTTTGGGTCCAGGGCCGCAGATAGTTTGTGAGACGACCCCCAAACTCTGAATTCCAACCACAGTTCACAGTGAAGACAGTGAAGCATGGTGGTGCAAGCATCATGATATGGGCATGTTTCTCCTACTGTGGTGTTGGGCCTATATATGCACACCACGTATCATGGATCAGTTTGGATATGTCAGAATACTTGAAGAGGTCATGTTGCCTTATGCTGAAGAGGACATGCCCTTGAAATGGGTGTTCAACAAGACAATGACCCCAAGCACACTAGTAAATGAGCAAAATCTTGGTTCCAAACCAACCAAAATTAATGCCTCGCAGATGTAAAGAAATCATGAAACTGTGGTTATACAACTAAATACTAGTTAGTGATTCACAGGATTGCTAAAAAAGCAGTTTGAACATAATAGTTTTGAGTTTGTAGCATCAACAGCAGATGCTACTATTATTGTGAACACCCCCTTTCTACTTTTTTTTTACTAATAGCCCAATTTCATAGCCTTAAGAGTGTGCATATCATGAATGCTTGGTCTTGTTGGATTTGTGAGAATGTACTGAATCTACTGGTACCTTGTTTCCCATGTAACAATAAGAAATATACTCAAAACCTGGATTAATCTTTTTAGTCACATAGCACTACTATTACTTCTGAACACTACTGTATAATTGAGTATCATCTGCATAGCAGTGAAAGGTAATCCCAAAACGCCGCAATATGTGACCAAGGGGTGCTATATAAAGGGAGAAAAGCAGGGGGCCTAAGACAGACCCCTGTGTCACTAAGGTTAGAGGTAGTTACTGTACAAAACACAGTGAGAATGAGTGGTCAAGTATGACGTCAGCCATGCAAGGGCACTCCCAGTAATCCCAAAATGATTTTCCAGCCTATCAAGTAGAATATGATGATCCACTGTATCAAATGCAGCACTGAGATCTAACAGCAACAGAACCGTAGTAGTGTCCGAATCCATTGTAAGCAGAAGATCATCATCACTTTCGTGAGAGCCGTCTCTGTGGAATGATATTTTCTAAAAGCAGACTGCAGTGGCTCAAAGAGATTATTCTCAGTAAGATAGTCTACGAGCTGCTGTGACACCACTTTTTCCAGAATTTTACAGGAAAATGATAGATTGATATCGGCCAATAGTTTTCAATACACTAGAGTCAAGATTAGGTTTCTTAAGTAATGGTTTACTCACTGCAGATTTGAAACATTTAGGAACAGATCCAGAAGTTAAAGATTAATCATTCCAGCACAGTCGGCCAAGAGTGGGCCACAGGTCCTTAACAGTTTTTTTGGTATAGGATTCAAATAAACAGGTTGTGCTTTTTGTGACATTACGAGTTTGTCAGCATGCCTAGTGAGATACTATCAAATTCTGAAAATCTAGGTAATACCTCAGTAGTGGCGCCCACCTCAATAGCAGGGTGTAGTGGCTGGGTTAAGGCATGCCGGGATATGTTAACCTGATGTCTTCTATTTTCTTCCCAAAGTAATCCAGGAAACCTTGTGCTGTAAAAGGAGAGCGAACTACAGGTGTTGTCCATAAGTGTTGCCACCGTGTCGAACAAGAACTTTGAGTTATGCTTGTTTTTGATCAAATCAGAGTAATAGGTCTGCTTTGTAGCAATAATGTATGCTTATAGTCTAAGATAGCATCACGCCACGCAAGGTGAAGTAATCTAATTTTGAACGACGCCATTTCCATTCTAGACCTCTTGCTTTATGCTGAGGTCACACAGATAATCACTGAACCAAGGTGACTGTGATTTGGGGGAGCGCAGTTTTAACACAGGTGGTGCAATCATGTCGAGTGTAGTTTTGAGCACTGAATTTAAACTATCCACAAGTCTGTCTACTGACTGGGTATTTGTCAAATGTGAAGCTAAGACATCAGGCAGTCTCGAGTTCAGTCTTAGTTAGTTGATGCATTGCCATAATGATATATAAGTTTGTTGTTCCACTAAACACGGCAGCAAAAACTGTAAACTTAAGTGAGTGATCGGACACCACTGATGTAAGAGGCGTGATGTCAATATTCGTGACAGCAATACACGTGCGAGAACCAGATCCAGGATATTTCCACTAATGTCCGTCGAATCCCGAATGCCCTCCCCATTTAAGGGGAGGACAGCTCTAGATTTAAGCCAGGTTTCACATAGCCCCAATCATATCTAAGTGATGATCAATAATTAGATCATGATCAACAATGATTTTGAGGACAGTGACCTTATGTTAATGAGACCCAGTCTGAGGACCTCAGTGGGGTTGACAGTTGAACTGTTTGGGTTTAGGGGTGGTTCCAGAGTAGCATATATAAGATGCCTAGAAGTAGGTTTAGGTTTGAGACTATTCCATGCGCGTTGTAGGTAGCAGACACGAATCTTTGCTATTGCTGAAACAACTACTGGGCCATCCTCAGTTTCAACATCATCCAGTATAGTAATGGGTATTAAGTTTGGAAAGCATATCCCTCTATGATTTTATGAACACGACTACGGAAGCAGGCCACAGTCTCAACTTGTTGAAATTCCCTCCCTGGCAAATAAACTCCACTATCACCATAGTGGATTTCTGCACTAAATTCCCCGCTAAGCTAATGGATTCCACACCCACATTTGTCATAAGCCTTGCAGGGTCTCTAATCACCTGCTCCGTGGCCTACTGTAGATTCCTAATGTTACCCTCCCTGTAGAGCTCTATCTATGTTCACAGACAAGATGGTGGCGCCTTTCCCAGTAGGGTGGAGGCCGTCCGGCATCAGCAAGCCACGGCGGCCCCAGAACGAATGCCAGTATCAATAAAGCTAAAACCTTGCTGTCTACAAAACTGTGCCAGCCACCTATTTAACAATGTCAGCCTGCTAAACGCCTCATCAGTACCCCGGGAGGGGAGGGGACCAGAGACTATTAATCGATGCCAACACATCTTTCTGGCAAGGTCAAAAGTCCTCTCTATGTCCATTTTTGTGACTTCTGAGTGCTTCATCCTGATATCATTGGTGCCAACGTGAATACTATGTGACTATGAGGTCTGTTAGAAAAGTATCGGACCTTTTAATTTTTTTCAAAAACCTGATGGATTTGAATCACATGTGCTTGCATGAGCAAACCTTAAACCTTCGTGCGCATGTGTGAACTTTTTCACGCCTGTCAACTGCATCATTTTTCTGGTAAGCAGCCTTTGTGTGAGGTTTGGTCGTGCGCTCGGCATTTTTTCATTCCAAGGAAAAAGACGGAACAACTGGAGCAGCGCTGCATCAAATTTAAACTGGGCGACAGCCAGGTGGAAACCATTCGGATGATTCAGACGGCTTTCGGTGACAATTCCCTATGGGCATCACACAGATTAGGAGCGGTACAACCGGTTTAAAGACGTCCGCACATGGTGGAGAGCGAGCCACGCTCCGGTCAGCCATCAACATGCTGAATGACCAGATCATTCCAAAGTGAACGGCTGTGGTGATGTGGGACTGTCGGTGACTGTCCGAGAAACTGCAGAAGAGGTGGGCATCAGCACTTTTTGGCACATTCACTGTGACAGAAGACTTGGCCATGAAAAGACTGGCAGTGAAAATCATGCCGATGGCTTCGGCACGAAGCTGCCGACGGCGGAGAAAAAGTCTCACAGGACATGTTGTGACATGCCAACCTCTTCCACAATTTCTCGGATAGTCACCGACTGAAAGTCACCAAAAGCCGCTCTAATCATCCGAATGGTTTTCACCTGGCTATCGCCCAGTTTCTGGCAAAATTGATGCGGGGCTGCTCCAGTCATCCGTCTTTTTCCTTGAAATGAAAATCGCCAAGCGCATGGCCCACGTCCACACAAGGCTGCTTACCATGAAATGACGCAATCGACAGCGTGAAAAAGTTCACTCATGCACACGAAGGTTCAGGTTTGCTCATGCAACACACGTGATTCAAATCCATCAGGTTTTTGAAAAAAAATAAAAAGGTCAGATACTTTCTAACAGACCTCATATATCTCATGTCATGTCTTGTCTGTCTCCCTTCTGCAGCGTCAGCACCCTAAGATGAGATGCAATGTCGGGAGCTCTGGCCCCAGGAATACATTTAACGTCAGTCGGCGTCTGTAACCTGACTTTGTGGGTGATAGAATCCCCTATCACTAAAGTCCGGTGTTTTGGCCTGGAGACAGGAGTGGAAGTCACTTGTGGGCTCAGAGAATTCACATCAGGAAAATCCAAGGGGAGAACCGATTCACAGTTCACACTGGCGAATGTGATCGGGGTGCCACAACCCGGCACCAAGCCCTACGGGGCTTCCTCCCCTAACCACAGTCCGAAAGCCATCCTCCACAGCCGGCGTTTCTAAGCTGATGCTAATGGGCTCGCTAGCCGGCCCAACACTAACCTCAACTGGAGTGCCCGTAACATGTAACTCCACTGAGCAAAGAAGCTGCTCTAACTTATGGACACGGCTCTCTAAGAGAGCCACCCTATCTTCCAACATCACGCAGGATTTACGAAGAGTGTAAAGTAGGATCTGTAGTGTACTTTGTGCACTAAGAAATCCAAGAATGTAGCCAAGCAACACGAGCTAACCATAATGGATAAGCTAACCAGTACTAAGGCTCACACAGACGCAAATAAATGAATTAAAATTAGCAGTTACACTGAAAAACTAACAGAAGTGTTAAACAGGTAAAAAGCAGCTATAAAAATAATGACGAGGGAGGAGTCAACCTAGCTAGCAAGAAAAAAAAAAACTCCTAAAATTAACAAGAGTAAAGTACTAAGCTAAAATTCACAAGTTACACTAAACAGTTAATTAACTAACAGAAGTATAAAAAAAAATGAAATGAAAAAATGATGATGGGGGTCCGAAATAGCTAACGCAAGCTAACGGTCACGACAGTCCACTGCAGCGGCACTCTCAGTCACGTCCTCAGTCATGTCATGCTGTACAGGGCCCACGGTCTGAGCGGCTGGCGTTCGGGCCTCAATCCCAGCTACTGTTCGTTTCCCTGGTGGTTGCCTTCCACAGATGATTGTTGTGGAAAGAAATGCACACCGCATCTCCTTGGCTCCTCCTCGCTGTGAAACCTCCACCCAGGCCTGGGACTCCAGCCCCAGGACTGCCTGTCTGCTGGAGAGAAGCCTCTGTCACGTGGATAGGCATGAGGCGGGTGGCTGGGAGAGCGTCCCGAGTGTCTGTCATCAGGCCCTCTGGATTGGCATCCAGACTCCCCGCAAGCACAGCTACAGCGCCCCCCAGATAGAGAGAGAAGGTCACGATCCCTCCTGTCGGCATCTCTGGCTCTCAGCCTCCGATTCTCCTCGTACAACTCCCTCAACTCCATTCTCATTGCACACATGTCCTCATTTAATTTGTCTTTGGCCCTCTGAAGACCATCCATAACAGACACAGACTGGATAGTTGCACTCTGACTCAGGCAAACACCCGTGAATGAACCCACACTGTCTCCCTGTAGGGCCTCCCTGGCATTCTCACAGCGTTCAGCCACAGTCAGGGCCTCGTCAACGTCTGTCGCACCATGTTCCAGGCACTTATCTTTCAACGCTGGGTCTAGATGGAAAAGTGCTGTATAATGCAATTCCATTTACAATTTAATAATATCATTTCCCTGGGGTCTCCACAGACCTTGTTTCATCCCTGGTAATGAAGGCTTGAGTTTTCTTTTTTACTGGGATTTTCTGTATGTTGTTGCTTGGATAGCAATGATTGTTTAAATATTCTGAAGGAAAACAAGAGTGACATTTTCCTCATTAAAGCTGGTTGTCTTCCAGCAGAGTTCCACAAACTGTGTTCTGTGGAATGTGACATCAGCATGTACTTCATTACAACTACAGAAAAAATATAAATAAAAAACCTGCAGACACCAGTGCTGAGGATACAGAGACACAAGCAAGCCTGTGCCACCTTTCACTTCCACTCAGCATTCAAACATCTGTGAATATGACACTGATTAGACCCATGATGGGAGATAGGATGTCAATGTCACAAGGCACAATTTAAGTGCAAGGATTTCATCCAGATATTTTCAGTAACATACCTGACAGCATGCAAGATTTTTTCATTTTAAAGTGCTTGTATCATACAGCGGGCGTCACCAGCTCCAGTCCTGGAGATCACCTGTGCTTCAGCACCTGTTATTGAGGTGTAACGTCCAGAATGAGCATGATATCACACATCCATTGTCAGTCCACCATGTCAGAGGATGTATCTGTAATATCATGTTAACATGGCTGTAAGACCCCAGCCAGATGGTCATAGCGCATTTATACAACAGTCAGAATGCGGTACGACTGCAAATTGCCCACCGTTCCAATGTTTTCCAACACGAGCGCCACACGAATGTAGACTGCATGTGCTCTGGCTGCACAAACGTCTCAAATGCTGTATGAGGCATTCAAGTGCAGCTCGAATTTGCACAACTGTCGTTCGAATTCTCATTCGTATGGCATTTGGGCTCATTTGTGCTCTAGTGTGATGGGGGTATCAGGAGGGTTTCTCCATAAAGGAAGAATTAAGAAATCCATATTGAGAGAAAAAGTGAAGTTTGCCCCAGCCTAGCCATTGCATCCTTGTTGACTATGTTTCACACTGACCAACCCACACTGAGTAGATGCAACTACAGTAAGCCAAGTACAATTAACCAAGATAAAAAATGAACTGAATGTGTTTCTACAACAGGCCTTGTGGTACAGAAATTTATGCATGCGGAAAGAGAGAAAAAATTTGCTTCATACTTCACACCCACTGATCAAGAAAAACTAATGGAAGCATACAAGGAAGCAAAACATACAGTATGTAACAAGAAGGAAGTACAGCCACTGTGACAAAACAGAATAAAAGTGTGAGGTGACCCTGGAAGAGAGGGTACTCTCATCATCTCATCTCATCTCATCATCTCTGTCGTCTGGAATGAAGATATATTTTTCATTGTAACTAGAAATGGTCTACAATATAGTCAGTTTCTGGCAGTTACTGATGTAATGTGCTCAGATCATTAGGCCCACAACTGACACTTTCATCATTGGGCCTGGTTTTGATGGAGAAAGTACTTGAAAAGGTATCTTTAATGAATTTATCAAAAATATGTCACACATTTCAACTGAAGTAGAGAACAGCAACTATCTTCACTTCAGCTTGGGTTCATCACTAGTGTGACACCATAACAATAAAAATCAATGTCATGATAGGAGAGACATTAGTAACTTGACAAGTAGCCAATTTCAATGTGATGATAACATGATAAAGACTCAGAAATCAAGGTTCGATGGTGCCTTTAGCTTAAACAGTATGAGCTCATATTCACAAGTGATGGAAAAATGGAGCGTGGGTTTGACTGTTGGGTCAAGTGGTCCTGCTGCAGGTGTTTTAGACATTTGTAACAAAGACAGTGATGAGTCAAGTCTATTTATATTCCATCCCTCACTTGCTGCTGGTGTCCAAAAACTTTTTGTATTGAAAGGAAAAATACAACCAGCTAAAATGAGGTTCCTTTGCAGGGTGCCTGGACTCACCCATGCAGACAGGACAACAAAGTTTCACAACCATCCAGGCAGTGAATATCTCAAAAGGTTCCATACAGGTCAAAGGAGACAGGGTGAGGAGATTTGACATCCCAGAGGAGTGAAAACAAGCAACTTCAGATAGTTCCACAGTCTGATTAGGATGCTTCTTTGAAGCTTTTCTTGTGAAAGTGTCAAACTTTTAGTCATTCACTCATCTGAGTCTTCTGTCTTTGGTATCAAGAGGTACCTGGAAGGAGTTTACGGAGTCATGACAGTCACTGGACAGAGATGTTTGGTGATGCCGATATCTTGGCAGGAGAATGAAGCTTCCAAGTCTTTATGGTCCTTGTCTTTCCATGTGGTTGTATGACTTGAACGATAGCCAGTGACCAACTGGATGTCTTTGGCACTCCAACTTTTCAGAGGATCCATGGGTACCAGTGGAAAGACTTAGTATCTAAAGAACAGTTACTTTGGGAGACGAAGATGAGGAGCGTTACTATGACATTTTGCCATGTGACACATTTCTCGGCACATGATCCATCATGCAGGTGCCTCAGAATTGAGCACACCAGCAGTTAGAGAAGGACAAGTTTCAGCTGGGTGAAGCAGGTAGATGGTGACTTTTGAGATGCCTGGACCGACTGGTTGGCTGCCATTCAGGTTTGAAGGAGGTTCCATCATGCCATGGTTGTGGCAAATCATAGCACCAGCAAATCCTCCCAATTCTGACCTGACTTTTAAATATTAATATTCATTAAACTGAACGGATCACCAGAACAAGCAAAGGTTATGGCAATAAGGAACATCGAGGAGCTGGACAAATATGAACAATAGGTATGAGGACTCAAACATCACAGCACCATGATGCAGACTGGAGCAACCCACTCATCCACATCACACCCGGAGACAAGAGACATAATGACTAAGGATAATGATCTGTTTATTTCTGCCCAGGAGCTCTGTCTAGATACATTTAATTATAATAACTCTGCTAACCACCCCTTCGAATCTGAAAATGATCCTGATACCTTTTTCAGTGAGAATATTGTGAGACAGTCCAAATATTTTACAGAAGAACAATTCAAAAATTATAAAATCAATGATGAAGATTTTTCAATTATACATTTCAACAGCAGAAGTCTTTCTCATAATCTGTCCGCTATTAATGATTGTTTGAAAACATCCAAAAAACATTTTTCAGTTATTGCAATTTCAGAAACATGCTTAAATGAGGATAATAAAGATCTGGTATATCTTGATGGTTATGAATTGTTCCTGGTTAATAGGCAGACGAGAAGGGGCGGAGGGGTTGCATTATATGTAAGGTCAGATTACAACTGTAAACTCATTAACAACATGTCATTTACAGTGGACAACATCATGGAATGTGTTACCATAGAAATTACATCTATAAACTCCAAAAACATAGTTGTTAGTTGTATTTACAGAGCTCCTGGGACAAATATTGACACCTTTGAAGACATTATCTTAGGAATGTACAACAAAATCAACAGAAATAAGCATTTATTTGTCTGTGGAGATTTCAATATAGATTTTTTTAAACCCTCACATCATCCACAAATCACTTCATTTATAAACACCTTGTATTGTTTAGGACTGTTTCCAACATCATTCATCCTAGCAGAATACTATGGACTCAGCAACTCTCATTGACAATATTTAACTAACGTATATCCGGTAATCTTAGTGGGGGACTACTGGTCAGTGATATCAGTGATCACTTGCCAGTTTTCTCAGTCTTTGCATTGGAGGGTTGTTGTAAGTATCGAAGCAATACCAAATTCATGAGTAGAAAAGTAACACCTGAACAATTGATAATTTAAGGGAGGATTTATCAAGTCAGAATTGGTCAGATGTTTTTGTTGATGATGTTGACAGGTCATATGATGCTTTCATTTCCATTTTTTCCAGTTTGTATAATAAACACTGTCCATTTGTTGACAAAATATATAGGAATCAATATAGCAACAAACCATGGATAACTAAGGGGCTTCAGAGGGCATGTAAAAAGAAAAACGTACTATATAAACATTTCATAAAACTACGAACTAAGGAAGCGGAAAGTAAGTATAAAACATATAAGAATAAGTTAATCAATATCATGAGACTCAGTAAAAAAATATAATGAGTTACTTGTCAAAAATAGAAATAACATCAAAAACACATGGAACATATTAAATGAAATAGTAAAAAAGAATAGAGTAACTAGAGATTATCCTTCATTTTTTCAGAGTAACAACTACATCACGATTGATACGACGAGTCTATTGCTGAACACTTTAATGAATACTTCGTTAATGTGGGTAAAAATCTTGCCAGTAAAATTGACTCATCAACTAATAACTTCTGGGTAAATAATTCAACGTTTAACAAATCTGTTTCAATGTTCATTGGTGGTACTCATGAAAGGGAAATACTTGATCTGGTTCATGGTTCAAAAAGTAAGAAATCGACTGATTTTAATAATTTGGATATGGCTTTATTAAAAAAAGTTATTGATTGTATAGTAAAACCGTTCAATTATATTTGCAATATGTCACTAAGTACTGGTAAATTTCCTTCTCAAATGAAAATAGCCAAAGTAATTCCTCTGTTTAAAACTGGTGACAAACACATTTTCTAATTATAGACCTATATCACTCCTGCCACAATTTTCCAAAATTTTGGAAAAAATATTTGCTAAAAGATTAAATGATTATTTACTGAAGCATAACATCATTTGTGAAGAACAATATGGATTCAGAAGGTCTCGAACTACATCACATGCTTGATGGACTTTGTGGAAAGTATAGCAACTGCAATTGACAATAAACAATACACAATAGGTGTTTTTTTTTATTTACAGAAAGCGTTTGACACAATTAACCATGGAATACTATTAATTAAACTGCAGAAATATGGAATCAGAGGTCTGGCATATGAATGGATAGCTAGTTATTTACAAGGCAGATTTCAGTATGTTCAATCAATAATACAAATTCTGAACTCAGGGATGTCACATGTGGGGTGCCGCAGGGCTCAGTGCTGGGTCCTTTGTTGTTTCTAATCTATATAAATGATATAAGTTGGGTGTCGAGTTCACTGAGATGTGTCCTTTTTGCGGATGATACAACTGTGTTCTGTAGCGGTGAAAATCTTGAACAGCTTCTGGACATAGTGGAGAAAGAACTGGAAAAATTTAAGGTTTGGTTTGACGCTAATAAGTTGTCACTCAACCTTGGGAAAACTAAATGTATTATATTTGGAAATAAACAGGCACCCAAATGTAAAAATTTAACTATAAACAATAAGGAAATTGAGTTAGTAACAGAGAATAAATTTTAGGTGTTATAATTGATAATAAACTTAGCTGGAAACCACATATAAATTATATGAAATCAAAATTGGTCAAAAACTATAGCCATTCTGTATAAGCCAAAGACCTACTGCCGCAAGAAGGGTTACTTACTTTATATCATTCTCTGATGGTACCATATATGACATATGTGTTGAGTCATGGGGAAACACTTACAAATCAAATACCAATCCAATATTCCTTTTGCAAAAACGAGCCATACGAATCATCTGCAATAAACAATATCGTGAACCAACTCATTCTTTATTTGTGTCTTTAAATTTATTAAAATTCATAGATTTGGTCGATTACATTACAATTCAAACTTTATTTCAAGCGAAAAACCAAGCCTTACCGAGACATGTCCAGAGTCTGTTCCGATTGAGGGAATCCAGATATAGTTTAAGAGGTTGTGCAATTTTTATGAAACCACCAGTAAGAACAAATGTAAAGGGTTTTTTGTGTGTCTGTGGTTGGGGGTGAGGAAATGGAACAAATGTTCAACAGAGGTTAGAATGAGTAGTACCTTAGTAAGATTTAAGAAACTACTCAAAAAGAACATCATGTCTAAGTATCATAAAGAAGCAAATATAATTTGATTTATATGGAATGTTCAATTTATAAGTGGGACTCATTGTATATTTGAATGTGTGGGTATGTATATGCGTATGTAGATATATAGATATGGGTAGGTGTATATGTATATGTATATAAGTGACTGTGTATATGTATGTATGTATATATTTATGTTTGTAAAGTATATAGGTATGTATATAGGTATATATGGCACAGCCCAAGCAGAGGGTCACCCCCAAGAGCCTGGTCTGCTTGAGGTTTCTTCCTTATAGGGAGTTTTTCCTCACCACAGTTGCCTAGTGCTCACTCTGGGGTTGGTAAGGTTAGTCCTTACTGGCGTAAAGTGCCTTGATTCGACTTTCTTGTGATCTGGTACTATATAAATATAATTATAAGTGAATAGTATATTGATGTGTATGTCTGTGTGCTGACATGTAGTAGTGAATTTGTATTTATGTAAATATGACTGATAAGAATTGTTGGACTTGTACGAGCAGGGGTGGGCGCTAATAAGCTTTGCTTCAGCCCACACCCTTTCTGACTCACTAGTTTTGTCTGTGTTTGTTTGTGGAATTGTTCTTTTTTTTTTTTTTCTATTTGAATATATTGCGTGCCGAATAAAAACTTTGTCACTTTGTCACTTTAAAGTCAACAGTGTAGTCTGTTAATTTCTTGAGAATTCTGTCTCTGTGTTTATGCTTTTTCCCTTTCTTTCTTTTTAAGAAGCCCTACTTTGTAATTTTCGAGAACAGCTAGAGTCCAAACAAGTTTTTAAAAGTTTTGTCTGATACTACAGGGTTAGATGAAGGTAACTGATACACTGAGATGTGCCATTGTGTCTCTCAGTGGATTTTCATGGAACAGAAATTTCAGTTCAAATTCTCTCAGCAGTAGGAGGTAGAAATATCTCCTCACGCTGGGCCCTCATGTTGACTATGGATCAAATTTGTGCTGAAACCCGCACAACTGCTGAGTTGCAATCCTTTTTCTCTGCATGATAATGTGTTTTTATAGACGAGTGGAACACATTCTCATGTTTAACTTTTGGAAACTAATTGCCTTTAAATCATCGTATAATTGCAATCTCTGTTTTTATTTTTTTGAGGAGCAAATGATGTAATTTTTTTTCCAACTGCGGCACCTTGATTGTGTTTCATTGTGGCACAAGATGATTAAAGCATAAATTTCAGCACTTAGTGCCAATGTGAGGTTAAGATGAAACTTGCATTTACTTTTCTAGTCATGTAGCTAATGTTCTTGTCAAAAGCCATTTACAATAATTGCAAACTAAATTGCATCATTTTTCCTTCATGGTAATGCAAGGCAAGAGCTAGTGGAACAGAGTCAGAGTGTCACATTTTAAATATGTTGTAAGTAAGGCTGGGCTGTCCATGTTTTAGTGTGTCTGTCTGTGTACAACAAAGTAGAAGCTTGAATGAAGGCAGTATGTACTGAATATAATACATACAGTATCTGCTGAGGGTGTTGGGGTGTTCTAGGTGGGTGGCTCAGAAATGGGTGGGTCTGGATGCATTGGGAACATTCCTGGAAGTGGAGGATTATTTCATCAGCTGCAACATATCAATTGCTATACCCGAGGTACAGCTGGTGTGAAGTGACCTCCTGGATAGCTCTCATGTGAATGATGATGGACACACACCAACATATATCAAGACTGGACAGGAACTTCAAATGAGTGGCACAAAGACTTGAAACAATTTAGATATGTTGATTTTGTGTGTAGGTATTTTAGAATGACTAGGGTAATGTCCTGCTGGACTTCAAATTCCACGCAGACAAGCAGCTGCTGGTCAACCAACCAGACATAGTGGTGGTTGACAAGGAAAAGAAAACTACAGTTGTGATCGATGTGGCAATCCAAGCTGACAGCAACATCAGAAAGAAGGAGCATGAGAAAATCGGGACGTACCTAGGGCTGGAGGAGCAACGGGAACAGATGTGGAAGGTAAAGTCCAAAGTGGTTCCAGCACTATAGTAGCATTAGGAACTCGAACCACCAAACTGGAAGAGTGATTCCACCACATTCCAGACAAAACATCAGAGGTCTCTGTTCAGACGAGTGCAGTCCCAGGAACAACTACAACCCCACTTCCAATGAAGTTGGGACATTGTGTGAAATGTAAATTAAAAACAGAAGACAATGATTTGCAAATCTTCTACAACCTATATTCAATTGAATACACCACAAAGACAAGATATTTAATGTTCAAACTGATAGACTTTTTTTTGTTTTTGTGCTAATATTTGCTCATTTTGAAATGGGTGCCTGCAATGCGTTTCAATAAAGTTGGGACAGGGGTGACAAAAGACTGGGAAAGTTGATGAATGCTCAAAGAACACCTGTTTGGAACATTCCACAGGTGAACAAGTTAATTGGAAACAGGTGAGTGTCATGATTGGGTATGAAAGGAGCATCCCCAAAAGGCTCAGCCGTTCACAAGCAAAGATGCGGCGAAGATCATCACTTTGTGAACAACTGCATGAAAAAAATAGTCCAACAGTTTAAGACAATGTTTCTCAATGTTCAATTGCAAGGAATTTAGGGATTCCATCATCTACAGTCCATAATATAATCAGAAGAGTCAGAGAATCTGGAGAACTTTCTATATGTAAGCGGCAAGGCCAAAAACCAACATTGAATGCTCATGACCTTTGATCCCTCAGCGGCACTGCTTTAAAAACCGACATCATTGTGTAAAGGAGCTTACCACATGGGCTCAGAAAACACTTCAGAAAAACCATTGTCAGTTAACACAGTTTGTCACTACATCTACAAGTGCAAGTTTAAAACTCTACCATGCGAAGCGAAAGCCATACATCAACAACATCCATAAATGCTGCCGCCTTCTCTGGGCCTGAGCTCATTTGGCATGGACAGATGCAAAGTGGAAAAGTGTGCTGTGGTCTGATGAGTCCACATTTCAAATTGTTTTTGGAAATCATGGACGTCGTGTCCTCCGGACAAAAGAGGAAAAAGACAATCCAGATTGTGCCAGCGCCAAGTTCAAAAGCCAGCATCTGTGATAGTATGGGGGTGTGTTTGTGCCCATGGCATGGGCAACTTACCCATCTGTGATGGCACCATCAATGCTGAAAGGTACATCCAGGTTTTGGAGCAACACATACTGCCATCCAAGCAATGTCTTTTTCAGAGACGTCCCTGCTTATTTCAGCAAGACAATGCCAAGCCACATTCTGCACGTTACAACAGCGTAGCTTCCTAGTAAAAGAGTGCGGGTACTAGGCTGGCCTGCCTGCCACTTAAAATCACACCACAGATTTTCAATAATATTCAGGTCTGGGGACTGAGATGGCCATTCCAGAACATTGTACTTGCTCCCCTGCCTGAATACTTTAGTAGATTTTGAGCACTGTTTAGGGTCGTTGTCTTGTTGAAAGATCCAGCCCTGGTGCAACTTCAACTTTGTCGCTGATTCATTAACATTGTTCTCAAGAATCTGCTGATATTGACTGGAATCCATGTGACCCTTAACTTTAACAAGATACCTAGTACCTGCACTGGCCACTCAGTCCCACAGCATGATGGAACCACCTCTAAATTTTACTGTAGGTAGCAAGTGTTTTTCTTGGAATGCTGTGTTCCTTTTCAGCCATGCATTCTGCCTCTTATGTCCAAATAATTCAATTTTAGTTAAATCAGTCCACAGCACCTTATTCCAAAATGAAGCTGGCTTGTCTGAAGGTGCTTTAGCATACCTCAAGTGACTGTTTGTGGCTTGTATGCAGAAAAGGCTTCCTCTGCATTACTCTCTCATCTGGCATCTCCTTGTGCAAATTGCGCTGTATATTTGAACAATGCACAGAGACACTATCTGCAACAAGGTCATGTTGTAGGTCTTTGGAGCAGGTCTGTGGGTTTACTATGACTGTTCTCACCATCCTTCGCTTCAGCTTGTCTGAGATTTTTCTTGGCCTGCCACTTTGGGCCTTAACTAATACTGTGCCTGTGGTCTATTTCCTTACTATGTTCCTCACAGTGGAAACTGACAGCTGAAATCTCTGAGATAGCTTTTTGTATCCTTCCGCTAAACTGTGATGTTGAACAATCTTTGTTTTCACGTCATTTGAGAGTTGTTTAGAAGCTCCCATGTTGCCACTCATTAGAAGAGATGCAAAAAGGAGAAACATTTGAAAATGGCCACCTTAAGTAGCCTTTCTCATGATTGGATTCACCTGTGTAAGGAGGTCAAGGGTCAATGAGCTTACCAAACCAATTTTGTGTTCCAATAATTAGGGCTAAATGTATTCAAATCAATAAAATGACAAGAGTGCTCAAATTTATGTTGCTTGTACTGTAATATGGTGTTAGATTTCACACATATCCCTGGCTGTGATGAAACAAACCGCTTTAGATCAGAGCCTTCTGCATGGCTGCGAACCTGCATGCCTGCTAAAAGACAGAGACCGCAAAAGGCCTTGATTTCTGCTTTCACTCTTTCCTCTGCGTCACATTTTAAAAGTTTTTTGCAGTGTGCACGATGATTACATTTCACGGATCATATATGTCTGGCAGAAAAGTCAGCAAATATGACTAACTTCACAACATCGAGTCAGAAAAAGACACTCAAGTAACCCGCAGTTCATGGAGGGAAATTACACGTACCTTTGGTTTGGAGGTTGATGATTGTATAAAGAAGTGAAGCTCACTGAGGGACAATTTAATCCAGAAAAAGCCGCTGTTCCTGTGGTGAATTGCATAACGACGCATTGGAGAACTTTAAATGGGTCATGCACACGTCGATGTCATTGCATGGCTATGGAGTTATGGAGCTGGAGAAGCAAAAATCAGGCTTTAGGTTTATAAGGTACCACTCTGCAGCGAGCATACACTCAACAAAAATATAAACGCAACACTTTTGGTTTTGCTCCCATTTTGTATGAGATGAACTCAAAGATCTAAAACTTTTCCACATACACAATATCACCATTTCCCTCAAATATTGTTCACAAACCAGTCTAAATCTGTGATAGTGAGCACTTCTCCTTTGCTGAGATAATCCATCCCACCTCACAGGTGTGCCATACCAAGATGCTGATTAGACACCATGATTAGTGCACAGGTGTGCCTTAGACTGCCCACAATAAAAGGCCACTCTGAAAGGTGCAGTTTTGTTTGTGAACAATATTTGAGGGAAATGGTGATATTGTGTATGTGGAAAAAGTTTTAGATCTTTGAGTTCATCTCATACAAAATGGGAGCAAAAGCAAAAGTGTTGCGTTTATATTTTTGTTGAGTATAGATAAGAGTGACTCGACCAAATGTAATCTTTTAAATGCACATAATGCCCTGCATTTATTTAAGGCAGGTGTTAATTTTTTCAGACAAAGTTTTGACCCAGTCATTAATTGAGCCAGGTCCGAATTAAATTTCACACATTTCACAGTGGCCTTTTAATGTGGCCAGCCTAAGGCACACCTATGCAATAATCATGCTGTCTAATCGGTATCTTGATATGCCACACCTGTGAGGTGGGACGGATTATCTCGGCAAAGGAGAAGTGCTCACTAACACAGATTTAGACATATTTGTAAAAAACATTTGAGAGAAATAGGTCGTTTGTGTATATGGACAATGTTTTAAATCTTTGAGTTCAGCTGATGAAAAACAAGAGCAAAAACAAGTGTTCCATTTATATTTTTGTTCAGTTTAAATTAGATGTGATCAAATGTCAGGAGTATGTATTTAATTAATGCAGTTGAATAGAAGTTTTTTTGTGGTGTTGTCAGTTTTTTCCAGATCATTTTCACAGAACATTAGTTATGTCTGCTACGCACAATTTGTCATTGCTTTTTGGCACTTGGTTTCCGACTGATAACTGGAAGACAGACAAACAGGCATAAAATTTGAACCTCCATCCAATTTTGGTGGTGTAGGTAAATCCATAACAGAAAAATGAGAGTGATTGAGGCATTTTTGATTGAGATGTAATGCAAAGACAAGATACCCCTTTAATAGTACCACGGCGGGGAAATTTACAATGTTACAGCAGCATAGGGACAGTCACAGAACAACAGTGCAAGTATCCAAAAATAAGGTAAAATAAAAAAATTTACACCAAATGGGCTTTTCAATATTAATTTCAAATGTCCACAAAATCCACAATCTGGATCAGATCCAGATCAGGCGATAGTGAGTGCCAGTGCCAGTCTGCACCTCATTTTCAAATATGAGTGTGATTGGGGCACATTTAAGATATAATGTAAAATGTACATTAAGCTGGGTTTTCAATGTTAAAGTTTAATGGCCACAAAATCTGTAATCTGGATCAGATCCAGATCAAACTTTGTTAGTCAATAAAGGATACCATCCTACATAATGGTCTCAAATATTAAAGAAATTTGAGCTTTTGTGACAGATTAAAATTAAATTTAAATTTTTGAATATTTGTTCAATGTTAAAAATAGGGATTTTTCCAATTTTCTAAGATTTTTTCTGGCTTTGATCTTTGACCTATCACCTTGAAAACTGAATCAGTTCTTGCCTATCAGAATATGAATCTTCAGTAAAAAAAAAAAAAAGTTCATAATGATATATGAAAAATTGTGGGCGAACAGGGGTGAAAACATGACCTCCTCCAACTTCATTGGTGGAGGTAATGATGAGTAAACCTTTCAAAGTTATTGATAGTGTCAGGGTGATTTCTGTAATCATAATGACTGATGAGAAGTCAGTATTTATTTTCTATTCCACATTCTCAGCCTCACTGAGGAGATTTACAGCCTGTTTTATGTAATGCTGGGCAAGCTTTTTAAAAGTGCTGTTTTGATTCGTGGAATGAAAAATGAATTTTTCACTGTCACTCACTTTACCCACTCAGTTCAAGGAAGAATTATACAGGCCCAGACATCCCTTTTTGTATGTCTGAACTTAAAATTTACATCAAGGTAAACAAACAAGTTGTATTTTTATTTTTATATTTCTGCTGTTGTGGTTTGATTTAAAGGAATCATATTGTTCAAAATAATCTTTTATTGAACCTTTGCACTTACAGGTTTGGATTTCTGGATTTCAAGTTTATGTTTTGACTCAAAGAATGTCAGATTTTGCAGGAAGCAGTCACAATCTATGACACTTTCACTGATTTAATGTTATTCACCATTATTAATTCCATTGTGAACACTGTTATATTCTGTTGTTTCTGCCAAGCACAGTGTTACACTTAGTTGCTTAAAGTAGTGTTGTATCAACTGTGTAACTGTGTTCCATCTGTGTCACAGCTCTTTCACTTTTACTGTCACGTCTCAAGGCTTCGAATGTGATATAATCATTAGTGGTGTGATGTGATGTTTCTGAGGTTTAAAAAATGACTGCTGGATATCAGTACATCCATATTTTGCCTGAAATAGACAAGAAGTAGTCAAAATCCTCAATGTGAGACATTGCAAGTCACTTGTTGTATTTGACTTGTAAAGCATTATAGTTGAACCCTCTGATTGTTACGACACGACAATTGCAATGCATAAAAGATATGTTTTCTTATTCATTGTTAATTGCGTTAGTGTAAGCTGCAAAATTTCCATGGGTGACTATAAAAACTACTATATTTTCATCTCTGAAATGTTGCATTCTAATAGATTCCAGTAAAGACCAGTGATTTTTCAATTTTAGGCCATGATGGCATCTTTTACTAAGCAAGATGATCATAACTTAAAATAAAAACAGACAGGTACAATATATCAAGTTCCTTTTGATATCTTGTTGCAAATTGCTGAGTTTTTCCTGCTAGTAACTTTATTGGTATATGTCTTTGAGTAAACTTTATTATTGTCACAGATATAAATGAGTATTTTTTACACTGGTCAGCCTTGGTGGACTTTGCATTGCTTGTGTCACAGTTACAGCATATGAGTGTCCAAAATAAAGCAAATGCAGGAATGTGTTATAATTTTAACATTTTCCTCTCAGAAAGAAAGTTTAATTATTGCTTCCAATTGTTTGTTGGTTTGCCAGCAGGGTTACTCAGTTTTCATGAAAATTACTGAGCCTGAAATAGATCGTAACATTATAGTCTGAAGTCATCACTGCTTACACATATTAACAGTCTGGCCACTTGTTCAAGTATTCAGCTGATATTTCTGAATAATAAACATTGTGTTAAAAAATAGAGGAAAAAATAGCAGCAGGTTGAAACAGAGTCTCTTTTCAAGCTATAGCAGCCTAGGTTTGTCTCTTCTGGATTTTATGGGGCTCCTTGGTGATCCAGAGTCTTTTCATGCTGCTCTGTGTGTATTTTTTAAAGTCAACGTCTCTGTTGTTTCCTGCCTCTGAAGCACACAGTAGACTTTTTCAATGGCAACTGATTGAAGAAGGATAAGCCAGAACCCTAAGGAGTTCCATATAGGTTTGGACCATTGCCACAGCAAAGTACATTTTTGTATCTGCAGGAATCTGTTTACAGAGCATTGCTGCTGCTATTTTTGAGTTTCACCACGACCTGAAATTTCATCTGCATGGAGTATGCAAAGTTTATCTCTGTGATGTAAAAATAAGGAGAAAAATAAGTAAGTCATATAGGCCCTGAGGACCATTGATGCCTTTGCTTATCCCTGGATTCTGTTACATAAAGCGAATGAGAGTCTCCAACTCCTCCTGGACAGGATACCTGTCTGAAGCAGGCTACTTCTCCAGCCAGTGCTAGTACCTATTAACAACGAGGTGAATTAGGGCATTATAGATGAAGTGTCTTGTCCAAGGAAACAGGTAATCTGACTGGGAGTCAAACCAACTTGATGTCCATCTTAGTAGAGGTAAAAGTCAGTCCTATACTGGACCAGAGGACAATTGGCGCAAATGCTTATGTCTGGATTTTGTGGCATGAAGCAGATGAATGTGTCTAACCTCCCCTGTGTGGCACACCAGTCTGATGCAGGTTACTTCTGCAGTCAAGGCTGTGACAAAAGTATTCAACATTCCCCCATCAACAATAGTTCTGCTCTAATTTAGTATCAGAGGGAGGTGACTTATGCACAATGCAGATAATATTTTAAGGACATGGACAAGCAATGTGACAGAATTGAACCCAGGTGTACATAGTTGTAGCCCTACTCCACTGTATTAATAATAATAAATTTTATTTATCACGCACTTTACATTTACAAAAAAAATCTCAAAGTACTACAACATCAAAAAGAACAAAAACATATTAAAATTACACATTAAAAACCTTTCTAAATAAAAATGTCTTTAGCTGCTTTTTTTTTTTTAGCTGTGGAGTTTTAAAAGACTCCACAGACTGTGGCACTCTCAGGTGCCAGGGCAGGGCGTTCCATAGTCGTGGGGCAGCTGCCTGAAAAGATCTGTCCCTCATGGTGTGGAGCTTGCTCCAAGCTCCAAGGTTGGCAGAGGCGATTTGACTCAGTGGACCGGAGGCATCGAGTGGTGGTGTGTGGAGTGAGGAGCTCTGTCAGATAGTCTGAGGCATGGCCATGAAGGCACTAGAAGGTTAGCAGGTAGTACTTGTACTCAGTCCTCTGCTGGCCCGGGAGCCAATGGAGGGATTGAAGTATAGGGGTAATATGATCATATTTGCTCCTCCTCATCAGGACCCGGGCAGCACAGTTCTGAATGTGCTGGAGCTTCTGAATGCTCCTGCCCGAGATCCCAACGAGGAGGGCATTGCAATAGTGAGCCTGGAGGAGACAAAGGCATGGACCAGCCTTTCAGCATCACTAAAGGAAATGGAGGAGCGAAGCTTGGAAATGTTTCTAAGGTGAAAAAAATGAGATTTTACAAAGGTGGTAGATATGATGATCAAAAGAGAGGGTGGGGTCAAACCTGACCCCGAGGTTTGTTACAGAAGAGGATAGAGGGATGGAGTGGCCTGAAAATGAAAGAGCTGTAATTTGGGAGTGACTGAAGGACAGCTCCAGTCAAACCAACTATATGCTGCAATCGGTGGAGGAGGATCTGGTGGTATTGTTCTACCTGCTCTGAAGACTTATTTTCTATTTGATATCTTCTGTCTTCCTTTCCTTATAGGAGATGAAGACTTTCCTCTGCTACATCTGGCCCACATTTTATTTCACCATTCCATTTTATTTCACCATTCCAATTCGGCATCTATCATTCCAGTCTTTGGTAAGGTAAATATAATGGTAAATGGACTGCATTTATATAGCGCTTTTCCTTCTGCATCGGACACTCAAAGCACTTTATAATAATGCCTCACATTCACTCCAATGTGAGGGTGCTGCCATACAAGGCGCTCACTACACACCGGGAGCAACTTGGACCTTGCCTTAGTGATTTTCCAGTCAGACTGAGATTTGAACCGAGGATCCTCTGGTCTCCAGCCCAACGATTTAACCACTAGACTATCACCTCCCCTGTCATGGGTTGCTGTTGTAACATAGACTGGATGACAGCAAATGCATCCTTTTGCCTTGTTAATATGATGGACAAATGTGGAGATTGTATGAAAAATGTGCATCTTTCTAACTTGGTAAAATAATGAATAGGAATCCAAACTTTTGCTGTTGCTTCTCTTTCAACTACCCCCAGTTGTTGAGGGTCTTGTAATGTTTTATACCAGATTCCCTTCCTCACACAACTCTACTTCTACATGTAGAGAAACACATGCAGCCCCTGGGCTTCCCAAGTGGTCTCCAGGCAAGTACTAATCAGGACCTACTCTGCTTCACTTCTGAGATATGACGGGATCAGTTCTACATAAACTACAGAACAACTGCTACATTTCCAAACTGAATATTTCCATAAAAAATGTGAGAAAGGAAATAAATAGTGCATCCAGAAAGTATTCACAGCGCTCATTCATTCCAAATTATATTATGTTACAGCCTTATTCCAAAATAGAGTAAATTAATTTTTTTCCCACAAATCTTTACTCACAACACCCCATAATGACGTCCGTCTGGCCACTCTGCCATACAGGCCTTATTGGTGGAATGCTAGAGAGATGGATGTCCTTCTGGAAACGTCTCACCTCTCCATAGTGGACTTCTGGAGCTCTGACAGACTGACTATCCAGTTCTTGGTCACCTCCCTGACTAAGACACTTCTCCCCAGATCACTATGTTTAGACGGTGACCAACTCTAGGAAGAGTCCTGGTGGATCCAAACATCTTCCACTTATGTTTCTGTGTAAGCTCTCAGTTGTCCAGGTGGTTTCCATAGTAGAGAAGCTTGAATCTTCGACTTCAAGCTTCTCTACTGTCTGCCACTTACAGTAAATGGAGGCCACTGTGCTCATTGGGACCTTCAAAGCAGCAGAAATGTTTCTGTTCCCTTCCTCAGATTTGTGGCTCAAAACAATCATGTCTCAGAGGTCAACAGACAATTCCTTTGACTTCATGTTTGGTTTGTGCTCTGACATGCACCGTCAACTGTGGGACCTTATATGCAGACAGGTGAGTATCTTTCCAAATCATGTCCAATCAACTGCATTTACCCCAGGTGGACTCCACTTAAGCTGTAGAGACATGCCAAGGATGATCAGTGGAAACAGGATGCAGCTGAGCTCAAGTTTGAGCTTCATGGCAAAGCCTGTAAATACTTATGTACATGTGATTTCTTAGGTTTTATTTTTAACAAATTTGCTAAAATGTAAAAAAAAAAAAAAAATTCACATTGACATTATGGGGTATTGTGTGTAGAATTTTGAGGGGAAAATACATTTCATCCATTTTGGAATAAGGCTGTAACATACTAAAATGTAGAACAGTGCAGTGCTGTGAATACTTTCTGGATGCATAATATGAGTGGATGATGGAAAGCCAGACAGAGCCTCAGATCTGGAAAAGATAAAACCATTGGAGAAAGCACCATAGGTTTTGTCTTTAGAGGGTGGAAACTGGTGTGGTGCTGAGGGACTGACCACTGCATAGTGGCACCCAGGTTCAAACCTGAGGCAGCTCATGCGGGTAGGTACCTTTAGCATTCTTTCCCTGGGAAAAACCAGGGAAAGAATGCTTTTACCAACTTTTGCAACTTGTGCATTTTACAACCAATACAATTACCAACTTCCACATTGCAATGGCTGTGCTTGTAAAGACCTGAAGTCCTGAAGTGGGCAGATCTCATTGGCTGGATCCACCTATGTTTTTTTTTTTTTTCTCAAAATGGCACCTCTGCAACAGATGGGCTGCCGGTCTGCTGCTTTGTATGTTGTGGAGTGTGAAAGGAGGGACTCTAAACCTCATAAAATTGTGCTTTTAACTGAACTCCTAGCTCTGAAGAAAAGTAAGGCTGGAGTAAGACACAACATTCCCAGGAGTTGAGAGGAAGTTACAGAGGGACTCGTGCCGGTGCGAAGCATAAGGCGAGAGCTGTCGCTAAAAAAGAACAGAAGCAGCGCTATAAACCATCAGTCCCGTCTGTGATTATGGGAAATGTTAATGCCTTAACAAACAAAGCTGAGGAACTTTCTGCGCTGGGCAGATGCCAAAGGATTTACTGGGAGTGCTGTCTGATTATGCTGACAGAGACATGGCTAACTGACAGCATACCTGATGCTAATGTGGAGCTAACCGGCTTCTCCTTGGTGCGCACTGACAGAGTGACCGTGGTGTGTGGGAAAAGTAAAGAGGGAGACCTCATATTGTATATCAACAATTGGTGGTGTAACCCTGGACACTTTACCGTAAAAAGGATATTATGCTGCAGAGACTGTGAGCTGTTAGCCGTTAGCATCCGGCCATACTACTTACCTCGGGAGTTTACGCACATCCTGGCTGTCTGTGTTTACATTCCACAGAGAGCGCACATGGAAACAGCGGTGGAGGCAGTGGTCAGTGCAGTTGCAGAGCTCCAATCGCGGCATCCAGAGGCACTGGTGGTCATCTCAGGGGACTTTAGTCATATCACCCTGGATTCCTCGCTGCCAGCAATGCATCAGTATGTGGACTGTCCCACACCCGGTGACAATATTATTGATCTGCTGTACGTATGTTAACGTTAAAGACGCCTATCAGGCCACGCCTTCCCCCTCTCTGCAAATCTGATCACATCTTGATTTCCCTACAGCCTACGTATACACCTCTTGTGAAGAGGAAACCCGTAACAACGCAGACTGTGAGGAGATGGACACCAGAGGCGGAGGTAAAGCTCAGAGACTGTTTTGACAGCACTGACTGGTGTACGCTGCTTGAACAGTATGGAGAGGACATCGAAGGAGCTACTCAGTGTCTGTCGGATTATGTGAATTTCTGTATGGATATTGTTGTGCCCACCAAAACAGTGAACTCTTTTACAAATAATAAACCCTGGATCACAAGGGAGGTGAAGGGGGTTTTGAACAAGAAAAAGACAGCGTTCAAAACAAAGGATAAGGAGGAGATGAAAAGGGTGCAGAAGGAAGTGAAGGGCTGTTTAAAGACAGCTAAAATGAGCTACAAGGAGAAGGTTGAGGGGAAACAGAGAAAACAATATTAGAGAAGTGTGGGAAGGAATGAAAACAATAACAGGGTGCAAAAAGGTGGCTGGGTTGGTTGGGGAGAGTGTAGAGAGAGCTGCTGAACTGAATGCATTTTTCAACAGGTTCAGTGATGCCCCTGTTCTCCCTGTTTCCAGTGCTGGCACTGACCAGCCCATCACTGTGTCCTACCCACAACGAGTTCTCACATCCCTTCCTATGCGGGGTCCAGAGGCTGCTGGAGTCCCTCCATTGAGTTATCGTAACAGACAGACATCTCCCATTACTCCCATCGCCCCCTCCCCTTCAGCTGTCCTTCACATCACAGAACATCAGGTGAGGAGGGAGCTGCAGAGGGTAAACATCAGGAAAGCAGCTGGTCCAGATAATGTGTGTCCCAGGCTGCTGAGAACTTGTGCAAACGAGCTCGGGAGTCCACTCCAGTATCTCTTCAACCTGGGCCTACAGCTGGGACATGTCCCCTCCCTCTGGAAAACATCCTGTATGTCCCACTACCTAAGGTCAGGCATCCCAGGGACAATAATGACTATCGCCCTGTAGCACTGACCTCTCATATAATGAAGACCTTGGAGAGATTAGTGCTGCAGTTGCTGAAGCCACAGGTACAGCATGTCCAAGATCCTCTCCAGTTTGCATACAGAGAGAGAGTGGGAGTGGAGGATGCTGTCCTCTACCTTCTCCATCGCACCCTCTCACACCGTGATGAAGGAGGCTGCGCTGTGAGGGTGCTATTTTTGATTTCTCCTGCGCTTTAATACCATTCAGCCTCACCTGCTGCAGGAGAAGCTCACTGGAATGGCTGTGGAGCCACTCCTTGTGTCCTGGATCATGGACTATTTAAACAACAGGCCGCAGTATGTCCGCATGGGACAAAACATCTCCAGCACCCTGAGCTGCAGTGTGGGAGCCCCCCAGGGGACTGTACTGTCTCCTGCACTATTCACACTGTATACATCTGACTTCTGCCATAACACCGCAACCTGCCATATGCAGAAGTTTTCAGATGATACAGCTATTGTGGCCTGCATCAGAGAGGGAGAGGAGAGAGAGTACAGGCAGTTGGTGGGGGATTTTGTGACTTGGTGCCAAAAGAACCAGCTCCAGCTGAATGTCCAGAAAACTAAGGAAATGGTTCTGGACTTCAAAAAGAAGCCTCCAATGCCTCAGCCGGTAAACATAGAGGGAAGTGATGTGGAGATGGTACCATCTTCTAAGTACCTGGGAGTGGTGTTGGACAATAAGCTGGACTGGACAGCCAACACAGACCACCTTTACAAGAAGAGTCAGTCTAGGCCATGGGTGGCCAAATTCGGTCCTCGAGAGCCTTTCATTGGATTCAGGTGTGTTGGAGCAGGGAGACTAAGAGTGTCAGGAAGGTGGCTCTCGAGGACCGAACTTGGCCACCCCTGGTCTAGGCTGTACTTTCTCTGAAAGCTGGGCTCATTTAACATCTGCTCTTAACTGCTGCACTTTTTATCAGTCAGTGGTGGTGAGCGCTCTCCTCTATGCCGTGGTCTGTTGGCGCAGCAAGGCTGGGTCAGTGGTGGGACTGAAGCTGACGCCACTGGAAGAGGTGGTTGAGCAGAGGAGTCTGTCCCAGTTCAAGGCAATTATGAACAATGCCTCACACCCTCTACATGAGGCCTTCAGAGAGAGGAGGAGCATGTTCAGCAGCAAACTGCTGTCCCAGCACTGCACCACAGACAGACCTGAGGAAGTCCTTTGTGCCTCGTGCCATTAGACTGCACAACACCCTGACCTAGCAAGAGAGTCCTGTGTCTTTTTATGTTTGTATAACTTTATATTTTTTACAACTGACAGACTGTTTTTAATGTAATGTTATTGTATTTTAGTAATTTATTTGTTGTGTGACTGATGTTTTGTGAGCAGCAGGCCAAATGTAATTTCCTGCAGGATCAATAAAGTTCTTATCTATCTATCTATCTGCTTTTCCAGCAGAGGGTGTTGCAACACCCCAGCCCCGCCCCCAGCTATGATAAAGATAAATTTGCCAGTGTAAACTTTGTGATATGTTTTCTTTCACAATATCTGTATTGTTCAGTTCACATTTGTGATATTTGCACTGATCTAATGTTGAGGAATGTCAGGCTGCATTAAGCTTACAGGCACAGAGTGACTGGACACAAATGCAGGACTCACAGACACAAGCGTTGTAGTAAGAAAAGGCTTTATCTTGTAAACAGGCTCAGATTTGATACACTGGTGGACAGTCAGTGAAGAGGAGGTACAGGCAGGGCAAGACAATGGCATTGGCAGGCAGGGTTCGGTGGCACGGAGAGACAAAATCAGAGCAGAGGCAAAAACTAGGTCACAAAAATGAGGCAAGGTCATACACAGCTGGTCAGATCAAAAAACAAAGCTAGTGTAGCCCCTTGACTGAGGGTTCTTGATGCGTGTGGAATATTAAAAAAAAGGAGACAGGACGACTGTGGACCGTTCGAGCACAGCAACAGCGTGGCTCCTTTATTGCGTATTCCTGTACACGCGCACCTACACACAAGCGGAAGCCCGTCGCTCCTCATTTCCTGACTATGGCAACACAACAGTGCCAAAATTAACCCTGTGCAGCCTCACAGTAAATAAAGCAAATAAATAAAGATAAAGCAAAGACATCAGAAAGTCTGTTACACAAGTCCCCCCCTCAAAATGAAATGACCTCGTTTCTGGTGCCACAGTAAACAAAACACATATATCATAACCAAATAACAAACAAAAAACAGCATAACAGACTCCCGAATAGCCGGATCTAATTAGCATCCACCAAACTCTGTAAAAAGAAAAAAAAAAAACATAAACACACTGCACTGGACTCAAAACCTAATAAAGTCCTTGAGGTGCACTGGAGGTCGCACTACTCTCCCCCCACGAGATTGAGTGGGTGCCGATGCATAATCCTCTCTCGCAACCTGCAGCTGACCATTCACATCTGGAGCCCGGGTGGCTGACCAGCTGGGGCCACCAGAAAGAGGAGCAGCAGGAGGCGTGTGCATTGGCAACGGCAGAATGTATGGCTTGAGTGTGTCATGGTGAACAACCTGGGCTCATTCCATAGAGTCTAGAGGGTTAACAATGCGGTACATCAGGGCAGTTTCCCCACCTGAAGTCAACACCTGAGCGATCTGATAGGGGCCTTTCCACTGTGGTGCGAGCTTGGTGCGGTTTTCAGTGGGATTATTCAGCCACACCAGTGCACCCACACCATAGGTGCGGTGACAGCAACTGTCGTCGTAGTACAGTTTCTGCCGATCATGAGATTCTGCCAAATTGAGCCTAGCCAATTTGCCAACCTGAATGCAGACTTCAACCCCTCTGCCATAGACGACACATACTCCGCCTGTGTCCACGCGCCCCAATGGTCTCGAATACCCGCTGGCACATGCACGTCAGCTGGAACCCGCGCTTCACGCCCATGCATGCATAACACAGGCTCTGAATCAACTCTGCCTCAAACTGGCAGCCCTGATCACTGTGAAAAACTTCAGGGACCCCATGCACCAACACATAATCCTCAAACAGGCAGTGAGCCACTGTCTGCACAGTCTGATTTGGCAGGGCGTACAGATTAATAAGTTTGGAGAAGTAGTCCTCCACCACTAGAACCTATCTGTTTCCCCTGGAGGTCAAAGACAACTCCAAAATGTCCGCTGCCACCCTCTGTAGTGGATGTGCTGCCAGAGACCTCCTCATAGGTGCTCTCGGTCTGGGACCAGGGCACTGGCAGGTCTGGCAGGCCTCACACTGCTCGCACCAGCGTTTAATGTCTCTCAACATGAAGGGCCAATAGTAAGACTGTCTGGCTGTCTCCCACACTCGCTCTACTGAGAAGTGTGCTGCGGTAGGCCCCCCCATGTATCTGCCGCAGGAGTTCAGGCACCATGGACGAGGGGACAAAAACCTGAATTTGATCCTCCCCAGATGCTGTCGGCCGCACAGTGCGACACGACAGTCCACCTACCATCGATAGGCGGCTGAATTCTGTCCCAAGTTTCCTCAGTTTGGCAGAGGACCCCCTGAGCAGCCTTTGAGGCAGTCTCGCCGCATTCCATTCCAACAACCCCACCATTATACTAATATCTGGGTCATCCTGCTGTCAGGCCCACAGCTCAGTGTCACACCCCAAAAGGGAGCAGGCAGCCTCCGGACCTGGATTGGACACCCCAAGAGGCGATGAGCAGCCCAGCTCCCCCACAGAGGCTACTGTGAGCCCTCCAGCCGACCTGTCTGAGTCCCTTTGGGGGGGGAGAAGCCGGTCGCCGCGACAGTGCATCTGTATTATTGTGTCAGGCCCCAGCCTTGTGAATCATGACCCAGTCAAATGGATCCAGTTCCAAAATCCATCTACTCCTATGAACCACAAGGTCATTGTCCATAGCCATATTCCTGATGCCCAACAGCGGATGATGGTCAGTTAGGATAGAGAAAGTGGATAGTCCCACATAATGCTTGAACTCACACACGGCCCACACTACCACCCACAGTTCTCTATCAAAAGTGGACCACCTCTTTTGTGTTTTTGTGAGAGCCTGGCTGGCATACACCACTACCCTCTTGAGCCGCTCCTCATCCTGTGCCAACACCGCCCCCACTGCCTCATCAGAGGCATCGCTGTAAACTTTAATTGGGAGTGCAAAATTTGGCAATGTTACCACAGGAGAGGAGGTAAGCACCCGCTTAAGGTAGGAAAAGGCCCCCTCACACTTTGCTGTCCACTCAAAAGGGACATTCTTATCCACCAGGTGATTCAGTGGAGCCGCATGTTTTGAGAAGTCCTTCACGAACCTCCTGTAATACAAACACAGGTCCACAAATGCCCTCACCTCTGCAGAGGTGCACAGAGTGGGCCATGCCCTCACCTTGTCCGTATTACGGGGTTCCGGTCGGAGACCCTGCTGAGAAACCACGTGGCCAGGAAAAACCACATGATCTCTCGCAAAGTGGCATTTACTTGGGTTCAACTTCAGCCCAGCCTGCTGTATCCTGGACAGAACCTCCTTGATGTGGAGGAGATGATCTCCAAAGGAGCGGCTGTAAATCAGTATATTGTCCATGTATACATGCAAATGTGCCAGGGCAAACCCCTCAAAACAAGTTCCATCATCCGCTGGAAGGTGGCCGGAGAGTTTAACAGACCCATCGGCATGGCTCGCCACTGGTAGAGGCCCCCTGCCGGTCGTAAAGGCTGTCTTTTCACGGTCCTCCTCAGCTACCTCAACCTGCCAGTAAACGTTGGAAAAGTCAAGTGTGCTGAACCAGGCCAAGCCTGCTAAGGCATCAAGGCTGTCATCCACACGTGGTAGAGGGTGTGAATCTTTAACAGTCACCACATTAAGGTGACGATAATCAATACAAAATCTCCACTGTCCCCCTTTTTTCCTCACCAACACCACCGGGGATGCCCAGGGACTGCAACTCTCCTCTACCACTCCATCTGCCAGCAGGCCAGCTACCTGCCGCTCAGTCTCCGCCCTTTTCTCTGGAGATGTGCGATAGGGCTGTTGTTTAATGGGGGGATGGTCACCAGTTCTAATGCAATGCGACACCAATCTGCACTTGCCCGTGTTCCTGTCAGACAGGTTGAAAACATCTGAAAACATAAGGAGGAGCTTTGAGAGCTCCTCCCTTTGCTGTGTCATGATGGGTGAATCATCTAAGATGAATGTGCCCCTCGCCGGCAGCGAGGTACCCCCCATATCAGCAATACTGGGGAGGGCCACCAGGTCGTCTCTCCCCACCGAGAGGAACTGGCCGAGGTGCAACCCCTGCTAAAGTTCAGTGGCCTCCCCCAGGTGGATTGAGAACACGTGCTAATGTGACCCCATTTTTCACACTATTCACAGAGTGAGCTACAACTAGCCCTGTCGACTCTGGGGCATTGGGTTTCAATTTTTCAATTTGTTTTCATTTATATAGCGCCAAATCACAACAGAGTTGTCTCAAAGCGCTTCACACAAGTAAGGTCTAACCTTACCAACCCCCAGACCAACAGTGGTAAGGAAAAACTCCCTCTGAGGAAGAAACCTCAAGCAGACCAGACTCAAAGGGGTGACCCTCTGCTTGGGCTATGCTACAAACATAATTTACAGAACAATTCACAGAACAATTCATGGACAAATATACAAGAAATGCTATTGGCGCACAGGACAGGAGGGTCGCCAACACAAATACAACTCCCATCTCTGGATGGAGCTGCACCTTAAACAGAGAAAAACAAAAACAGAATCAGGCATCAGAAAGACAAAAAATACTGTATAATTTGCCAGAATTAAACAACAAGAAAAACAGAAGAAATACTAAGGTGATCACCGGCCGCAGCCCGCTCCAATTACTAATAAATTAATTAAAAGAGTAAAAAGGCGTAAAACAAACTGTACCAGTATGCTAGCCATATGAAAGTTAAAATAAGTGTGTCTTAAGTCTGGACTTGAAAATCTCCACAGAATCTGACTGTTTTATTGATGCAGGGAGATCATTCCACAGAACAGGGGCACGATAAGAGAAAGCTCTGTGACCCGCAGACTTCTTATTCACCTTAGGGACACAAAGTAGTCCTGCACCCTGAGAACATAAAGCCCAGGCTGGTACGTAAGGTTTAATTAGGTCAGCTACGTAGGGAGGTGCTAGTCCATGAATAATTTTATAGGTTAGTAGCAGAACCTTAAAATGTGATCTCACTGGGACAGGAAGCCAATGAAGGGATGCCAAAATGGGTGTAATGTGGTTGTACTTTCTGCTTTGTGTCAAACGTCTGGCTGCAGCATTTTGAACCAATTGGAGACCCCTAATGCTGGACTGCGGTAAACCAGAAAATAGAACATTGCAGTAGTTCAATCAAGAAGAGATAAATGCATGGATCAGGGTCTCAGCATCAGCCAGAGACAGAATGGGATGAATCTTCACTATATTTCGCAGGTGGAAGAAAGCAGTCCTAGTAATATTTCTAATATGGAGGACAAAGGACAACGAAGGATCAAAAATTACCCCAAGGTTCCTCACTTTGTCAGTGTGATGTATGACACACGAGCCGAGGATGAGCGTTAACTGGTCAAACTGATGCAGATGTCTCACTGGACCAAGAGTTTAAAAGTAGGAAGTTTCTAGACATCCATCTTCTCACTGCTGCAAGGCAATCTTCTAAGGATTTTATGTGAACGAGATTACCAGCAGTTATCGGCATGTACAGTAGTGTTCAGAATAATAGTAGTGCTATGTGACTAAAAAGATTAATCCAGGTTTTGAGTATATTTCTTATTGTTACATGGGAAACAAGGTACCAGTAGATTCAGTAGATTCTCACAAATCCAACAAGACCAAGCATTCATGATATGCACACTCTTAAGGCTATAAAATTTGGCTATTAGTAAAAAAAAAAAAAAAAGTAGAAAAGGGGGTGTTCACAATAATAGTAGTGTGGCATTCAGTCAGTGAGTTCATCAATTTTGTGGAACAAACAGGTGTGAATCAGGTTTCCCCTATTTAAGGATGAAGCCAGCACCTGTTGAACATGTTTTTCTCTTTGAAAGCCTAAAAAGTTAAAAAGTTGACTGGAGAGGGGAAAACTTATACGCAGGTGCAAAAAATTATAGGCTTTTCATTTACAATGATCTCCAATGCTTTAAAATGGACAAAAAAAAAACAGAGACGCATGGAAGAAAATGGAAAACAACCATCAAAATAGATAGAAGAATAACCAGGCTCACCCACTGATCAGCTCCAGGATGATCAAAGACAGTCTGGAGTTACCTGCAAGTGCTGTGACAGTTAGAAGACGCCTGTGTGAAGCTAATTTATTTGCAAGAATCCCCCACAAAGTCCCTCTGTTAAATAAAAGACATGTGCAGAAGAGGTTACATTTTGCCAAAGAACACAGCAACTGGCCTAAAGAGAAATGGAGGAATATTTTGTGGACTGATGAGAGTAAAATTGTTCTTTTTGGGTCCAAGGGCCGCAGATAGTTTGTGAGACGACCCCCAAACTCTGAATTCAAACCACAGTTCACAGTGAAGACAGTGAAGCATGGTGGTGCAAGCATCATGATATGGGCATGTTTCTCCTACTGTGGTGTTGGGCCTATATATTGCACACCACGTATCATGGATCAGTTTGGATATGTCAGAATACTTGAAGAGGTCATGTTGCCTTATGCTGAAGAGGACATGCCCTTGAAATGGGTGTTCAACAAGACAATGACCCCAAGCACACTAGTAAATGAGCAAAATCTTGGTTCCAAACCAACAAAATTAATGCCTCGCAGATGTAAAGAAATCATGAAAACTGTGGTTATACAACTAAATACTAGTTTAGTGATTCACAGGATTGCTAAAAAAGCAGTTTGAACATAATAGTTTTGAGTTTGTAGCATCAACAGCAGATGCTACTATTATTGTGAACACCCCCTTTCTACTTTTTTTTTACTAATAGCCCAATTTCATAGCCTTAAGAGTGTGCATATCATGAATGCTTGGTCTTGTTGGATTTGTGAGAATGTACTGAATCTACTGGTACCTTGTTTCCCATGTAACAATAAGAAATATACTCAAAACCTGGATTAATCTTTTTAGTCACATAGCACTACTATTATTCTGAACACTACTGTATAATTGAGTATCATCTGCATAGCAGTGAAAGGTAATCCCAAAACGCCGCAATATGTGACCAAGGGGTGCTATATAAAGGGAGAAAAGCAGGGGGCCTAAGACAGACCCCTGTGTCACTAAGGTTAGAGGTAGTTTACTGTACAAAACACAGTGAGAATGAGTGGTCAAGTATGACGTCAGCCATGCAAGGGCACTCCCAGTAATCCCAAAATGATTTTCCAGCCTATCAAGTAGAATATGATGATCCACTGTATCAAATGCAGCACTGAGATCTAACAGCAACAGAACCGTAGTAGTGTCCGAATCCATTGTAAGCAGAAGATCATTCATCACTTTCGTGAGAGCCGTCTCTGTGGAATGATATTTTCTAAAAGCAGACTGCAGTGGCTCAAAGAGATTATTCTCAGTAAGATAGTCTACGAGCTGCTGTGACACCACTTTTTCCAGAATTTTACAGGAAAATGATAGATTTGATATCGGCCAATAGTTTTTCAATACACTAGAGTCAAGATTAGGTTTCTTAAGTAATGGTTTAATCACTGCAGATTTGAAACATTTAGGAACAGATCCAGAAGTTAAAGATTAATCATTTCCAGCACAGTCGGCCCAAGAGTGGGCCACAGGTCCTTAAACAGTTTTTTTGGTATAGGATCAAATAAACAGGTTGTGCTTTTTGTTGACATTACGAGTTTTGTCAGCATGCCTAGTGAGATACTATCAAATTCTGAAAATCTAGGTAATACCTCAGTAGTGGCGCCCACCTCAATAGCAGGGTGTAGTGGCTGGGTTAAGGCATGCCGGGATATGTTTAACCTGATGTCTTCTATTTTCTTCCCAAAGTAATCCAGGAAACCTTGTGCTGTAAAAGGAGAGCGAACTACAGGTGGTTGTCCATAAGTGTTGCCACCGTGTCGAACAAGAACTTTGAGTTATGCTTGTTTTTGATCAAATCAGAGTAATAGGTCTGCTTTGTAGCCAATAATGTATGCTTATAGTCTAAGATAGCATCACGCCACGCAAGGTGAAGTAATCTAATTTTGAACGACGCCATTTCCATTCTAGACCTCTTGCTTTATGCTTGAGGTCACACAGATAATCACTGAACCAAGGTGACTGTGATTTGGGGGAGCGCAGTTTTAACACAGGTGGTGCAATCATGTCGAGTGTAGTTTTGAGCACTGAATTTAAACTATCCACAAGTCTGTCTACTGACTGGGTATTTGTCAAATGTGAAGCTAAGACATCAGGCAGTCTCGAGTTCAGTCTTAGTTAGTTGATGCATTGCCATAATGATATATAAGTTTGTTGTTCCACTAAACACGGCAGCAAAACTGTAAACTTAAGTGAGTGATCGGACACCACTGATGTAAGAGGCGTGATGTCAATATTCGTGACAGCAATACCACGTGCGAGAACCAGATCCAGGATATTTCCACTAATGTCCGTCGAATCCCGAATGCCCTCCCCATTTAAGGGGAGGACAGCTCTAGATTTAAGCCAGGTTTCACATAGCCCAATCATATCTAAGTGATGATCAATAATTAGATCATTGATCAACAATGATTTTGAGGACAGTGACCTTATGTTAATGAGACCCAGTCTGAGGACCTCAGTGGGGTTGACAGTTGAACTGTTTGGGTTTAGGGGTGGTTCCAGAGTAGCATATATAAGATGCCTAGAAGTAGGTTTAGGTTTGAGACATTCCATGCGCGTTGTAGGTAGCAGACACGAAATCTTTGCTATTGCTGAAACAACTACTGGGCCATCCTCAGTTTCAACATCATCCAGTATAGTAATGGGTATTAAGTTTGGAAAGCATATCCCTCTATGATTTTTATGAACACGACTACGGAAGCAGGCCACAGTCTCAACTTGTTGAAATTCCCTCCCTGGCAAATAAACTGCACTATCACCATAGTGGATTTTCTGCACTAAATTCCCCGCTAAGCTAATGGATTCCACACCCACATTTGTCATAAGCCTTGCAGGGTCTCTAATCACCTGCTCCGTGGCCTACTGTAGATTCCTAATGTTACCCTCCCTGTAGAGCTCTATCTATGTTCACAGACAAGATGGTGGCGCCTTTCCCAGTAGGGTGGAGGCCGTCCGGCATCAGCAAGCCACGGCGGCCCCAGAACGAATGCCAGTTATCAATAAAGCTAAAACCTTGCTGTCTACAAAACTGTGCCAGCCACCTATTTAACAATGTCAGCCTGCTAAACGCCTCATCAGTACCCCGGGAGGGGAGGGGACCAGAGACTATTAATCGATGCCAACACATCTTTCTGGCAAGGTCAAAAGTCCTCTCTATGTCCATTTTTGTGACTTCTGAGTGCTTCATCCTGATATCATTGGTGCCAACGTGAATAACTATGTGACTATGAGGTCTGTTAGAAAAGTATCGGACCTTTTAATTTTTTTCAAAAACCTGATGGATTTGAATCACATGTGCTTGCATGAGCAAACCTTAAACCTTCGTGCGCATGTGTGAACTTTTTCACGCCTGTCAACTGCATCATTTTCTGGTAAGCAGCCTTTGTGTGAGGTTTGTGTCGTGCGCTCGGCATTTTTTCATTCCAAGGAAAAAGACGGAACAACTGGAGCAGCGCTGCATCAAATTTAAAACTGGGCGACAGCCAGGTGGAAACCATTCGGATGATTCAGACGGCTTTCGGTGACAATCCTATGGGCATCACACAGATTAAGGAGCGGTACAACCGGTTTAAAGACGTCCGCACAATGGTGGAGAGCGAGCCACGCTCCGGTCAGCCATCAACATGCTGAATGACCAGATCATTTCCAAAGTGAACGCTGTGGTGATGTGGGACTGTCGTGTGACTGTCCGAGAAACTGCAGAAGAGGTGGACATCAGCACTTTTTTGGCACATTCCACTGTGACAGAAGATTTGGCCATGAAAAGACTGGCAGTGAAAATCATGCCGATGGCTTCGGCACGAAGCTGCCGACGGCGGAGAAAAAGTCTCACAGGACATGTTGTGACATGCCAACCTCTTCCACAATTTCTCGGATAGTCACACGACTGAAAAGTCACCAAAAGCCGTCTAAATCATCCGAATGGTTTTCACCTGGCTATCGCCCAGTTTCTGGCAAAATTTGATGCGGGGCTGCTCCAGTCATTCCGTCTTTTTCCTTGAAATGAAAATCCGCCAAGCGCACTGCACACGTCCCACACAAAGGCTGCTTACCATGAAATGACGCAATCGACAGGCGTGAAAAAGTTCACTCATGCACACGAAGGTTCAAGGTTTGCTCATGCAAACACACGTGATTCAAATCCATCAGGTTTTTGAAAAAAATAAAAAGGTCAGATACTTTTCTAACAGACCTCATATATCTCATGTCATGTCTTTGTCTGTCTTCCCTTCTGCAGCGTCAGCACCCTAAGATGAGATGCAATGTCGGGAGCTCTGGCCCCAGGAATACATTTAACGTCAGTCGGCGTCTGTAACCTGACTTTGTGGGTGATAGAATCCCCTATCACTAAAGTCCGGTGTTTTGGCCTGGAGACAGGAGTGGAAGTCACTTGTGGGCTCAGAGAATTCACATCAGGAAAATCCAAGGGGGAGAACCGATTCACAGTTCACACTGGCGAATGTGATCGGGGTGCCACAACCCGGCACCAAGCCCTACGGGGCTTCCTCCGCCTAACCACAGTCCGAAAGCCATCCTCCACAGCCGGCGTTTCTAAGCTGATGCTAATGGGCTCGCTAGCCGGCCCAACACTAACCTCAACTGGAGTGCCCGTAACATGTAACTCCACTGAGCAAAGAAGCTGCTCTAACTTATGGACACGGCTCTCTAAGAGAGCCACCCTATCTTCCAACATCACGCAGGATTTACGAAGAGTGTAAAGTAGGATCTGTAGTGTACTTTGTGCACTAAGAAATCCAAGAATGTAGCCAAGCAAACACGAGCTAACCAATAATGGATAAGCTAACCAGTACTAAGGCTCACACAGACGCAAATAAATGAATTAAAATTAGCAGTTACACTGAAAAACTAACAGAAGTGTTAAACAGGTAAAAAGCAGCAGCTATAAAAATAACGATGGGGGAGGGGAGGAGTCAACCTAGCTAGCGAGAAAAAAAAACACTCCTAAAATTAACACAAGAGTAAAGTACTAAGCTAAAATTCACAAGTTACACTAAACAGTTAATTAACTGTTAATTAACAGAAGTATAAAAAAAATGAAATGAAAAAATGATGATGGGGGTCCGAAATAGCTAACGCAAGCTAACGGTCACGACAGTCCACTGCAGCGGCACTCTCAGTCACGTCCTCAGTCATGTCATGCTGTACAGGGCCCACGGTCTGAGCGGCTGGCGTTCGGGCCTCAATCCCAGCTACTGTTCGTTTCCCTGGTGGTTGCCTTCCACAGATGATTGTTGTGGAAAGAAATGCACACCGCATCTCCTTGGCTCCTCCTCGCTGTGAAACCTCCACCCAGGCCTGGGACTCCAGCCCCAGGACTGCCTGTCTGCTGGAGAGAAGCCTCTGTCACGTGGATAGGCATGAGGCGGGTGGCTGGGAGAGCGTCCCGAGTGTCTGTCATCAGGCCCTCTGGATTGGCATCCAGACTCCCCGCAAGCACAGCTACAGCGCCCCCCAGATAGAGAGAGAAGGTCACGATCCCTCCTGTCGGCATCTCTGGCTCTCAGCCTCCGATTCTCCTCGTACAACTCCCTCAACTCCATTCTCATTGCACACATGTCCTCATTTAATTTGTCTTTGGCCCTCTGAAGACCATCCATAACAGACACAGACTGGATAGTTGCACTCTGACTCAGGCAAACACCCGTGAATGAACCCACACTGTCTCCCTGTAGGGCCTCCCTGGCATTCTCACAGCGTTCAGCCACAGTCAGGGCCTCGTCAACGTCTGTCGCACCATGTTCCAGGCACTTATCTTTCAACGCTGGGTCTAGGCCGGCCAGGAAACGTCGAAACTTCTCCTCTCGCTGTGCATTGCTGCCGTAGTCCAGGAACGCCTCCACCACCGGCCGGCCCATGTCAGCCGCATACACCTCCAAGCTCTCCCCTGGAGCACGCACATGAGCAGAAAGGCTGTCCCTGAAGCGGTCCATGAGCTGTCTCTGCCCAAACGCCGCCCGAGTTTATCTTTAACAGCAGAATAATCTCTCATCACCACATCAGGAAGACTGTCCCACAGCAGAAAAGCCGACTTACTGAGGCAAGTAGGCAGAATGCACGCCAATTCATTATTGCAGTCACTGCCGATGGATGTCAAAACGATGGCAACCTCCAGCTGCCACACCCAGCTGCGAAAGCTTTGGCTCCCATCACCAGCGTCCTCGTCCCCATGCCACATGTCACTGAAGTACCATGCTCATTAGCAGGCTAGCTAAACTGAAACAGCTAACGGCCACAACTCAAAATGACCATTCAACACGAATGCCAAAACATGCGACAACCTTCACAAGTGACCACCGCTGCCACCAATGTAGCCGCCTCACTGAGGGTTCTTGGTAGGTGAGCAATATTAAAAAAAGGAAACAGGACAACTGTGGACCGTTTGAGCGCAGCAACAGCATGGCTCCTTTATTGCGCATTCCTGTACGCATGCACCTACACACAAGCAGGAGCCCGTCGCTCCTCACCTCCTGGCTACGGCAACACAACAGTGCCAAAAATAACCCTGTGCAGCCTCACAGTAAATAAAGCAAATAAAGAAAGAAAGAAAGAAAGTGGAAGGTGAGTCCCAAACATAATGCAACAAAATCTACACCTGGAAGGAGCAAAGAAACAAAATCAAGAAAACAAAGGTGAGAACTGAAAAGTGATCAACAAGAGAATTAAAGGCTGGGGCTGAAACTAAAACAGAACTAACATGTAGCAAAAGCATAACAAACAGACATTACAAACAATGACTATAGTGGTAAAATGCAAAATAAAACCAGTGACTAAAGTAATCCTAAACTGAAAATCAAAGACAGGAGACATGAGCACAGACAGAACCAAGATGAAAACCCAGGCCCAGGGCAGATCATGACAAAGAATCATAATCCTTAAATCAAATTCTGCACCGATTTTAGACTGAATTGTGGGATCATGTAATATTTAAGTCCAGTTGCACTGTCTTGTGTTTTTTTTTTTTTCTAACACTTGGCATGAATCACAATCTTGGCCTGGTGACTCAACTTAAAACAGTGTTTCTCAATGTGGATTTTTTTTTTTCCCTGTTCTTTGAGATTGGAGCGGGATGTAAGCGTTGGAAATAAATTATTTTCAGTGCAGAAAATTTTACATATTAATATGCCACATTATGATGATCATTTTACTGACACGTTTAAACACTTTGATTTAGCAGTGGAACCATTCTTGGCTGTTCTTAGTGTCGAGCGCCGAGCAAATGTCACACGTTTTTCATAATGGAGCACAACCCACCTATGTCTGATGCAAAATTATAGCTGAACTTTTGTTGATGGAGGAATTTTGAATCCGTTTGACAAGCTCATCTTGTCCCTGCTTGAAAGAAAGTTTATCCTGAGTAGACTCTGAAAAAAGTACAGCATCTGCATGGGGAGGTGGTGGTGCAGAGCTGAGCAGAGGATCCTTGGCTCAATGTCCCGTCAGACAGAAAAATCACTAATGTTACTTGTGCAAGGTTCTCAAACCCCAAGGTACTCCTAGCGTGCAGGTCAGCACAGTCCATTTGCAATTATTTATTAACAGTCCCAGCAAGAGCATGGGAGCTAGTATCTGATCCCCCAGAGTTGAATCACTTTTGGTAAGAGAAACAAATTGAAATGTGAAGGATAAGTCAAGTAAGGTGTTGGATGCATGCAGGGGCACTGCCCATGGTCACATTCACCACCAGACAGAAGTGTCCTGGGTCCAAACTGGCAAGACCAATGCCCCAGCCCTACCTCCCTAAAGTAGCCATTTATGTGCCACAGCCTTGTTCACTGGCTGGGGACCTGAGCACTCAGGTATGCACATTCTACAGGGAAATGCCCCATATGGCCATAACGTTCCCTGTCAATGCCAAGAGAATGCCTCATTTGAGTCTCCGGCAGTCATTCCAGTGGTTCAGAAGGATACTCTGGGTGTGAAATGTTTAGTTATTCCTCGGCCTCCTTTAGCAGTATTATACTTGTAATAAGTGTAGCTTATTCGTAGCTTTGGAGGCCAGGCTGGGCGAATTGGAGACTCGGCTCCGCACCGTGGAAAATTCTACAGCTAGCCAGGCCCCTGTAGTCGGTGCGGACCAAGGTAGCTTAGCCGCCGTTAGTTACCCCCTGGCAGATCCCGAGCAGCCGGGAAAGCAGGCTGACTGGGTGACTGTGAGGAGGAAGCGTAGCCCTAAACAGAACCCACGTGTACACCGCCAACCCGTTCACATCTCTAACCGTTTTTCCCCACTTGACGACACACCCGCCGAGGATCAAACTCTGGTTATTGGCGACTCTGTTTTGAGAAATGTGAAGTTAGCGACACCAGCAACCATAGTCAATTGTCTTCCGGGGGCCTGAGCAGGCGACATTGAAGGAAATTTGAAACTGCTGGCTAAGGCTAAGCGTAAATTTGGTAAGATTGTAATTCACGTCGGCAGTAATGACACCCGGTTACGCCAATCAGAGGTCACTAAAATTAACATTAAATCGGTGTGTAACTTTGCAAAAACAATGTCAGACTCTGTAGTTTTCTCTGGGCCCCTCCCCAATCGGACCGGGAGTGACATGTTTAGCCGCATGTTCTCCTTGAATTGCTGGCTGTCTGAGTGGTGTCCAAAAAATGAGGTGGGCTTCATAGATAATTGGCAAAGCTTCTGGGGAAAACCTGGTCTTATTAGGAGAGACGGCATCCATCCCACTTTGGATGGAGCAGCTCTCATTTCTAGAAATCTGGCCAATTTTCTTAAATCCTCCAAACCGTGACTATCCAGGGTTGGGACCAGGAAGCAGAGTTGTAGTCTTACATACCTTTCTGCAGCTTCTCTCCCCCTGCCATCCCCTCATTACCCCATCCCCGTAGAGACGGTGCCTGCTCCCAGACTACCAATAACCAGCAAAAATCTATTTAAGCATAAAAATTCAAAAAGAAAAAATAATATAGCACCTTCAACTGCACCACAGACTAAAACAGTTAAATGTGGTCTATTAAACATTAGGTCTCTCTCTTCTAAGTCCCTGTTGGTAAATGATATAATAATTGATCAACATATTGATTTATTCTGCCTTACAGAAACCTGGTTACAGCAGGATGAATATGTTAGTTTAAATGAGTCAACACCCCACGAGTCACACTAACTGTCAGAATGCTCGTAGCATGGGCCGGGGCGGAGGATTAGCAGCAATCTTCCATTCCAGCTTATTAATTAATCAAAAACCCAGACAGAGCTTTAATTCATTTGAAAGCTTGACTCTTAGTCTTGTCCATCCAAATTGGAAGTCCCAAAAAACAGTTTTATTTGTTATTATCTATCGTCCACCTGGTCGTTACTGTGAGTTTCTCTGTGAATTTTCAGACCTTTTGTCTGACTTAGTGCTTAGCTCAGATAAGATAATTATAGTGGGCGATTTTAACATCCACACAGATGCTGAGAATGACAGCCTCAACACTGCATTTAATCTATTATTAGACTCTACTGGCTTTGCTCAAAAAGTAAATGAGTCCACCCACCACTTTAATCATATCTTAGATCTTGTTCTGACTTATGGTATGGAAATAGAAGACTTAACAGTATTCCCTGAAAACTCCCTTCTGTCTGATCATTTCTTAATAACATTTACATTTACTCTGATGGACTACCCAGCAGTGGGGAATAAGTTTCATTACACTAGAAGTCTTTCAGAAAGCGCTGTAACTAGGTTTAAGGATATGATTCCTTCTTTATGTTCTCTAATGCCATATACCAACACAGTGCAGAGTAGCTACCTAAACTCTGTAAGTGAGAGAGTATCTCGTCAATAGTTTTACATCCTCATTGAAGACAACTTTGGATGCTGTAGCTCCTCTAAAAAAGAGAGCTTTAAATCAGAAGTGCCTGACTCCGTGGTATAACTCACAAACTTGTAGCTTAAAGCAGATAACCCGTAAGTTGGAGAGGAAATGGCGTCTCACTAATTTAGAAGATCTTCACTTAGCCTGGAAAAAGAGTCTGTTGCTCTATAAAAAAGCCCTCCGTAAAGCTAGGACATCTTTCTACTCATCACTAATTGAAGAAAATAAGAACAACCCCAGGTTTCTTTTCAGCACTGTAGCCAGGCTGACAAAGAGTCAGAGCTCTATTGAGCTGAGTATTCCATTAACTTTAACTAGTAATGACTTCATGACTTTCTTTGCTAACAAAATTTTAACTATTAGAGAAAAAATTACTCATAACCATCCCAAAGACGTATCGTTATGTTTGGCTGCTTTCAGTGATGCCGGTATTTGGTTAGACTCTTTCTCTCCGATTGTTCTGTCTGAGTTATTTTCATTAGCTACTTCATCCAAACCATCAACATGTTTATTAGACCCCATTCCTACCAGGCTGCTCAAGGAAGCCCTACCATTATTTAATGCTTCGATCTTAAATATGATCAATCTATCTTTGTTAGTTGGCTATGTACCACAGGCTTTTAAGGTGGCAGTAATTAAACCATTACTTAAAAAGCCATCACTTGACCCAGCTATCTTAGCTAATTATAGGCCAATCTCCAACCTTCCTTTTCTCTCAAAAATTCTTGAAAGGGTAGTTGTAAAACAGCTAACTGATCATCTGCAGAGGAATGGTCTATTTGAAGAGTTTCAGTCAGGTTTTAGAATTCATCATAGTACAGAAACAGCATTAGTGAAGGTTACAAATGATCTTCTTATGGCCTCGGACAGTGGACTCATCTCTGTGCTTGTTCTGTTAGACCTCAGTGCTGCTTTTGATACTGTTGACCATAAAATTTTATTACAGAGATTAGAGCATGCCATAGGTATTAAAGGCACTGCGCTGCGGTGGTTTGAATCATATTTGTCTAATAGATTACAATCTGTTCATGTAAATGGGGAATCTTCTTCACAGACTAAAGTTAATTATGGAGTTCCACAAGGTTCTGTGCTAGGACCAATTTTATTCACTTTATACATGCTTCCCTTAGGCAGTATTATTAGACGGTATTGCTTAAATTTTCATTGTTACGCAGATGATACCCAGCTTTATCTATCCATGAAGCCAGAGGACACACACCAATTAGCTAAACTGCAGGATTGTCTTACAGACATAAAGACATGGATGACTTCTAATTTCCTGCTTTTAAACTCAGATAAAACTGAAGTTATTGTACTTGGCCCCACAAATCTTAGAAACATGGTGTCTAACCAGATCCTTACTCTGGATGGCATTACCCTGACCTCTAGTAATACTGTGAGAAATCTTGGAGTCATTTTTGATCAGGATATGTCATTCAAAGCGTATATTAAACAAATATGTAGGACTGCTTTTTTGCATTTACGCAATATCTCTAAAATCAGAAAGGTCTTGTCTCAGAGTGATGCTGAAAAACTAATTCATGCATTTATTTCCTCTAGGCTGGACTATTGTAATTCATTATTATCAGGTTGTCCTAAAAGTTCCCTAAAAAGCCTTCAGTTAATTCAAAATGCTGCAGCTAGAGTACTGACGGGGACTAGAAGGAGAGAGCATATCTCACCCATATTGGCCTCTCTTCATTGGCTTCCTGTTAATTCTAGAATAGAATTTAAAATTCTTCTTCTTACTTATAAGGTTTTGAATAATCAGGTCCCATCTTATCTTAGGGACCTCGTAGTACCATATCACCCCAATAGAGCGCTTCGCTCTCAGACTGCAGGCTTACTTGTAGTTCCTAGGGTTTGTAAGAGTAGAATGGGAGGCAGAGCCTTCAGCTTTCAGGCTCCTCTCCTGTGGAACCAGCTCCCAATTCAGATCAGGGAGACAGACACCCTCTCTACTTTTAAGCTTAGGCTTAAAACTTTCCTTTTTGCTAAAGCTTATAATTAGGGCTGGATCAGGTGACCCTGAACCATCCCTTAGTTATGCTGCTATAGACGTAGACTGCTGGGGGGTTCCCATGATGCACTGTTTCTTTCTCTTTTTGCTCTGTATGCACCACTCTGCATTTAATCATTAGTGATCGATCTCTGCTCCCCTCCACAGCATGTCTTTTTCCTGGTTCTCTCCCTCAGCCCCAACCAGTCCCAGCAGAAGACTGCCCCTCCCTGAGCCTGGTTCTGCTGGAGGTTTCTTCCTGTTAAAATGGAGTTTTTCCTTCCCACTGTAGCCAAGTGCTTGCTCACAGGGGGTCGTTTTGACCATTGGGGTTTTACATAATTATTGTATGGCCTTGCCTTACAATATAAAGCGCCTTGGGGCAACTGTTTGTTGTGATTTGGCGCTATATAAAAAAATTGATTGATTGATTGATACTTCAGACACTTAGTACCAAAGACATCCAGTGCGAGATCTTCCACCAGATGCAAGTGGTGTACAGCGCAACGTAAATATCATTCATAGTTTATAACTAGCACAGTTGTAATTTTTACATGCAGTGACCATATTGTGTAAATAGCAAGTAGTTCATTTCATTTAATTACCTCCGCCAAGGAGGTTATGTTTTCGGTCGAGTTTGTTTGTTTGTTTGTCTGTTTGTCAGCAGGATAACTCATAACGTTTGGAACGGATTTTGATGAAATTTTGTGGAGTGGTTGGAAATGACAAGAGGAACAAGTGATTAAATTTTAGTGGTGATCTGGATCACGATCCAAATCCAGGAATTTTTTAAAGGATTCTTCACCATTGCGGGATAGGGGGAATTTTGACATTCTAGTTTCTAACTCCACAAAAACAAGGCAGAATGGCATGAAAAAAATTAGGGTGTAACATAGTCAAATGTTCTATCAAACAACAAAGTTTGGTGATGATCGGATCCGGATTCCGGATCTGGTGATCCAGAATCAGGGGTGTAGGCAGAAATCATAAAATGGGTGGGCCCAGAAAAAATCAGAAGGGCCCAACCTTTGGGGTTGTAGGTAAGGTGTAGGTATTATAATACACCATTTGAAAAAGTATGCCTCGTTTGGACATCGCAAGCAACGTTATTACTTAGCCTACAGCACTGGCAAAGTGAGCACACAGACGCGACACGTCAGACACAAGTACTCTTCATGGATAATGCAGCGCCACACACACACACACACACACACACACACACACACACACACACACACACACACACACACACACACACACACACACACATTCAGTGCAAGTCTGGTAGCCTACTTGGCTGGGCCTAAACCCAAAATGTCAATAGGTATTTAAATAAGGCATTGTTTCAAAAATTAATTCCTAGTTTAATGATGAACACATCTCAGCCAACTGCACAGACGCTGTGTGCACAGTTACACAGATGCAAAGTGTCAGACACAAACACCCCATGGACAATGCAAGCAGCAACGCAACGCTTAGTCATGTAAAGTCCTTTAAAATAAAAATTCAAAATATATCCGCAACATGAAAACAGGTTGGCTCAGCGGCCAAATTATGAAATTGATAAACAATGGAAACCATGGCTTGGCAGCCAAATTAAAAACCATCAGAACGGACACCAACATGATTCGTGGCAGTTGCAATATAATATTAACAATTAGGCCTATTTAAAAGAAAAAAATGAATTAATGGTCTCACACTTACATTTGATGAATCAAGGGAAAGCACGGAGAGTGCATTCAGTCTGTGAGTCAACATGGATGTTCTGGTGGACGTTTTTATCTGATTAACAGTAGAAAACAGCGAAAGTAGTCAGCGCTATTTTTTGCAATTATTATAGATGTTTTAAGGCTGTAAAACCCCTCACTACACACTTTATACACTTTTCTCAAACAGGCATTAACATTTTCTCACTTTTCTCTCTTGTGTAAACACTCTTTTTTCTTCTGGGCGAGAAGATTATAAACAGATACACGCAGAGCTTTCCCTTCGCTCACTGCCTCCGGAGGTACGGATGCGGGACCCGCAAAGAATCCAAGTCCTCTCTCGGTGGCCACGGAGCTCTGCGGCTGCGGTCAACATCCACATCAAAACAGTGAGCGTAGTCTCTGGACCTGTTGCCAGATTTGGCGCAATTTCGCACAGAAGATAGGAGGGCGGTGTGAGTGGCCCGCTGCTGCGTTTATCAAGCCCTCAGAAAGCGCATCAGAGGCAGTGAGAGCAATCGCGGTGATGCCGACCAGTGCCGCGAACGGCCCGCCTGATAAGGACGCAGAACACAATGCGCGTTAAAAAAGAAAAACATGCAAAATTGCTCTAAAAAAATCTGCAAAACTGCGAGGCCGCGAAAGGTGAACCGCATTATAGCGAGGGACCACTGTACTCTGAAAATGAATTAATAAAAATCAGAAGATGAACCACATTTTTTTGACAAAATTTATTAATTGTCGCTCAGTGCTAATGCAATACCATATCAGGAATACGAGGCAACAACAGGTGACTGTCGAGTGTCGACTAAGCCTTCTCATTGGATGGGGTGGGCCTGGCTGACAAGTGGGCGGGCCCAGGCCCATCGAGGCCCACCCCTGGCTACGCGTAAGTCCAGAATATGCAAAAATATAGAGAAAATAGAAAATGTGTCAGTGTGAGGTGACAAATGAAGCTAGAGATGCACAACTAACACCAATTTGTAGCTGAATCTGTACTGATTCAGTAAGGTGTCATCAGATTTGATGAACAAATGAACTGAGTGGCTCAGGTGCTTGATTATTAATACATTTAAATAACAGTTTGAGAAAGCATAGATTACTAAAGTTTTCAAAGCTCAGCAGTTTATGCTTCTCAAGATTATTACAGTGATGGTAACAAATTGGCTTTTTATCCATAATTTTTATTGTTTGATTGTACAGTGAAGTAATGCACTTTCTGGCTGAGGGTGTGGCCTTGGCCCATTTCTTTGTATGGTTTTAGAGATTTTCTTAATATGATTATTAAATTTCAATTGGGGGGTCAAGGACCAGCCCAAGATATTTAAATTCTGTTACAAATTGTATGTTTGTATTTTGCAAATGTATATATGTTATGCTGTCATTTCATGTCCATGTGAGTGTTAGTCTATAAACAGTATGAGAGCGCATGCAGTGTTGGAGCATTGCTTTCATGCAGCATCAGAAAAAGATTGCACCATAGACTGCCAAAAACCTGTTTGAAACTCAAGCAGAGAATTGTTCTTGTATTTAAGCAGAGCAATATTCAGATGTGCCTTACACAACTCGAATGTGCTCTCCTTGATTGCATAATGAAAATGAACAGAACCATTATATGAAATAAAAATAAACAATGGAATAATACAAAACATCTTGGCATTGCTTCACTGCTTCACCTCAGGGAGCCTTTATTGGCTGCTTTCCACTGGCTCACTGACGAATGAGTACATATCCAGTAAGTCATGAGGAAACCTCTCAATCAACTCTGCTATGTACATAGCAGTATACAAGGTTCCTCATCCACTCTGACTCCTGCAACTCATTTCTACATAGAGTATGTCTCTATCTGTAACATATGTAATACACCATCTCGTGTTCAATGCAGAAAATCACATTTCATAACAGATACTGCTGTTGTCTGTTTTTTATGAGCCAGTTGTGTGGAGTCTGCACACAGAACACTACAGAGACAAAAACGAGGTGACAAATGCAGTAAACCCCAGGGTGAGGACAGGGTGTACCCTGCCTCATGCACTATGACTACTGGATGACAAAGACAGCAGTATGTAAAACTGTGTGTGTTACTGGCCGTAAGTGTAAAATTAAATTGTATCACCTTGTGCCTCATTATGTACAAACATGTTCACGTAAAACCTCTTAAATCATTCTAAAGTCAGTTTTAAGCAGAAATGAGGCCATTTTAAGCAGAAACAAGGTGAAATTCCATGACGCATTGAAATGTCTGACATGCAGTGAACGCATCATTAGCACCTCGTTTAGCCATGGCGCTCTGATCGCTTCCGCCGCCTTTTATTATGAAATAATGCTGAATTTATGCGGAAATTATTGTTGTACAAAAGCATCCGATATCTGTCACTGAGATAGATGATAACTAGAGTGCAGTTTGAAGAAGAAACGAGGTGATAATCCGTGAACGGTGTCATCGGGCGGACAGGTTTTTAGGGGGACCGTTCGTTCTGCGACACCAGATCACAGTATTATCACTGTACTGGTAGCAGATGTTTGATACATGTACAGGTATTCCTGTCACCATAATTTCGATATATAAATCACACTGGAAGTGGCAACCCATGCATCTGCAACAAACAAGCAGCACACCTGTGGTGAGTTTTAGAAACATATTTGCACTTTGTCTGTGCACATCCTCTGACTGTGTTAGCGCAGAGCTGACAGCAGCTAAAAACAGAAAACAGCAGCACAGAACCCTTTGCATGGGCTGTCAGTTACTTGAGGAATTGTTTTAGAGTTTATTGTTAATTTTTTAAGTCTTTGCAGGGGTTAGTGTCTCCTTACCTTAGTGATCTTTTAACCTTGCACACTCCCAATCACAGAGGTCTGATGATGTACCAAGGACCAGATTAAAACAGAGGACATAGGGCCTTTGTAGTAGCTGCTCCTAATCGGTGGAACAAACTGCCCCTTTCACATCAGGACCTCCCCTACATTAGACACTTTGAAAAACCATTTTAAAATCCGTTGTTATTGTAGTTCAGGCTTTTATTTGTGTTGTTGAATTCATCCTTCTCATATTTTATTTAATTAACTGTGCTTATGAATACATTTGACTTGAAACACGTAAACCTCAGTTCGTAAATCAGCATGGAGGGTGTGTGTGTGTTTATTTTTTTTTTTTTTTTTGCTAGTGCTATGGTGTTTGCATACTTTTCAACACAAATGAAAATTTTGCAAATCAGGTCCAAATTACCTTGGGTTCATACTGTCTGCTATGAAATTGAATTCAAAGTAAATGTAAGGATCACTGCTTTTCTTTCTTTTACTGATTTGGGCTTATATATATATATATATATATATATATATATATATATATATATATATATATATATATATATATATATATATATATATATATATATATATATATATATGTCAGGATTTGCCCCGGCTCGGGGTTCATGTCAGGGTTTTCCCCTTATTTGGGTCTAGGCTTACAGTACGCTGAGGATTTTTATGGTTTTATTTTTCATATCTTTTTACATTGTCAGTTAAGTCTTGTTTTGGTTCTGTTCATTTTTTTATTTTGTGTAATGCTTTTGTTTCCAATTTAATTCTGTTTATCATTTATTTGTGGTTTAGTCATTCTTTGCATTACCTGTATTCTGTAGTCTCTAGTTTTGTTTATGTTCATCATTTATTTTCTATTCAGTCCTTAGTTTGTTTTGTCATGTTTATTATATTCACTTTCCCGTATCAGGTCCCCTCTAGTTTTAGTTATCATTTGTTTTCTGGTTTTCCACTGTTTGACTCGCCACCTTAGTTCTTAGTTTTGCCCCTTTATTTTGTTCGCATTTATTATGGGTTGTCAAGTATGTCACGTTTGCACTGTTGGGTTTTCTGCCACTTTAGTATCTTGCCCCTGTTCACTTTGCTTTTGTCCTACTCCACTCTCTTGCACTTGCCTTTGTCTTCCCCGGTCACACCCCCTTCCAGCACCTTCTGCACACCTGTGTCTTGTTCTCTAATTTACCATCTGCCTTATTTAAGTCTTTTAAGTTCAGCACCACCTCGCCAGTTTGTTGCGATCATTTATATCCACATCCCAGCCTTTTGTCTTGTACTGTTTTTGCCTTGTCATGTACCGACCTTGCTTTGTCTTTCAGATCTGCTTTTGCCTCAGCCCAAGTCTCTTCATGTTACTGAACCCTAGTTGTTTTTTGACCATGCCTTTTGTCTCACGCCTGCTTGGACGTCCGCTTTTGCTGTCTGCCAACTTGTGTACCGAACCACTGCTTTGCCTCCTGATAAAGTTTTTCTGATTATTCCATCAACTCTGCCTGTGGGTCTACATTTGTGTCCTCCACCTTCTGTGCCACAGCCTGACTATATATATATATATATATATATATATATATATATATATATATATATATATATATATATATATATATATATATATATATATATATATATATATATATATATATATATATCAATTCCCATTTAGATTCTTTAAAACTATAACTGAGACAGAAATTTCAGAGTACAAATGTCAGTTATGTTCAACAGGACTGGGTTAAGCAAATTTAAATTTTTGTTGCTTTTGTGACACTGTAAATGCTGCACATATGTCAACAATAAAAATAAATCACTTAATGCCGCACATCAAATCTCACCCAGTTATGACAGAGAAATAACTCACACCGGCAAAAGAATGAACATCTGAAGCGGGACAGACAGGTGAAAACTGTGTCCTCTAATGGATTTTGTGAAAAAAGTTGCATTTTAGGCCTGCTGAGGTGAAACACTTAAGACAACTTTGAAGAGTTCCCAGGAGCAGTGTGAGGCTGGGAAGCTTCAGACTGCAGAAAAATTTAAAATCTTGACTTGGTCACACTTTCTACTGGGAGAATGTTTCAAAGATCCTGAGACGAGAAGTTGTCTTCGAGGAGAAAAATGCATTATTTTTTTGTCACTAGACAGAAGCCAGAATTTTGTCACCGTTCAATGCAGAATCAGCAACATTAACCCAAATGTTGAATGTATTGAAGCTGTGCTGAATGCAGATGCATATAATTTGAAAGTTTGCTTGTTTCATATAATCCTACATGATTAACATAAATTCAAGGTAGTGCACATTCAGTTCATTGGTTTTGCAAAGGAAATGAAAAGAAAAATTAATATGTTTTCTGCATTTTGTTGGTTTTCTCTCCAATATAATACCAAGATGCTCCCAAGTGATATATGTTGGTGTATACTGTGAACTGCAGTTTGTTTGAATTGGATTTCTACCTCATAGTGAAACGGGGAGGAAAAAATAATAATAAAGCATCAAATACCCTGATGTTTCGACACGTCTCTTCATTATTTCAGGATCTGAGGAGTTCTCAAGGTCTTACTGAGAGAAAAAGTGAGATAATTGATGGTGTTGCCGCCTCTAAACAGGAACACACCACAGAAGGCGCAACAATCCTGTTGAAAAGTGAGGGTAAAATAATACTTATGCAGCCCTGAATTTTTCAGAATCACTGCAACAAAAAGCAAAATCAAACAAACCTGCCAAAAAAAAAAAATTTTTACATCTCTCCTGCAGAACTCAAATAGTTGTGGGTGATGGTAGAGTAGAAGGAAAACACAATTAAAAAGCTGGTTTGCATACATCCACTCGTTTGTCCTCAAGCAACTTGGCACAAGCAGGTGTGATATTGACAAGAGTCCTGCTGCAGTTATAGAGTGTTTCAGAAACACATAGCAAGAATGTGGAGGAACCGTTCCAACACACCAAATATTGCCATAATCCGACAGAGGAAAAGAGGCGTGGTCAGTCGTGGTCGGTCCGAACGCATCCGAACTGCCTCGTGCACACCTGCAGGATGCAACATATTTCATACAACAGTCAGATGACACAGACTACTGTTAGATGGCACCGACATTGGAGCTGTCACTCACCCACGCAATCAAATCTGCGCTTGTCCTCACATTCCCAGCGCTAAACTGACCTCTAATCATAACGGAGTGCGCACGTTTATGTGCACAGAACAGGTGATTCGTGTGATGAGTGTGTGTCCATGCAGCTGCGCGCGTGTGTTCACAATGGCTGAACGAACTGCGTGTGCCTGTGTGTGTAGAACAGGTGATCAAAGCAGTGTGCGAGTGTGTGGCCGAAATATTCACTCAGCTGCGTGTATATGTGTTCATAAACGCTGTACCAGCCACTCCGCATGCACACGTGGGGTGCACGCAAGCACAGGAGCTGTCCATCCAGAGAGTGCACAAACAGGTTGACAGCTGTCTGTGATCGCCTGCTGTTAGTCCGGTGGAAAATCCCTTTAGGTGTTTGATCAGTATATATTTGCACTGCTAGATTTTATTTGTCCGGCTGGACTCTGTAACTGTTGCTGATTTGTCCTGGCAGTGCGCCAACTTCCCACATGTGTGCAACTTTCAGATGTAGCCAGTGGACTTTCTCTTTTCTGTTTTTTAAACTCTTTTTTGTTGTCATTTTACTTGATATGCATCTTAACACAACTGTAGTTTGGATTATCGTTGTGGGACGGCACTTCACATGGGATTTATTCATACCAGAGGTGGATTATGTATTTCTCATCTGATCGACGTTGCCAGCACACAGCGCAGCCGGGTGAAAGGGACTTGGCCAGCTGTCTGCGCTGCTCTGTGGAGTGTGAGGTACCAGAGGTTTTATTTATGTCGTCATATGCTGGGCAATATTTTCAAAACACACCTGCTACAGACTTAGGAGGTGTATGTGTAATAATACATGTGTTACAGTGGTAACAGTCCGTTCAGCTGCGTTGCTGGGCGCTGCACCAAGCCTCTGACATGCGCAGACTGCCACATACATATTATTATATAACATTTCCCTCACCCTTCCTGGCCGGTGTCCAGTGGAGGTGGACAAACGTGGCACAGCATGTCAGCAGGCTTTGCTGTGACCAGTCGATCTCAGAGCTCAATCAACCATGATCAGATTGTTTCAAATGCTGTTTTGATGCCGTCAGAATATGTAAACTGCAGTCAGATGGTCGTCAGATTATACATGGAGAGCCGTTGGATAGATGTGCCATCTTGACGATGCCCAGAGAGTTTTGTGCATCACACTCGGGGCCGCTGACCGATTTTGACTGTGTTGACTTCCGCAGATGGCTGTCAGAATGTTTTGGAACTGAAATCCAACACTTTCGGATGTGCGAGAATTCATATGTAAGTCCGATGCCACTCTGCGTGACTCCGGCTATGTGTGACTGAGGTATAAACAACAGTGTGAATTTTGTTGCACTAGCTAAACCACTCTGTAAGGTTAAACAGGGTATGTCCAGTAATTAGGCAGAAAGCGCAATCACAGTCACCCTAATCAGACAAAAAGTCACTTAACTACTTCCAGCCAAAGGTAATTCAAGGTAAGACTTGTGGTCAGCAATAGAAGACTAACAAAGGAAGTTTAATTTTCTGTTTTAAATCAGCTCCATCTTCAGTGCACACATTCATATTCCCCTCTAGGATCTACTCTCTCTTGGAATTAAATGCCTTCTTTAGTTTCTGAACATGATATTTCACTTTTCTGCTTTCTCATCAAACTTCACATTGGTGTTTAAGCTGTACTGGCACCTGTCTCCCTTACTGTCTGTAGACTTAGATCATAACTCCACTCACAGTGTTGTTATAGTAAAGAGACACATGTGGATTGTGTTTACTATCACATAGATCCAAAAGAATCTTTCAAACACGTGAACAAGAGGTACTAAGCCTGTAAGTCAGGAAACTTGTCTATTAAGCCAAAATGAACCGATAGTGGACAATAACGCATACAGTGCATCATTTTCTGTGTCAGTTATAATAACTCCATGTTTTTTCATAATGTTAGTTCAAATTCTTGTTGAGAAGTATATATGAACTGGTTATAAATAAAATATGATCATCTTCAAATACACTTTGCAGTGCAGTCGGACCCAGAATAGTATCATCTCAGATTACCCATCAGCTTCATCAGCCCTGTGCCACCATTGGTGATCCTGATGTGTTGCAAGGGTGCAGGCACACAGGGCACCCTGCAATAAGACATTGTCCACATGAAGATGAGTTTAGGCATATCTGCAAAAGTTTTGCATCATATCAGCATTTGTCCACACAGAAACTGCATTTTTGGGCTCCGAAAACACTACTTTTTCAAAACGGATCCCACTGCAAATAAATCTGAAAATGCTACCTTTGCATTTTCATGTGAATAACCAGTATGCAATGTTTGTGAAACAGTTATGTCATCATCTTCGTCTTATGTGTTTGTATACAAGCTTTATGGCATGCTCCATGTCTTCATTTTTTTGTGGGAATATTACAGCCCCACATACAGGCCTTGCATATATACAACAGCATTTTCAGTGGTTCTGTGTGCACACAGATATTTCTTGAAATGGTGCCATTCATGCTATTGAGGTTTCAAATCCCGCAAAATCTCAGAGAGGTTGCTGCTCTACGCGATGTCTACAACGCTGCAAAATGCATTGAGACGATCTGATCAGGCTGCACTTTAACCGCTGCACGTGGACAACAGCATCAACATTGCAAGGTAAAAAACTTTATATAATGTGCCTAAAACCCTTGTGAATATGTTATCTGGGTTTTTAGACGCTGTTATTGTGTTTGTTTTATGTAAACATGCGAGAAGCTCAAGTGACTTCTCTGTTATTTTCAATGGGAGTTCCTGTGAGCCACGATCGCTTCCTGTTCATGTCATTCTGGGGGAAAGTGAAGTTTGCTCCTTAATGCCCTGCTTTTTGTCCTTTAAAACACTGTTTGTGCTGGTTGTTCCACAGTAATATATGTAAGTTGCCTAAAGCGCTTTTGCGTTTATGAAGTTCCATGCAGGTTGAAGATAGCAGACAGAATATTTGGAATATTTGTTTTAGCAAGTGTTCAGAAACGTGCCCTAGACACTGCCGAAGCTTATAATTGTCTTGTTGGTCTTACCTGCCCCCAACAGAATCCCAGTTTTCTATCTTTCTCAGTTTTCCCTGCAGTCAATGGAACCTTTCCCAGAGTCAGTCCAAAGACAAGGTTTATAATCTGAACATACACCTTGCAGTGCAGTGGGATCACCAGAACGTTATCATCTCAACTCGCCCACTAACCTCATGAGCCTCCACCACCCTTGGGGAGCCCTGATGTGTTACAAGGGCGTAGGTGCACAGGTTAACCCCCACCCACAAAGATGACAAGGGACAAAGAACACAAATTACACAAACACAATAACAGCCGTATATGTGCTACTGCAAGCTAACACCAGGGTAGTATCAGAGCAACTACAAGACAGTGTCAACCATGAACTATTAGCACACCCAGACAGCATTGTTATAGCTGCAGAGGACTTTAATCAGCTTGATGGATGCACCATCCCAGTCATACTTCTATTAATACATCAGTGATGGAATGTTACAGAGACTTCGTTTGACCAGTTCCTGAAACAACAGAGTGTCACCTCTTGTTTCAATCCCTGTTCTAGAAGATCTTTGCCTCACAGCTAATCCTAGAGCCTGGAGAAGGTAACACGGGTCTCTCTCTCTCTCTCTCTGCCTTCAACAGGCTTATTCAGAGCACACTGTCACTATGTTCAGGAGTCAGATGAATTCATACAGCCACAAAACTCTCATAAATGCTACAAAATTAGTCCCATTAGCCGGAAAACAACACTTTTTTGTGATTAGGATCGCACTACCATCTTTAGAAGACATTTATGCTGACAGACTGCAAACAAAAGCCAGCTACATTACAAAGTACAAGTCCCAACCTGGGCACTACCGGTTCTCTAACTTCCTGCATTGGATGAGATACAAGCCGATCAAATCCAGAACAAACAGACTAAGAAACATCTTATTTTCAAAAGTGTTTCAATCTCTTGTTTCAATCCCTGTTCTAGAAGATTTTTGCCTCACAGCCAATCCTAGAGCCTGGAGAAGGTAACACGGGTCTCTCTCTCTCTCTCTCTCTTTCTCTCTCTGTCTTCAACAGGCTCATTCAGAGCACACTGTCACTATGTTCAGGAGTCAGATGAATTCATACAGCCACAAAACTCTCATAAATGCTACAAAATTAGTCCCATTAGCCGGAAAACAACACTTTTTTGTGATTAGGATCGCACTACCATCTTTAGAAGACATTTATGCTGACAGACTGCAAACAAAAGCCAGCTACATTACAAAGTACAAGTCCCAACCTGGGCATTACCGGTTCTCTAACTTCCTGCATTGGATGAGATACAAGCTGATCAAATCCAGAACAAACAGACTAAGAAACAGCTTATTTTCAAAAGTGTTTCAATCTCTTGTTTCAATCCCTGTTCTAGAAGATCTTTGCCTCACAGCCAATCCTAGAGCCTGGAGAAGGTAACACGGGTCGCTCTCTCTCTCTCTCTCTCTTTCTCTCTCTGCCTTCAACAGGCTCATTCAGAGCACACTGTCACTATGTTCATGAGTCAGATGAATTCATACAGCCACAAAACTCTCATAAATGCTACAAAATGAGTCCCATTACCCTGAAAACAACACTTTTTTTGTGATTAGGATCGTACTACCATCTTTAGAAGACATTTATGCTGACAGACTGCAAACAAAAGCCAGCTACATTATAAAGTACAAGTCCCAACCTGGGCACTACTGGTTCTCTAACTTCCTGCATTGGATGAGATACAAGCCCATCAAATCCAGAACAAACAGACTAAGAAACAGCTTATTTTCAAAAGTCATAAATTCTGTCATCCCACGTCCTCGCCCCTCATAAACAAGAGTTTGATCCCGCAAATTGTGAACCAAATTATTTTACCTGCTTCATTTTTATTCCGGCCTCACATTGAAACACAGACGGCTATCAGACACACTTGAAATGATCATTAATTGACAGTGAACAGGAGGCACTCTGGTTGACATTAAGCTGTTTGATGTTGATGAGAACAGATGTGACTGAATGAACATCATGTAGTCTGTCAGTGAAACACTAACCTGCGAACCTACCCTCCGTGCCCCACTCCAGACAGGTGACAAATACTTCAGATGCACTACATTATCACCTCGTGATATCACACATCTGGCATTTCCAAAGTGTTACCACAAGCTCTGTTTGTCGAGATGCAAAATCTAATGATATGCAGCTCTAACAATCCATTACGCTGCTATTTGGGGACAGACTAATTGACAGGGATAGAAATGCTGCATCCTTCCTGTTCCGTGCTGCAGCTTGGTGTGTTATTGTTAACACAAGACAGGAAGTGATTTGATGCTTGCATGATGATGACGGGATACTTACAATACTGAAGGTTTAATTTCATTTGAGTGAGTGAGCTATCACTGTCAGTTGAAGTTTAATAAACTGTTATCCTGTCTGTTTGCAGCCGCTGATAATTTCATTTGCGTATATTTGCCTGACAGATGTGTGGAACATGAGAAATGGTGTTTGCATATTAGCCGGTTCTCGGCATTCAGAGGAAGCACAGAAATTGTAGACCATTACCACGTTGATCTTATGAGTGGCAGAGTGATATTATACTGTCTGGTGGTCTGTCCTCTGGCATAACTGCATGATTCTCTGGGAGAAAAAAAACCCAAGCCTAAATTTTCATATAATCAGGTTTAAGCATCTGTGGATAACTGCAGACTTTATGGAAGCTCAATGCTCCACTTTATTGCCTACATTATGTTTGGCCAAAGGTCACATGAATGGCATTGCCACTGAGTCTACTGGAAAAAAAAAAAAAATCAAGCCACACATTTTAAACAAAGAATACTTAAGCCTTTTTTCAATAAAGCAGAAGCCTATTTAGTGCAAGGACATGCTGCACTTTATTGCCTCCTTTAGATTTTTATAGTTCATAGGTTGCAGGAATGACACTGCAACTCCTCTTTTTTTATGACAACCTACAGTTTTGCAAACCTTTTATGCTTAAATGACATGTTGAACAGAAATTTTAACAATTTTGATTTAGGCTGTTTGTAACCATCCAATGATACACCGGGATTACTTGGTCTGATGACTGGTCTCAGAGTATACAACATTTGCAGCAAATAGCTACAGAGACTGCCGAAAACAGAATACTCGTGAGTACTCATTTTTCTGAATGTTTCCAACAGCATTTATGTCACATTGAGGAACTGTCCTAGTGCACTGTTGAATGGAATGTAGCTGCTAACGTCCAACGGAGCCAGAAATTAATTGCAAAATTTACATTAGTGTGATGTCGTGTTAGGATCACTCTTTTTTAAGTGATAACTATTATTTTTGATGCAGTCTCTGTAAAAGCAGCAGCTGCTCTCCACTGTGAGAAGACTTAGTGAGCATGCACATCCATCATGAATGCAACCTGTTAAAACAGTCTCTGCTAGAGGCTCAGCTTTGTGCATGCTTATAAGTGTTATCATTGATATAACTGTGAAAAATCTAAGATCTGTGTGATCAAGCAGCCTTAAAAACAGTGGAGAGTTCCACATGCACATTCATAGTAGGAGCTATAATGGGGTTATAGAGAACAGACAGAGAACAGACAGAGTACAGAGAACAGACTCCACACACATCCTCTCTCTTCGATCATCTCCACTATTTTGGTGTGCTCCCACAGCAGCTCTGCTGTCAGCTCCTCACAAAGTTGTTTCACAATTCTGGCATGTTAGATAGAAAGTCCATTATTTCCTGAAAATAATGTATTCCGACTTTTGCCAATGTAAGAAATACATCTGCGTGTTCAGGCAGCCTGTAAAAACAGCGTCTTGGACATGTTCCATGTGCGTGTTCACAGCAGCAGTAAAATAGCGTCCTGCGACACAGACAGCAGTGGCAGCACATGTTACGATCCAAAATCCGACAGGCTCTCAAAAAATTAAGGGTTTTATGGTGAAATTTTTCACCATCTGTCTGTACATCCTATGTAAATCCGAGCCATAACCTTCGAATGAAAGCTCAGAAGTGTCATTATCAGCCATAGCAACATTTGTTTCACTCTGTCACCCATGGTGTCAGCGTTTGCTAAAATGTATGTCACATGCCAAGAAATGGTGAGAAATGCAGAGTAAGACATTTTCACAAAGTGAGTAAGAGGGTTAATTGGCAATAAAATAAATCAGTGACCACTAATCACATGTGTGCAGATGGCCTTGCAATCATGAATACTTTGATATTGTGTTGCTAACTGGGACTTTACATAGCATGCGACATGTCCTTTAAGGATTACTGTCAATGGCATAATTTTTATTAATGGTCATACTATTGATGCCTTCCCTAGGTCATACTAGGGACCCACATCACCACTCTAACTCTTGATGCAGTCAACATGGTACTGCGATACATAGGCAGCTCTTACTTCATTTCCAAAGCAGTGACTTGGCACGGATGATGCGAGTCCCAGAGGAATGTCGGTATGTTGCTCGGCATACATCAGCTCAAATCCAAAAAATGTAGTAAAACTCATTCCAGTTTGAAAGTAAGTCCCTTCAGCTTCTCTCTTGTTTTTCACTCAGGGTCACCACAGCAAATCTGAGGTGGATTTTCATGTTAAATTGGCACAAGTTTTATGCTAGATGCCCTTCCTGATGCAACTTCACATTACATGGAAAATTTTCAAAATTTTCAACCTCTGGCCACATTGAGCTCCTCGCACTAAGTGGCCACTGTAGGTGTCCAAGTGTGGAAAGAATCACCCAGAGACATCAAGAGTTGAGGAGGAATGTACACCAAATTTGGGAAGTTACATCAAGCCAAGAGCTTAGGTCGCTAGGATAACATGGAGATCCAAAAAAAATCCAGGCTTGGACTTGGCACCAAATGCTATCAAGAGAGAGCTGCCTGACATGAAGTAGTAAGGTGAAGTTTTGTATTTTTCTATCAATGTTTCCCTTGATTTGATGAAATTGTTTAAACAGTTCAGTTTTGTTATGTGTAAAAGTGAACCCACTTGTGTAAGGCATATTGGATTATTACACTGTAATAAAAAGAGGAAAACTATAATGAACTTTAGTTTTTGTTTTTTGTTTTTGTTGGGGGGTTTTTTTTGGGGGGGGGGGGGGGGGCAGTTGGTGAGCTATGGTTCAATTACATTCTGCTGTGTACGATGGCAATGCACCAACACTTCACCTGTCCACAATATACTTACGGTGCCTTGCAAGAGTACTGGGCCCCTTGGTATTTTACACATTTTAATTTGTTTATGCCATTTCAAATACAAAAAGTAAACAGGTTTCTCAATGTAAAATATCCTAAAATCATCTCCTGGAGAAATGTGTAACACCTACGAGGGGTAATTACAGGGTAATAACCAGCAAAAGTGCTAATCAATATCCTATGGCCCAGAAACAATCAACTAAGTTCGTCTACTGGAGTAAAAGTTGGATTACCGAACGTAGGAAGGGTGTTGAAAGACCACAGACCAAGGAATAAGTTTAAATTGTCATCTTATTATTTACAAATCAGACAAAAGACAATGGACAACAATAAACATAAATTTTACAATACATTAACTCCTGTTTTAGGTAGTTAAGATCCAACACTTTTAATTAAACCTTTGGTTTGATTTAATTTGGTTGTAAGTCTAGATTTAGTTCAAGTTTAGTTTCAGGTTGCAACCTTTTTGTTAGTTTTAGTTCACTTTAGTTCTATTTTCAGTTGAGTTTTAGATTTATTTTGAGTTAACTCTGTTTAGTTTAAATTCAGTGAAGTTCACCTTTAAGTTCAAATATTCAAGTTACCCTTTTTAAAATCTACTCCTTGTTTAACACTATTCAAAGAAAAGCAATTGCATTGTAAAAATGATCTCTTTACAATATATTCGCTAATAGTCAAAATAAAGTGATTCAGCAAAAGACTGAACAATCGGCATACCACAGTTATCAAATGAATATAAAGTCTTTTTTTTTCTTCACAAAATGAATATAAAGTCTTTTCTTCTTCTTCCCAGTTTTCAATAGTCCTTTACTGTCTTTGAATTAGCAGTTCAGTGTCACCGGCAGCTTGCAGAAGTTTGGGTAAATCCTACCAGTTCAGAAGGAATATAGTACAGTCCAGCAGAGGGCGTTAACTCTCAGACGGATGCACAGATCAGAAGGTCAAAGGGCGGCTCGCCATCTTGTTTCACCTCGTGCTCAAAGATGACTTAAGTTGGCTATTTCTCCAAACCCAACTCTGAATGGCCTACCATAAACATAAAATGTGCATAAATACACAAAATACATAACCAGGTAGCTCTAAAATAAAGAAAAGTCTACTCCTTTGTCTCAACTTGTGCCCATCAAAATGGCTACATCACATAGAGTAGGCACTTGGACATCAGCCCGCGTCAGCCAGCAACTTAGCCCTCGCGTGATGACGTCATCAAATTTTCAAGCTCGCGGTTCGTATCGTTCGCAAAATGCGGATTGGAGAGGCTGGTTCTGCATGAATTCTACCGGAAATGCCGCTATTTTGATGTAGGAGACCTGCGAATTCTTACGCACTTTGTCTGGTAAAAATCCATTCAGATTTCTGAAATGTGCCTGATTTCCAAATCGAAGTTTACATGTTAAATTCACCACCTGCGTGACTTCCTTGGTGATTAATACCTTTGCCTGGTCTAGTTTATGTACTAAACATAATTTAGCGCAGTATCATATGAATCTGTGCCTCCGCACTAATATTTTGGATCACCGCCGGTAGCCATGGTAGCGACCTCCCGCTGAAAATATGTTGTCGTCTACTCGCTATGCCCGGAAAATAATTGTTCTATACATGAACATCTGCACATTTTTCAGCCGATAATGCTTCAGATAAGTTTATCGATATCTTAAAATGTTATTTTCGTGAGGATTTTATTTCAGTTTTGCTTCATTATGAGGATTGATTGGGGATTTATTTTGTTGAGCATATTTTGGGCAGGCTGGCTCACATGGTTTATGGTTACTGTTTTCTGATTGGTCGAGCGGAACTATGACGTATTGAAGTGATACCCTCTGATTCTTCTTCTTCTGGTTGTTGGCAAGCTAGGCACGGTCAGTGCATTGCTGCTCCCCTCAGGTCATAAGACACAGAACACCTATTAAGTGTCAATGAGATATAATGAGATATAATCTACCTTTCCTTTCAGCCAGAATTCCTATTATTTGACACAATTTTTCCTCTATTGTAATGTAAATAAGCTTAGGAAAATAGGGCACGAAAATGACCCTTCAAATCTCAATATCTCTGGTGTTATTTATCCGATTTTGAACAATGAGCTGTCATTTTGTTGCATTTTTGGTGCCCTTTCTTCTGATTGCAAGCAGAAGGCCATTTAAATAACTTTGAAAGAATGTCCAAGTGCCTACATAGAGTAGACGGGCGGCAGCAAGTCCAGACATTGAGCTTGCATACACAGACTTTAGTTTTAGCTTCAATGCTTCACATTTTACCACAAAAGAACATAAATTCAATACTTTAGCTTCATATTTCCCTAAAGTATAACCACATTGTACAACTCTCCATTAAAATAAAATACAATTCTTCTTTTCACTCACCAAGTCCCCGTTTCTCCAATGTACAATTCGTCTCCCACACACGACAGGTTGAAAAAACAAAAATTACTCTTCTCTGTGCCGTTTTTCTTAACAAAAATATATTTTTTAACGTCTTTAGACTTCTATTTTCCTCCCTTCTTTCTCTCCTTCCCTGCAGCCCGCGTCTGCTATGTGCGTATCTCCCTCTTCTAACAGGGAAGACTCTAGAACAATCCGATTGGTTGCTGCAAGTTACACGGGTCCACAGCAAGGTGCATTTCAAAATAAAAGCCTAAAGACATTTTAAACCAAAATAACCATACTGACATAGTTATTATCTTTTTTTTTATGTATTTATTGATGTTTTATTAACATGCTTTTACTTTAAAGTTGACATTGCTAACTTGGGTTACAATGCATCTGAGATGCAAGCCCAGATCTGATGTTTTGGTGAAAGAAAATCCTCCTCTATACCACTTCATCCTGAAGCTGTACAACCCCAATCCTAATGAAGTTGGGACGTTGTGTGAAATGTAAATAAAAACAGAATACAATGATTTGCAAATCCTCTTCAACCTATATTCAATTTGATACACCACAAAGACAAGATATTTAATGTTCAAACTGATAAACTTTGTTTTTGTGCAAATATTTGCTCATTTTTAAATGGATGCCTGCGACATCTTTCAAAAAAGCTGGGACAGTGGTATGTTTACCATTGTGTTACATCACCTTTCCTTCTAACAAATGCTCAATAAGTGTTTGGGAACTGAAGACACTAATTGTTGAAGCTTTGTAGCTGGATTCTTTCTCATTTTTTGCTTGATGTACAACTTCAGTTGTTCAACAGTCTGGTGTCTCCGTTGTCGTATTTTGTGCTTCATAATGCGCCACACATTTTCAATGGACAACAGGTCTGGACAGCAGACAGGCCAGTCTAGTACCCGGCACTCTTTTACCACAAAGCCACGCTGTTGTAAAAACTTAAAACTTTCCTTTTTGCTAAAGCTTATAGTTAGGGCCGGATCAGGTGACCCTGAACCATCCCTTAGTTATGCTGCTATAGACTTAGACTGCTGGGGGTTCCCATGATGCACTGAGTGTTTTCTTTCTGTTTTTGCTCTGTATGCACCACTCTGCATTTAATCATTAGTGATTGATCTCTGCTCCCCTCCACAGCATGTCTTTTTCCTGCTTCTCTCCCTCAGCCCAACCAGTCCCAGCAGAAGACTGCCCCTCCCTGAGCCTGGTTCTGCTGGAGGTTTCTTCCTGTTAAAAGGGAAGTTTTTTCCTTCCCACTGTCGCCAAGTGCTTGCTCACAGGGGGTTGTTTTGACCGTTGGGGTTTTCCGTAATTATTGTATGGCTTTGCCTTACAATATAAAGCGCCTTGGGCAACTGTTTGTTGTGATTTGGTGCTATATAAATAAAATTGATTTGATTTGATTTGTAAACACGTGCAGAATGTGGCTTGGCATTGTCTTACTGAATAAGCAGGGACGGCCCTGAAAAGACGTTGCTTGGATGGCAGCATGTGTTGCTCCAAAACTTGGATGTACTTTTCAGCATTGTTTGGTGCCATCAGATGTGTAGTTGCCCATGTCATGGGCACTAACCACCCCCATACCATCACAGATGCTGGATTTTGAACTTTGCACTGGTAACAATCTGGATGGTATTTTCCTCTTTTGTCCGGATGACACGACATCCATGATTTCCAAAAACAATTTTGAAATGTGGACTCATCAGACCACAGCACACTTTTCCACTTTGCATCTGTCCATTTCAAATGAGCTCGGGACCAGAGAAGGCGGCGGCATTTCTGGATGTAGTTGATGTATGGCTTTCACTTTGCATGGTAGAGATTTAACTTGCACTTGTAGATGTAGCGTCAAACTGTGTTAACTGACAATGGTTTTCTGAAGTGTTCCTGACCCCACGCGGTAAGATCCTTTACACAATGATGTTGGTTTTTAGTGCAATGCCTCCTGAGGGATCGAAGGTCACGGGCATTCAGTGTTGGTTTCGGCCTTGCTGCTTATGTGTAGAAAGTTCTCCAGATTCTCTGAATCTTCTGATTATAGTATGGACTGTAGATGATGGAATACCTAAATTCCTTGCAATTGACCGTTGAGAAATATTGTTCTTAAACTGTTGGACTATTTTTTCACGCAGTTGTTCACAAAGTGGTTATCCTTGCCCCATCTTGCTTGTGAATGGCTGAGCCTTTGGGGATGCTCCTTTTAGTCAGTCAGTCAGTCCGTTTATTTGAAATGGGACATGCATATTAATGGACATAGTTACATGTAAATATGCCGGATTATAGCAGGATTTCCATGCTAACTTCCATCCATAGTCCAGTAACATAGAAACAGACTAAGAACACACAACATACCCAAAACAAATCAATCATGACAGAAAACAATTAAAACTGAATATACATACAAACATTTACAAATTCAAAGTAGCAACAATTGATCGTTAATAAGCAGCCGACAATCATGGACATCACCTGTTTCCAATTAGGTGTTCTTTGAGCGTTCATCAACTTTCCAGTCTTTTGTTGCCCCGTCCCAATTTTTTTGAAGTGTTGCCAGTCCATTCAAAATGAGCAAATAATTTGCACAAAAAGTTATCAGTTTGAACATTAAATATTTTGTCTTTGTGGTGTATCAATTGAATATAGGTTGAGGAGGATTTGCAAATCATTGTATTCTGTTTCTATTTACAATTTACACAATGTCCCAACTTCATTGAAATTGGGGTTGTACATTCTAATGTTCTTCTATGACTGATCAGCAGTGATCACCGACTTGTGAATTGTCCTATATTTACTGAGACTCTGCTCCTCACCATTTAGATGTCTTTTGAGCCTCATTTGTTCTGACCACTGGGACTCTGTGTATATGGTTGCTCACTTGCAACATATTAGTATGGTGAAAGCAGATAGTCACTTAGTCTAGTCTGCTTGAGGTTTCCTCCGTTCTCCTCCTGCCTGGTGGCATCATCCTCAGCATCCTTCTCCCTATATACCCTGGGTCCCTCCTCTACACATGTCAAACCATCTCAATCTCACCTCTTTGACTTTCCCTCCAAACTGTCCCCACATGAGCTGCCCTCTGATATGTCATTCTTAAGCCTGTCCATCCTCATCACTCCCAAGAGAATCACAACATCTTCAGCCCTACCACCTCCAGCTCTGCCTCCTGTCTTTTGTTCATGCCACCATCATCGTACAACATAGCTGGTCTCACTACTGTCTTGTAATCTTTCCATTCACTCTGCAGATATTCTTCAGTCACAAATCATTCCTACCACCTTTCTCCACCCACTCCACCCTGCTTGCACTCTCTTCTTCACCTCTATCACACTCTTCACTACTTTGGACAGCTGGCTCCAAGAATTTAAACTCATCTACTTTTATCACTTCTACTCCAGGTGAATAGTGCAGTTACTCCTTGTAACTGTACTATTCCACTGGGCTCCCTCTCATTCACACACATGTACTCAGTCTTGTTGCCTACTGACTTTCATTCCCCTTCTTTCCAGAGCATGTCTCCACCTTTCCAGGCTGGACTCAACCTCTTCTCTGCGCTCATTACAGATCACGATGTCATCTGCAAACACCATAATCCATGGAGACTCCTGCACTCTAAAACATTGCAGCTGTGTTTAGTTAGGTCTACTTGCTACCTCTCTTTAACATAAAGAACATTTACAAGTTTTGGATGTTGAACTCAACTTTAGAAGTTGAGTTGAGTTGTAAAGTAACAAGTCCTCTTCTCCTTCCTTGCTATTCAACTTCTTGTACAGCTCACTAAATCCCTTTTTCTTAGCTTAAGCTTTTCCTTACACAGCATTTCCTTGTACTCCTGTATACTTTCTTCATCTTTTTGACTATCACATTTTTTTTGCCAACCTCCTTCTCCTTACGCTTTCCTGGACATCTCCGTTCCACCACCAAGTCTCCTTGTCTTCCTTTTGCTGTCTAGATGTCACACCCAGTACCTTCCTAGCTGTCTACCTCACCACATCTGGCAGTACTTTTCCAGTTGTCTAAAATTGCTTCCCCTCCATCCAGTGCCTCTCTCACCTGCTCACTGAATTTCACACAACAGTCTTCCTCCTTCAGCTTCCAGAGTTTGGATGAGTGTACGCACAGTGTGACCATCGGCTACGGTCCCTTCGGAGCAGAACCTCCTGCCATAAGACAGTTTTTTCCCCTCTGTTGCTATCACCACCATTTATCACCATTTATCATCACCATTTATTTATCTTAGCTCTTCATTCTGTACATTTTGTAACAGTGTTAGAGTGTAAAGTTTTATTATATATTACTTGTTTTACTGCTCTTTTTTTGTCTTTTATGTTAGCACCAAGTACCAGGCAGCAGTTTCCTAATGTGTGGAACTTGTTCACTCATATGGCAATAAAACCTTTCTGATTCTGATTCCATCTTTTCTGATTCTGATCCTTTTGTTGAGGTCTCACTCTTCTCTTCTTCTTACTTCTAAAGTCAGTTCCACAAAAACCACATCCCTGCTGTCTAGCTACACTCTCTCCTGCCACTACCTTACAGTCTCTAATTTCTTTCAGCTTGCATCTCCTATGCAGAATGTCGTCGACCTGTGTGCACCTTCCTCCACTCTTATTGTCACCCTGTGCTCCTCCATTTTCTTAAAGTAGGTGTTCACCACAGCATTTCCATCCTTTTTGCAAAATCAACTACCATCTAATGTTCAACCTGATCGACTCTTTGAGCAACAATGCTCAAAGAAAACCTGTTTAGAACATTCCACAGGTGAACATGTTAATTGGAAACAGGTGAGTGTCATGATTGGTATAAAAGGAGCATCCCCAAAAGGCTCAGCCGTTCACAAGCAAAGATGGGGAGAGGATCACCACTTTGTGAACAACTGCGTGAAAAAAATAGTCCAACAGATTAAGAACAATGCTTCTCAACGTTCAATTGCAATGAATTTAGAGATTCCATCATGAATCAGAAGATTCAGAGATCTGGAGAACTTAATACACACGTGAGCGGCAAGGCCAAACACCAGCATTGAATGCCCGTGACCTTCGATCCCTCAGGCGACACTTGATTAAAAACCAACATCATTGTGTAAAGGATTACGGCGTGGGCTCAGGAACACTTCAGAAAACTAATGTCAGTTAACACAGTTCATCACGACATCTACAAGTGCAAGTTAAAACTATACCATGCAAAGCGAAAGCCATACATCAACAACATCCAGAAACGCCGCTGCCTTCTCTGGGCCCGAGCTCATTTGAAATGGACAGACGCAAAGTGGAAAGTGTGCTGTGGTTTGATGAGTCCACATTTCAAATTGTTTTGGAATCATGGATGTCGTGTCCTCTCGACAAAAGAGGAAAAGACCATCCAGATTGTTACCAGTGCAAAGTTCAAAAGCCAGCATCTATGATGGTATGGGGGTGTGTTTGTGCCCATGGCATGGGCAACTTACACATCTGTGACTGAATCCTGAAAGGTACATCCAGGTTTTGGAGCACACATGCTGCCATCCAAGCAACATCTTTTCAGGGACGTCCCTGCTTATTTCAGCAAGACAATGCCAAGCCACATTCTGCACGTTACAACAGCGTGGCTTCGTAGTAAAACAGTGCGAGTACTAGACTGGCCTGCCTGCAGTCCATACATATCACCCATTGAAAATGTGTGGCACATTATGAAGTGCAAAATACGACAATGGAGACCCCGGACTGTTGAATAACTGAAGTTGTACATCAAGCAAGAATGGGAAAGAATTCTACCTACAAAGCTTCAACAATTAGTGTCCTCAGTTCCAAACGCTTATTGAGTGTTGTTAGAAGGAAAAGTGATGTAACACAGTGGTAAACACACCACTGTCCCAACTTTTTTGAAACGTGTTGCAGGGATCCATTTCAAAATGAGCAAATATTTGCACAAAAACAATAAAGTTTATCAGTTTGAACATTAAATATCTTGTCTTTGTGGTGTATTAAATTGTTTGTAGGTTTGAAGAGGATTTGCAAATCATTGTATTCTGTTTTTATTTACATTTTACACAACATCCCAACTTCATTGGAATTGGGGTTGTATAACGAGGATACAAAATGCAAAACATGCACTCTGGACAATGTCTCCAATCACAGCCACAGAAGCCTGTAACATCTTCTGGGTTGTCTAGGTGTCTGTGGTGACTTTCCTCAGGGCCCCTTCACACATAGTACGAATGTGGTCAAATTGCGCATGAAGCAGGAATCGTATGCAATACGTAATAAAATCGGAGCTGCCTCCAACGCCTCATACACCTGTTGCTACAACCATTTGTGCACACCAGTGGCTTGAAGACAGAGTGTGCCCTGTGAGAACCCATTCAATCCCTCTTGTGGCAGGTGTCGGCCCAAATTCCAGGTGACCACACACGAACATCTAACAACGCTCACTTGGCACTTAGAAAACGTGTGGCTATTCACACTATTAGCACGACAACAGTCAGCAGACGATCACTTTGAACTGGCGGAGAAATTTGTCTAAGTGCCCCCATGACATCACAGAGTCCCCTTGGTCTGTGCGCTGAATGGACAGGGGATGTGGCTGGCTGCCAATAGCATGAGCTGTTGACAACTTTGTCCTGGACGTCACAGCTGGCGGAACACATACCATGTTTTGACAGACATTGCGCATGTGTGTGTGCTTGCTGTCCTCACATGGAATACATAAAAACATATATTGCTTTTGCGATGGGCTGGAGAGCACGCACAGGATACACATTGACAGCCTGCCCCAACTGAAATGGACCATCAGTTCATGGGGACACGCAGCAGATGATCTGAATGTCATGTCTGTTTGACAGGACTGTTGTTGTGGGCCGCACCGAAGAGGAGGTACTGCGGGCCCACCACCAGAGGGCGCCCTGCCTGAATGGTGGGCTTCAGGCAACCAGAGGGTTGCAGTCGCCGCATGAGAACCCCAGGAGCCCGGAGCTGACAGCTGTCACCACTCCTCTAAGTCTGGCCAGTCGTAACCTTGTATACTCACAGCTTGGAGCTGGGTGGGGAAGTTGGAAGAGTTGGCGTTCCTGCTCCTCACTTATCACTTAAGTATATTATTGGTACGCACGTACTTAGCGTTCCTCTTTTCCTGGAAGTGGTGGATTATTCCCTCAGGAGGGGACTGTGACTTTGCTGAACTGTTTGCTGGGTGTGCACACACCCATTTGATCTGTTTGTTCTTCCTGCCAGCAGTACCCGATCCGACAGCTGGAGGCGGTGGCCACCTGGGGACTCGGGACTTGGTGGCTTCGGTGTGTTGCAGGTCTCCGCTGGCAGTGGAAATCGTGTGGGGCTGACTCTTCTCTTGACAGGCATCTCCTATCCTCGAGCCTGCCCACACGTCACCTGTTGTTAATTTGACTGTTACCTAAAGTCGTATCTGTATTCCGTTGGGCACCATTCACAACATTAATTGTTATCTTTGACATTGTCATTGTCCGTTCATTTACGCCCCCTGTTGTGGGTCTGTGTCATGACACTTTCCCAACAGGATTTCTTGGCCAATTGTCATGGATCCCGAGGGGCGTCAACCATCGAGTGAACCACCAATGGAAACGCAAGGTGCACAGGCACCAGCAGGAGGCGTATTAGGTGAGCTGCAGCAAATCTTAACCGCCTTCACTGCTCTGGTTGGATTTGGTAACTGAGCAGAATGTTATACTCAATCGGAGGATGAAGGCTGTCACCGCTCAGGTGGAAGCGCACGCGCAGGGTGCTGCTGCAGCACCTCCTCCTGCTGACTGAGTGCCGAATACAGACATTCCTGTGGTCGTTCAACAACCCCCCCCCCCCCCCCGTCCCCTGAAGCATACATAAGCCCTCCGGAGCCGTACGGAGGTTGTGTTGAGACGTGCGCAGACTTCCTGATGCAGTGTTCGCTTGTCTTTGCACAGCGTCCCGTCATGTACGCGTCTGATGCGAGCCGGGTGGCTTATGTTATAAACTTGCTTTGAGGAGAGGCACGCGCCTGGGCTACGGTGTGGGGGAGCAGAATTCACGGCTCCTAACAACATATGCTGGGTTTGTGCGGGAGTTCAAACAAGTGTTTGATCACCCCATTAGAGGCGAGACTGCTTCGAACGTGCTGCTGTCAATGAGACAGGGGCGTCGGAGTGCAGCCGAGTATGCAGTCGACTTCCGCATCGCGGCAGCGAGGTCTGGCTGGAATACTGTTGCACTCCGCACCGCCTTCATAAACGGACTGTCTCCGGTCCTGAAGGAGCATCTGCTGGCTAAGGATGAGCCGTGGGATTTTGACGGGCTTATCGACCTTGTTATACGGTTAGACAACCGACTAGAAGAACATCGTCGGGAGCGGGGCAAAGAGCGTGGCCGGGCACGAGCCGTCCCTCTTCCTTCCGGGTCCGAAAGGGTGCCACCGTCCCCATGCTCCACAGCCAGAGAGCTCTGTGTGGTAACAGCTCCCCCTGCTGACGAAGCTATGGACACGAGCAGGCCAAAGTGAAATCAAATAACAGACAACGGAAGCTGGCCCGCGGGGAGTGTTTTTTCTGTGGCTCGAGTGAGCACATACAGAAGAACTGCCCCAAGTGGTTAAACTACAACACCCGCCCTTAGAGACTGGGCTAAGGGTGGGCCATAATACTCACGGGGAAACCCCGTAAATCTGCAGCAGTTCCTCGCCTTTCAAATTTCTACCGGAGGTTCATCAAGGGCTACAGCCAGGTAGTTAGCCCCCTGATGGCCCTAACCTCCACTAAAGTCCCCTTTACCTGGTCGGATCAGTGCGAAGCCGCGTTTAGGGAGTTGAAACGCTGGTTCTCGACTGCACCAGTTCTGGTGCAGCCCGATCCCAATCGCCAGTTTGTAGTTGAAGTGGATGCCTCTGACTCAGGGACAGGAGCCGTGCTGTCCCAGAGTGGGGGGTCTGACAAGGTTCTCCATCCTTGTGCCTATTTTTCCCGCAGGTTGACCCCGGCTGAAAGGAACTATGACGTCGGCAATCGGGAACTTCTTGCAGTGAAAGAGGCCCTTGAGGAGTGGAGACCTGTTGGGGGGCTGCGGGCCATTACGGTTTTCACAGACCATCGGAACCTGGAATACATCCAGACCGCCAAGCGTCTGAACCACCAGAACAAACAGACTAAGAAACAGCTTATTTTCAAAAGTGTTTCAATCTCTTGTTTCAATCCCTGTTCTAGAAGATCTTTGCCTCACAGCCAATCCTAGAGCCTGGAGAAGGTAACACGGGTCGCTCTCTCTCTCTCTCTCTTTCTCTCTCTGCCTTCAACAGGCTCATTCAGAGCACACTGTCACTATGTTCATGAGTCAGATGAATTCATACAGCCACAAAACTCTCATAAATGCTACAAAATGAGTCCCATTACCCTGAAAACAACACTTTTTTTGTGATTAGGATCGTACTACCATCTTTAGAAGACATTTATGCTGACAGACTGCAAACAAAAGCCAGCTACATTATAAAGTACAAGTCCCAACCTGGGCACTACTGGTTCTCTAACTTCCTGCATTGGATGAGATACAAGCCCATCAAATCCAGAACAAACAGACTAAGAAACAGCTTATTTTCAAAAGTCATAAATTCTGTCATCCCACGTCCTCGCCCCTCATAAACAAGAGTTTGATCCCGCAAATTGTGAACCAAATTATTTTACCTGCTTCATTTTTATTCCGGCCTCACATTGAAACACAGACGGCTATCAGACACACTTGAAATGATCATTAATTGACAGTGAACAGGAGGCACTCTGGTTGACATTAAGCTGTTTTGATGTTTGATGAGAACAGATGTGACTGAATGAACATCATGTAGTCTGTCAGTGAAACACTAACCTGCGAACCTACCCTCCGTGCCCCACTCCAGACAGGTGACAAATACTTCAGATGCACTACATTATCACCTCGTGATATCACACATCTGGCATTTCCAAAGTGTTACCACAAGCTCTGTTTGTCGAGATGCAAAATCTAATGATATGCAGCTCTAACAAATCCATTACGCTGCTATTTGGGGACAGACTAATTGACAGGGATAGAAATGCTGCATCCTTCCTGTTCCGTGCTGCAGCTTGGTGTGTTATTGTTAACACAAGACAGGAAGTGATTTGATGCTTGCATGATGATGACGGGATACTTACAATACTGAAGGTTTAATTTCATTTGAGTGAGTGAGCTATCACTGTCAGTTGAAGTTTAATAAACTGTTATCCTGTCTGTTTGCAGCCGCTGATAATTTCATTTGCGTATATTTGCCTGACAGATGTGTGGAACATGAGAAATGGTGTTTGCATATTAGCCGGTTCTCGGCATTCAGAGGAAGCACAGAAATTGTAGACCATTACCACGTTGATCTTATGAGTGGCAGAGTGATATTATACTGTCTGGTGGTCTGTCCTCTGGCATAACTGCATGATTCTCTGGGAGAAAAAAAACCCAAGCCTAAATTTTCATATAAATCAGGTTTAAGCATCTGTGGATAACTGCAGACTTTATGGAAGCTCAATGCTCCACTTTATTGCCTACATTATGTTTGGCCAAAGGTCACATGAATGGCATTGCCACTGAGTCTACTGGAAAAAAAAAAAAATCAAGCCACACATTTTAAACAAAGAATACTTAAGCCTTTTTTCAATAAAGCAGAAGCCTATTTAGTGCAAGGACATGCTGCACTTTATTGCCTCCTTTAGATTTTTATAGTTCATAGGTTGCAGGAATGACACTGCAACTCCTCTTTTTTTATGACAACCTACAGTTTTGCAAACCTTTTATGCTTAAATGACATGTTGAACAGAAATTTTAACAATTTTGATTTAGGCTGTTTGTAACCATCCAATGATACACCGGGATTACTTGGTCTGATGACTGGTCTCAGAGTATACAACATTTGCAGCAAATAGCTACAGAGACTGCCGAAAACAGAATACTCGTGAGTACTCATTTTTCTGAATGTTTCCAACAGCATTTATGTCACATTGAGGAACTGTCCTAGTGCACTGTTGAATGGAATGTAGCTGCTAACGTCCAACGGAGCCAGAAATAATTGCAAAATTTACATTAGTGTGATGTCGTGTTAGGATCACTCTTTTTTAAGTGATAACTATTATTTTTGATGCAGTCTCTGTAAAAGCAGCAGCTGCTCTCCACTGTGAGAAGACTTAGTGAGCATGCACATCCATCATGAATGCAACCTGTTAAAACAGTCTCTGCTAGAGGCTCAGCTTTGTGCATGCTTATAAGTGTATCATTGATATAACTGTGAAAAATCTAAGATCTGTGTGATCAAGCAGCCTTAAAAACAGTGGAGAGTTCCACATGCACATTCATAGTAGGAGCTATAATGGGGTTATAGAGAACAGACAGAGAACAGACAGAGTACAGAGAACAGACTCCACACACATCCTCTCTCTTCGATCATCTCCACTATTTTGGTGTGCTCCCACAGCAGCTCTGCTGTCAGCTCCTCACAAAGTTGTTTCACAATTCTGGCATGTTAGATAGAAAGTCCATTATTTCCTGAAATAATGTATTCCGACTTTTGCCAATGTAAGAAATACATCTGCGTGTTCAGGCAGCCTGTAAAACAGCGTCTTGGACATGTTCCATGTGCGTGTTCACAGCAGCAGTAAATAGCGTCCTGCGACACAGACAGCAGTGGCAGCACATGTTACGATCCAAAATCCGACAGGCTCTCAAAAAATTAAGGGTTTTATGGTGAATTTTTCACCATCTGTCTGTACATCCTATGTAAATCCGAGCCATAACCTTCGAATGAAAGCTCAGAAGTGTCATTATCAGCCATAGCAACATTTGTTTCACTCTGTCACCCATGGTGTCAGCGTTGCTAAAATGTATGTCACATGCCAAGAATGGTGAGAAATGCAGAGTAAGACATTTTCACAAAGTGAGTAAGAGGTTAATTGGCAATAAAATAAATCAGTGACCACTAATCACATGTGTGCAGATGGCCTTGCAATCATGAATACTTTGATATTGTGTTGCTAACTGGGACTTTACATAGCATGCGACATGTCCTTTAAGGATTACTGTCAATGGCATAATTTTTATTAATGGTCATACTATTGATGCCTTCCCTAGGTCATACTAGGGACCCACATCACCACTCTAACTCTTGATGCAGTCAACATGGTACTGCGATACATAGGCAGCTCTTACTTCATTTCCAAAGCAGTGACTTGGCACGGATGATGCGAGTCCCAGAGGAATGTCGGTATGTTGCTCGGCATACATCAGCTCAAATCCAAAAAATGTCAGTAAAACTCATTCCAGTTTGAAAGTAAGTCCCTTCAGCTTCTCTCTTGTTTTTCACTCAGGGTCACCACAGCAAATCTGAGGTGGATTTTCATGTTAAATTGGCACAAGTTTTATGCTAGATGCCCTTCCTGATGCAACTTCACATTACATGGAAAATTTTCAAAATTTTCAACTCTGGCCACATTGAGCTCCTCGCACTAAGTGGCCACTGTAGGTGTCCAAGTGTGGAAAGAATCACCCAGAGACATCAAGAGTTGAGGAGGAATGTACACCAAATTTGGGAAGTTACATCAAGCCAAGAGCTTAGGTCGCTAGGATAACATGGAGATCCAAAAAAAATCCAGGCTTGGACTTGGCACCAAATGCTATCAAGAGAGAGCTGCCTGACATGAAGTAGTAAGGTGAAGTTTTGTATTTTTCTATCAATGTTTCCCTTGATTTGATGAAATTGTTAAACAGTTCAGTTTTGTTATGTGTAAAAGTGAACCCACTTGTGTAAGGCATATTGGATTATTACACTGTAATAAAAAGAGGAAAACTATAATGAACTTTAGTTTTTGTTTTTTGTTTTTGTTGGGGGGTTTTTTTTGGGGGGGGGGGGGGCAGTTGGTGAGCTATGGTTCAATTACATTCTGCTGTGTTACGATGGCAATGCACCAACACTTCACCTGTCCACAATATACTTACGGTGCCTTGCAAGAGTACTGGGCCCCTTGGTATTTTACACATTTTAATTTGTTTATGCCATTTCAAATACAAAAAGTAAACAGGTTTCTCAATGTAAAAATTCCTAAAATCATCTTCCTGGAGAAATGTGTAACACCTACGAGGGGTAATTACAGGGTAATAACCAGCAAAAGTGCTAATCAATATCCTATGGCCCAGAAACAATCAACTAAGTTCGTCTACTGGAGTAAAAGTTGGATTACCGAACGTAGGAAGGGTGTTGAAAGACCACAGACCAAGGAATAAGTTTAAATTGTCATCTTATTATTTACAAATCAGACAAAAGACAATGGACAACAATAAACATAAATTTTACAATACATTAACTCCTGTTTTAGGTAGTTAAGATCCAACACTTTTAATTAAACCTTTGGTTTGATTTAATATTGGTTGTAAGTCTAGATTTAGTTCAAGTTTAGTTTCAGGTTGCAACCTTTTGTTAGTTTTAGTTCACTTTAGTTCTATTTTCAGTTGAGTTTTAGATTATTTTGAGTTAACTCTGTTTAGTTTAATTCAGTGAAGTTCACCTTTAAGTTCAAATATTCAAGTTACCCTTTTTAAAATCTACTCCTTGTTTAACACTATTCAAAGAAAAGCAATTGCATTGTAAAAATGATCTCTTTACAATATATTCGCTAATAGTCAAAATAAAAGTGATTCAGCAAAAGACTGAACAATCTGCATACCACAGTATCAAAATGAATATAAAGTCTTTTTTTTTCTTCACAAAATGAATATAAAGTCTTTTCTTCTTCTTCCCAGTTTTCAATAGTCCTTTACTGTCTTTGAATTAGCAGTTCAGTGTCCACGGCAGCTTGCAGAAGTTTGGGTAAATCCTACCAGTTCAGAAGGAATATATGTACAGTCCAGCAGAGGGCGTTAACTCTCAGACGGATGCACAGATCAGAAGGTCAAAGGGCGGCTCGCCATCTTGTTTCAACCTCGTGCTCAAAGATGACTTAAGTTGGCTATTTCTCCAACCCAACTCTGAATGGCCTACCATAAACATAAAATGTGCATAAATACACAAAATACATAACCAGGTAGCTCTAAAATAAAGAAAAGTCTACTCTTTGTCTCAACTTGTGCCCATCAAAATGGCTACATCACATAGAGTAGGCACTTGGACATCAGCCGCGTCAGCCAGCAACTTAGCCTCGCGTGATGACGTCATCAAATTTTCAAGCTCGCGGTTCGTATCGTTCGCAAAATGCGGATTGGAGAGGCTGGTTCTGCATGAATTCTACCGGAAATGCCGCTATTTTGATGTAGGAGACCTGCGAATTCTTACGCACTTTGTCTGGTAAAAATCCATTCAGATTTCTGAAATGTGCCTGATTTCCAAATCGAAGTTTACATGTTAAATTCACCACCTGCGTGACTTCCTTGGTGATTAAATACCTTTGCCTGGTCTAGTTTATGTAATAAACATAATTTTAGCGAAGTATCATATGAATCTGTGCCTCCGCACTAATATTTTGGATCACCGCCGGTAGCCATGGTAGCGACCTCCCGCTGAAAATATGTTGTCGTCTACTCGCTATGCCCGGAAAATAATTGTTCTATACATGAACATCTGCACATTTTTCAGCCGATAAATGCTTCAGATAAGTTTATCGATATCTTAAAATGTTATTTTCGTGAGGATTTTATTTCAGTTTTGCTTCATTATGAAGGATTGATTGGGGATTTATTTTGTTGAGCATATTTTGGGCAGGCTGGCTCACTGGTTTATGGTTACTGTTTTCTGATTGGTCGAGCGGAACTATGACGTATTGAAGTGATACCCTCTGATTCTTCTTCTTCTTGGTTGTTGGCAAGCTAGGCACGGTCAGTGCATTGCTGCTCCCCTCAGGTCATAAGACACAGAACACCTATTAAGTGTCAATGAGATATAATGAGATATAATCTACCTTTCCTTTCAGCCAGAAATTCCTATTATTTGACACAATTTTTTCCTCTATTGTAATGTAAATAAGCTTAGAAAATAGGGCACGAAAATGACCCCTTCAAATCTCAATATCTCTGGTGTTATTTATCCGATTTTGACAAATGAGCTGTCATTTTGTTGCATTTTTGGTGCCCTTTCTTCTGATTGCAAGCAGAAGGCCATTTAAATAACTTTGAAAGAATGTCCAAGTGCCTACATAGAGTAGACGGGCGGCAGCAAGTCCAGACATTGAGCTTGCATACACAGACTTTAGTTTTAGCTTCAATGCTTCACATTTTACCACAAAAGAACATAAATTCAATACTTTAGCTTCATATTTCCCTAAAGTATAACCACATTGTACAACTCTCCATTAAAATAAAATACAATTCTTCTTTTCACTCACCAAGTCCCGTTTCTCCAATGTACAATTCGTCTCCCACACACGACAGGTTGAAAAAACAAAAATTACTCTTCTCTGTACCGTTTTTCTTAACAAAAATATATTTTTAACGTCTTTAGACTTCTATTTTCCTCCCTTCTTTCTCTCCTTCCCTGCAGCCCGCGTCTGCTATGTGCGTATCTCCCTCTTCTAACAGGGAAGACTCTAGAACAATCCGATTGGTTGCTGCAAGTTACACGGGTCACACAGCAAGGTGCATTTCAAAATAAAAGCCTAAAGACATTTTAAACCAAAATAACCATACTGACATAGTTATTATCTTTTTTTTTTATGTATTTATTGATGTTTTATTAACATGCTTTTACTTTAAAGTTGACATTGCTAACTTGGGTTACAAATGCATCTGAGATGCAAGCCCAGATCTGATGTTTTGGTGAAAGAAAATCCTCCTCTATACCACTTCATCCTGAAGCTGTACAACCCCAATCCTAATGAAGTTGGGACGTTGTGTGAAATGTAAATAAAAACAGAATACAATGATTTGCAAATCCTCTTCAACCTATATTCAATTTGATACACCACAAAGACAAGATATTTAATGTTCAAACTGATAAACTTTGTTTTTGTGCAAATATTTGCTCATTTTTAAATGGATGCCTGCGACATCTTTCAAAAAAGCTGGGACAGTGGTATGTTTACCATTGTGTTACATCACCTTTCCTTCTAACAATGCTCAATAAGTGTTTGGGAACTGAAGACACTAATTGTTGAAGCTTTGTAGCTGGAATTCTTTCTCATTTTTGCTTGATGTACAACTTCAGTTGTTCAACAGTCTGGTGTCTCCGTTGTCGTATTTTGTGCTTCATAATGCGCCACACATTTTCAATGGACAACAGGTCTGGACAGCAGACAGGCCAGTCTAGTACCCGCACTCTTTTACCACAAAGCCACGCTGTTGTAAAAACTTAAAACTTTCCTTTTTGCTAAAGCTTATAGTTAGGGCCGGATCAGGTGACCCTGAACCATCCCTTAGTTATGCTGCTATAGACTTAGACTGCTGGGGGGTTCCCATGATGCACTGAGTGTTTCTTTCTGTTTTTGCTCTGTATGCACCACTCTGCATTTAATCATTAGTGATTGATCTCTGCTCCCCTCCACAGCATGTCTTTTTCCTGCTTCTCTCCCTCAGCCCCAACCAGTCCCAGCAGAAGACTGCCCCTCCCTGAGCCTGGTTCTGCTGGAGGTTTCTTCCTGTTAAAAGGGAGTTTTTTCCTTCCCACTGTCGCCAAGTGCTTGCTCACAGGGGGTTGTTTTGACCGTTGGGGTTTTTCCGTAATTATTGTATGGCTTTGCCTTACAATATAAAGCGCCTTGGGGCAACTGTTTGTTGTGATTTGGTGCTATATAAATAAAATTGATTTGATTTGATTTGTAACACGTGCAGAATGTGGCTTGGCATTGTCTTACTGAAATAAGCAGGGACGGCCCTGAAAAAGACGTTGCTTGGATGGCAGCATGTGTTGCTCCAAAACTTGGATGTACTTTTCAGCATTGTTGGTGCCATCAGATGTGTAAGTTGCCCATGTCATGGGCACTAACACACCCCCATACCATCACAGATGCTGGATTTTGAACTTTGCACTGGTAACAATCTGGATGGTATTTTCCTCTTTTGTCCGGATGACACGACATCCATGATTTCCAAAAACAATTTGAAATGTGGACTCATCAGACCACAGCACACTTTTCCACTTTGCATCTGTCCATTTCAAATGAGCTCGGGACCAGAGAAGGCGGCGGCATTTCTGGATGTAGTTGATGTATGGCTTTCACTTTGCATGGTAGAGATTTAACTTGCACTTGTAGATGTAGCGTCAAACTGTGTTAACTGACAATGGTTTTCTGAAGTGTTCCTGACCCCACGCGGTAAGATCCTTTACACAATGATGTTGGTTTTTAGTGCAATGCCTCCTGAGGGATCGAAGGTCACGGGCATTCAGTGTTGGTTTTCGGCCTTGCTGCTTATGTGTAGAAAGTTCTCCAGATTCTCTGAATCTTCTGATTATAGTATGGACTGTAGATGATGGAATACCTAAATTCCTTGCAATTGACCGTTGAGAAATATTGTTCTTAAACTGTTGGACTATTTTTTCACGCAGTTGTTCACAAAGTGGTTATCCTTGCCCCATCTTTGCTTGTGAATGGCTGAGCCTTTTGGGGATGCTCCTTTTAGTCAGTCAGTCAGTCACGTTTATTTGAAATGGGACAATGCATATTAATGGACATAGTTACATGTAAATATGCCGGATTATAGCAGGATTTCCATGCTAACTTCCATCCATAGTCCCAGTAACATAGAAACAGACTAAGAACACACAACATACCAAAACAAATCAATCATGACAGAAAACAATTAAAACTGAATATACATACAAACATTTACAAATTCAAAGTAGCAACAATTGATCGTTAATAAGCAGCCGACAATCATGACAATCACCTGTTTCCAATTAGGTGTTCTTTGAGCGTTCATCAACTTTTCCAGTCTTTTGTTGCCCCGTCCCAATTTTTTTGAAGTGTTGCAGTCCATTTCAAAATGAGCAAATATTTGCACAAAAAGTTTATCAGTTTGAACATTAAATATTTTGTCTTTGTGGTGTATTCAATTGAATATAGGTTGAGGAGGATTTGCAAATCATTGTATTCTGTTTCTATTTACAATTTACACAATGTCCCAACTTCATTGAAATTGGGGTTGTACATTCTAATGTTCTTCTATGACTGATCAAGCAGTGATCACCGACTTGTGAATTGTCCTATATTTACTGAGACTCTGCTCCTCACCATTTAGATGTCTTTTGAGCCGTCATTTGTTCTGACCACTGGACTCTGTGTATATGGTTGCTCACTTGCAACATATTAGTATGGTGAAAGCAGATAGTCACTTAGTCTAGTCTGCTTGAGGTTTCCTCCCTGTTCTCCTCCTGCCTGGTGGCATCATCCTCAGCATCCTTCTCCCTATATACCCTGGGTCCCTCCTCTACACATGTCCAAACCATCTCAATCTCACCTCTTTGACTTTCCCTCCAAACTGTCCCACATGAGCTGCCCCTCTGATATGTCCATTCTTAAGCCTGTCCATCCTCATCACTCCCAAAGAGAATCACAACATCTTCAGCCCTACCACCTCCAGCTCTGCCTCCTGTCTTTTTGTTCATGCCACCATCATCGTACAACATAGCTGGTCTCACTACTGTCTTGTAATCTTTCCATTCACTCTTGCAGATATTCTTCAGTCACAAATCATTCCTACCACCTTTCTCCACCCACTCCACCCTGCTTGCACTCTCTTCTTCACCTCTATCACACTCTTCACTACTTTGGACAGCTGGCTCCAAGAATTTAAACTCATCTACTTTTATCACTTCTACTCCAGGTGGAATAGTGCAGTTACTCCTTGTAACTGTACTATTCCACTGGGCTCCCTCTCATTCACACACATGTACTCAGTCTTGTTCCTACTGACTTTCATTCCCCTTCTTTCCAGAGCATGTCTCCACCTTTCCAGGCTGGACTCAACCTCTTCTCTGCGCTCATTACAGATCACGATGTCATCTGCAAACACCATAATCCATGGAGACTCCTGCACTCTAACATTGCAGCTGTGTTTAGTTAGGTCTACTTGCTACCTCTCTTTAACATAAAGAACATTTACAAGTTTTGGATGTTGAACTCAACTTTAGAAGTTGAGTTGAGTTGTAAAGTAACAAGTCCTCTTCTCCTTCCTTGCTATTCAACTTCTTGTACAGCTCACTAAATCCCTTTTTCTTAGCTTAAGCTTTTCCTTACACAGCATTTCCTTGTACTCCTGTATACTTTCTTCATCTTTTTGACTATCACATTTTTTTTGCCAACCTCCTTCTCCTTACGCTTTCCTGGACATCTCCGTTCCACCACCAAGTCTCCTTGTCTTCCTTTTGCTGTCTAGATGTCACACCCAGTACCTTCCTAGCTGTCTACCTCACCACATCTGCAGTACTTTTCCAGTTGTCTAAAATTGCTTCCCCTCCATCCAGTGCCTCTCTCACCTGCTCACTGAATTTCACACAACAGTCTTCCTCCTTCAGCTTCCAGAGTTTGGATGAGTGTACGCACAGTGTGACCTCGGCTACGGTCCCTTCGGAGCAGAACCTCCTGCCATAAGAACAGTTTTTTCCCCTCTGTTGCTATCACCACCATTTATCACCATTTATCATCACCATTTATTTATCTTAGCTCATTCATTCTGTACATTTTGTAACATTGTTAGAGTGTAAAGTTTTATTATATATTACTTGTTTTACTGCTCTTTTTTTGTCTTTTATGTTAGCACCAAGTACCGCAGCAGTTTCCTAATGTTGTGAACTTGTTCACTCATATGGCAATAAAACCTTTCTGATTCTGATTCCACTTTTCTGATTCTGATCCTTTTGTTGAGGTCTCACTCTTCTCTTCTTCTTTACTTCTAAAGTCATTCCACAAACCACCATCCATGCTGTCTAGCTACACTCTCTCCTGCCACTACCTTACAGTCTCTAATTTCTTTCAGCTTGCATCTCCTATGCAGAATGTCGTCGACCTGTGTGCACCTTCCTCCACTCTTATTGTCACCCTGTGCTCCTCCATTTTCTTAAAGTAGGTGTTCACCACAGCCATTTCCATCCTTTTTGCAAAATCAACTACCATCTAATGTTCAACCTGATAGACTCTTTGAGCAACAATGCTCAAAGAAAACCTGTTTAGAACATTCCACAGGTGAACAGGTTAATTGGAAACAGGTGAGTGTCATGATTGGTATAAAAGGAGCATCCCCAAAAGGCTCAGCCGTTCACAAGCAAAGATGGGGAGAGGATCACCACTTTGTGAACAACTGCGTGAAAAAATAGTCCAACAGATTAAGAACAATGCTTCTCAACGTTCAATTGCAATGAATTTAGAGATTCCATCATGAATCAGAAGATTCAGAGAATCTGGAGAACTTAATACACGTGAGCGGCAAGGCCAAACACCAGCATTGAATGCCCGTGACCTTCGATCACTCAGGCGACACTTGATTAAAAACCAACATCATTGTGTAAAGGATTACGGCGTGGGCTCAGGAACACTTCAGAAAACTAATGTCAGTTAACACAGTTCATCACGACATCTACAAGTGCAAGTTAAAACTATACCATGCAAAGCGAAAGCCATACATCAACAACATCCAGAAACGCCGCTGCCTTCTCTGGGCCCGAGCTCATTTGAAATGGACAGACGCAAAGTGGAAAGTGTGCTGTGGTTTGATGAGTCCACATTTCAAATTGTTTTTGGAAATCATGGATGTCGTGTCCTCTCGACAAAAGAGGAAAAAGACCATCCAGATTGTTACCAGTGCAAAGTTCAAAAGCCAGCATCTATGATGGTATGGGGGTGTGTTTGTGCCCATGGCATGGGCAACTTACACATCTGTGACTGAATCCTGAAAGGTACATCCAGGTTTTGGAGCAACACATGCTGCCATCCAAGCAACATCTTTTCAGGGACGTCCCTGCTTATTTCAGCAAGACAATGCCAAGCCACATTCTGCACGTTACAACAGCGTGGCTTCGTAGTAAAACAGTGCGAGTACTAGACTGGCCTGCCTGCAGTCCATACATATCACCCATTGAAAATGTGTGGCACATTATGAAGTGCAAAATACGACAATGGAGACCCCGGACTGTTGAATAACTGAAGTTGTACATCAAGCAAGAATGGGAAAGAATTCTACCTACAAAGCTTCAACAATTAGTGTCCTCAGTTCCCAAACGCTTATTGAGTGTTGTTAGAAGGAAAAGTGATGTAACACAGTGGTAAACACACCACTGTCCCAACTTTTTTGAAACGTGTTGCAGGGATCCATTTCAAAATGAGCAAATATTTGCACAAAAACAATAAAGTTTATCAGTTTGAACATTAAATATCTTGTCTTTGTGGTGTATTAAATTGTTTGTAGGTTGAAGAGGATTTGCAAATCATTGTATTCTGTTTTTATTTACATTTTACACAACATCCCAACTTCATTGGAATTGGGGTTGTATAACCGAGGATACAAAATGCAAAACATGCACTCTGGACAATGTCTCCAATCACAGCCACAGAAGCCTGTAACATCTTCTGGGTTGTCTAGGTGTCTTGGTGACTTTCCTCAGGGCCCCTTCACACATAGTACGAATGTGGTCAAATTGCGCATGAAGCAGGAATCGTATGCAATACGTATAAAATCGGAGCTGCCTCCAACGCCTCATACACCTGTTGCTACAACCATTTGTGCACACCAGTGGCTGAAAGACAGAGTGTGCCCTGTGAGAACCCATTCAATCCCTCTTGTGGCAGGTGTCGGCCAAATTCCAGGTGACACACACGAACATCTAACAACGCTCACTTGGCACTTAGAAAACGTGTGGCTATTCACACTATTAGCACGACAACAGTCAGCAGACGATCACTTTTGAACTGGCGGAGAAATTTGTCTAAGTGCCCCCATGACATCACAGAGTCCCCTTGGTCTGTGCGCTGAATGGACAGGGGATGTGGCTGGCTGCCAATAGCATGAGCTGTTGACAACTTTGGTCCTGGACGTCACAGCTGCGGAACACATACCATGTTTTGACAGACATGCGCATGTGTGTGTGCTTGCTGTCCTCACATGGAAATACATAAAAACATATATTGCTTTTGCGATGGGCTGGAGAGCACGCACAGGATACACATTGACAGCCTGCCCCAACTGAAATGGACCATCAGTTCATGGGGACACGCAGCAGATGATCTGAATGTCATGTCTGTTTGACAGGACTGTTGTGTGGGCCGCCCGAAGAGGAGGTACTGCTGGCCCACCACCAGAGGGCGCCCTGCCTGAATGGTGGGCTTCAGGCACCAGAGGGTGCAGTCGCCGCATGAGAACCCCAGGAGCCCGGAGCTGACAGCTGTCACCACTCCTCTAAGTCTGGCAGTCGTAACCTTGTATACTCACAGCTTGGAGCTGGGTGGTGGAAGTTGGAAGGAGTTGGCGTTCCTGCTCCTCACTTATCACTTAAGTATATTATTGGTACTGCACGTACTTAGCGTTCCTCTTTTCCTGGAAGTGGTGGATTATTCCCTCAGGAGGGGACTGTGACTTTGCTGAACTGTTTGCTGGGTGTGCACACACCCACTTGATCTGTTTGTTCTTCCTGCCAGCAGTACCCGATCCGACAGCTGGAGGCGGTGGCCACCTGGGGACTCGGGACTTGGTGGCTTCGGTGTGTTGCAGGTCTCCGCTGGCAGTGGAAATCATGTGGGGCTGACTCTTCTCTTGACAGGCATCTCCTATCCTCGAGCCTGCCCACACGTCACCTGTTGTTTAATTGACTGTTACCTAAAGTCGTATCTGTATTCCGTTGTGCACATTTCACAACATTAAATTGTTATCTTTGACATTGTCATTGTCCGTTCATTTACGCCCCCTGTTGTGGGTCTGTGTCATGACACTTTCCCAACAGGATTTCTTGGCCAATTGTCATGGATCCCGAGGGGCGTCAACCATCGAGTGAACCACCAATGGAAACGCAAGGTGCACAGGCACCAGCAGGAGGCGTATTAGGTGAGCTGCAGCAAATCTTAACCGCCTTCACTGCTCTGGTTGGATTTGGTAACTGAGCAGAATGTTATACTCAATCGGAGGATGAAGGCTGTCACCGCTCAGGTGGAAGCGCACGCGCAGGGTGCTGCTGCAGCACCTCCTCCTGCTGACTGAGTGCCGAATACAGACATTCCTGTGGTCGTTCAACAACCCCCCCCCCCCCCCCCGTCCCCTGAAGCATACATAAGCCCTCCGGAGCCGTACGGAGGTTGTGTTGAGACGTGCGCAGACTTCCTGATGCAGTGTTCGCTTGTCTTTGCACAGCGTCCCGTCATGTACGCGTCTGATGCGAGCCGGGTGGCTTATGTTATAAACTTGCTTTGAGGAGAGGCACGCGCCTGGGCTACGGTGTGGGGGAGCAGAATTCACGGCTCCTAACAACATATGCTGGGTTTGTGCGGGAGTTCAAACAAGTGTTTGATCACCCCATTAGAGGCGAGACTGCTTCGAACGTGCTGCTGTCAATGAGACAGGGGCGTCGGAGTGCAGCCGAGTATGCAGTCGACTTCCGCATCGCGGCAGCGAGGTCTGGCTGGAATACTGTTGCACTCCGCACCGCCTTCATAAACGGACTGTCTCCGGTCCTGAAGGAGCATCTGCTGGCTAAGGATGAGCCGTGGGATTTTGACGGGCTTATCGACCTTGTTATACGGTTAGACAACCGACTAGAAGAACATCGTCGGGAGCGGGGCAAAGAGCGTGGCCGGGCACGAGCCGTCCCTCTTCCTTCCGGGTCCGAAAGGGTGCCACCGTCCCCATGCTCCACAGCCAGAGAGCTCTGTGTGGTAACAGCTCCCCCTGCTGACGAAGCTATGGACACGAGCAGGGCCAAAGTGAAATCAAATAACAGACAACGGAAGCTGGCCCGCGGGGAGTGTTTTTTCTGTGGCTCGAGTGAGCACATACAGAAGAACTGCCCCAAGTGGTTAAACTACAACACCCGCCCTTAGAGACTGGGCTAAGGGTGGGCCATAATACTCACGCGGGGAAACCCCGTAAATCTGCAGCAGTTCCTCGCCTTTCAAATTTCTACCGGAGGTTCATCAAGGGCTACAGCCAGGTAGTTAGCCCCCTGATGGCCCTAACCTCCACTAAAGTCCCCTTTACCTGGTCGGATCAGTGCGAAGCCGCGTTTAGGGAGTTGAAACGCTGGTTCTCGACTGCACCAGTTCTGGTGCAGCCCGATCCCAATCGCCAGTTTGTAGTTGAAGTGGATGCCTCTGACTCAGGGACAGGAGCCGTGCTGTCCCAGAGTGGGGGGTCTGACAAGGTTCTCCATCCTTGTGCCTATTTTTCCCGCAGGTTGACCCCGGCTGAAAGGAACTATGACGTCGGCAATCGGGAACTTCTTGCAGTGAAAGAGGCCCTTGAGGAGTGGAGACACCTGTTGGAGGGAGCTGCGGTGCCATTTACGGTTTTCACAGACCATCGGAACCTGGAATACATCCAGACCGCCAAGCGTCTGAACCCCAGGCAAGCCCACTGGTCACTGTTCTTCGGGCATTTTGACTTCCAGATCACATACCGCCCCGGGACCAAGAATCAACGACCCAACGCCCTGTCCTGGGTACACGAGGAGGAAGTCAAGACCGAGTTGTTGGATCCTCCGGAAACCATCATCCCCGAGTCCACTGTCATGGCCACTCTCACCTGGGACGTGGAGAAGACCGTCCGGGAGGCCCTGGCACGGAACCCGGACCCGGGGACTGGCCCAAAAGACAAACTGTACGTCCCACCAGAGGCCAGAGCTGCAGTCCTGGACTTCTGTCATGGTTCTAAGCTCTCCTGCCACTCAGGGGTGCGAAGAACCGTGGCAGTGGTCCGGCAGCGCTTCTGGTGGGCATCTATGGAAGCCGACGTCCGGGATTATCTCCAGGCCTGTACCACCTGCGCCAGGGGCAAGGCAGACCACCACAGAGCACAAGGACTCCTCCAGCCGTTACCTGTGCCTCATCGCCCCTGGTCCCACATCGGCCTGGACTTGGTCACGGGCCTCCCGCCGTCCCAGGGCATGACAACCATCCTCACGATAGTGGACCGGTTCTCCAAGGCGGCCCAAATTCGTGGCCCTCCCGAAGTTCCCGACGGCCCAGGAGACAGCAGACCTCCTGGTTCACCATGTCATGTGTCTGCATGGGATTCCATCCGACATTGTCTCTGACCGTGGTCCCCAGTTCTCCTCGCAAGTCTGGAGGAGTTTCTGTAGGGAACTGGGGGCCACTGTAAGCCTCTCGTCCGGGTACCATCCCCAGACGAACGGACAGGCAGAGCGGACGAACCAGGATTTGGAGCAGGCCCTCTGCTGTGTGACCTCCGCGCACCCGAAGGCCTGGAGTAACCATCTGGCCTGGATCGAGTACGCTCACAACAGCCAAATCTCATCTGCCACCGGCCTCTCCCCGTTTGAGGTATGTTTGGGGTACCAGCCCTCATTGTTTCCACTTGTTGAGGGAGAGGTCGGGGTGCCCTCGGTCCAGGCCCACCTAAGTAGGTGCCATCGGGTGTGGCGTACTGCCCGCTCTGCCCTACTTAAAGCCCGGACGAGGGCCAAGGCCCATGCAGACCGCCGGCGTTCCCCGGCCCCTGCATACCAGCCTAGACAGGAGGTTTGGTTATCCACCAAGGACATCCCCCTTCAAGTGGAATCCCAGAAACTGAAAGACCAATTCATTGGACCATACACCATACTCAAAGTCCTCCGTCCAGCAGTGGAGCTGGCAGCTTCAGCTTCACTGCGGATTCATCCTGTTTTTCATGTCTCCCATATCAAACCTTACCACACCTCGGAACTCTGCACCCCCGGACTGGCGCCGCCTCCTGCTCGGATCATCGACGGAGAGCCTGCTTGGACCGTGCGCAGGCTCCTGGACGTCCGTCGGAAGGGCCGGGGATTCCAGTATCTGGTGGACTGGGAGGGTTACGGACCTGAAGAGTGTTCCAGGGTGAAGAGGAGCTTCATCCTGGACCCGGCCCTCCTGGCCGATTTCTACCACCCTCACCCCGACAAGCCTGGTCGGGCTCCAGGAGGCACCCATTGAGGGGGGGGTCCTGTTGTGTGGGCCGCCCAAAGAGGAGGTACTGCTGGCCCACCACCAGAGGGCGCCCTGCCTGAATGGCGGGCTTCAGGCACCAGAGGGCACAGTCGCCGCATGAGAACCCCAGGAGCCCGGAGCTGACAGCTGTCACCACTCATCTCATCATTCATCACACCATAAAAGCCTGGCAGACACGTCACATCCCTGCCGAGAAATCAGCTTACCCGACAGGTAAACCTCTCAGCCGTGACTGTGCCGTTCGCACATTTCCTGTTTCTAAGTCTGGCAGTCATAACCTTGTATATTCACAGCTTGGAGCTGGGTAGTGGAAGTTGGAAGGAGTTGGTGTTCCCGCTCCTCACTTATCACTTAAGTGTATTATTGGTACTGCACGTACTTAGCATTCCTGTTTTCCTGGAAGTGGTGGATGATTCCCTCAGGAGGGGACTGTGACTTTGCTGAACTGTTTGCTGGGTGTGCACACACCCATTTGATCTGTTTGTTCTTCCTGCCAGCAGTACCCGATCCGACAGCTGGAGGCGGTGGCCACCTGGGGACTCAGGACTTGGCGGCTTCGGTGTGTTACAGGTCTCCGCTGGCAGTGGAAATCATGTGGGGCCGACTCTTCTCTGGACAGGCGTCTCCTATCCTCGAGCCTGCCCACACGTCACCTGTTGTTTAATTGACTGTTACCTAAAGTCGTATCTGTATTCCGTTGTGCACATTTCACAACATTAAATTATCTTTGGCATTTTCATTGTCCGTTCATTTATGCCCCCTGTTGTGGGTCTGTGTCACTACACTTTCCCAACAAGGACACACATGTCCTATGAGCGGCATGCCACAAGATTATATGACATGCCAACAGTGCAACAAATGCACCACTTTCAGTCACGTATCAGCAGAAATACGCCGTAACAAACGGTGTTTGGTCAATTATCACTGTGCTTTTTTCTCTTTTTTTCCTTGTTGATTTCAGGCATTTTTCCACCCACACCTTTTAAAGGACAGTGATGGTAGTGCAGTGGTAAAGTTTCTGGCTCACAATCAGAGCTTTTGTAAATTTCAGGTTCAAATCCTGTGGGTGGCATAGATTTTTTTATTTTTTTTTTCACAGCAGCTGCACGATGTGGTTGCAGATGCTCCAGCTGCTCAATTTCAATTTATTTTCATTCATATTTCACCAAATCACAACACAATTGCCTCAAGACACTTCACACAAGTAAGGTCTAACCTTACCAACCCCTCGCACTGTGTTCCCGCTGCGACGGTTTTGTACACGCTTGTGCACGACACTGTCATGTGCACAAAACCGTCGCAGCGGGATCGTTCACACCTGCCTGTCGGCTCAATGTTTTCGTGGTTCGCTCATACGAGCTGTTCCACTGTGATTTGCCCTGATTTGTATTTATTCGTACTATGTGTGAACATGGGCGCAATTTGGTGGGGGATAGGGGGACATGTCCCCCCCACCTTTTCAACCAGGGGGGACAGAATGTGGTATGTCCCCCCCACCTTCTGATATGTGTGTACTTGAAACATACTATGCCAGTCTTATGTGCAAACCATGTCAGTCTTATGTGCAAAACCATGTCAGAATAGTATCATTGTTTCTGCAAGTTTGTATTTTTAGCAGCATTGACTTGTTTACAACACCTGTTTCTTGTTTGTCACATTTGTAATTTTCTGGGACTGCATTTGCCCAGATTTTAAACCAAAAATAGTTGCCTCTAGGGACTAGTGTCTACACATAAGTATCAATGGACCATATGCTAATTTACTAAATTCTGAAAGTTAGAAAAGGAAATCAGAAAAGCTATCTGGGACCTCAGAAAGCCCATCTGCAATTATTCCTTGATCTCCAAAATCAGTCTATGCAAGCGAAATTATGTTCAGTATGAGTGTTGTCATTAGTGCCACTTCGAAAATTAAATTCATGATAAGTAATTTATCCTAAACTTATGATCTGTTGTTTTTTCAAACTTATGCAAAAACAAATCTTGAGGAAAAAAATACAGTATGCGAGTAGTTAATAATTATTAAGAGCCTATTCTTTCATATTTATGAATACATTTTACCACATTGCAGTTGTTTTTTTAATGAAAACTCAACCTTTCATTCTTTTTGAATTCTACACATGTGGTGATACCTTACTTACACCAGGATGTTAATAAAATCAGTGCTGGCTATTCTCAGAATAAAGTACTTATATCCACAGTTTCAAATTGCATAAGTCAAATGGTGTCCACTTTATGGTCTTCTCAAAACATTAAAATTACTGTTCTGGATGCTCAGAATGCATCTGAGCTTATCTAGAAACCGTTGGCTTCTGGGGGCCGGCCGCTTTAGGTCCCCAGAAGCCTATGGGCTTCTGCCCTGCGGGCCTCGCACTTTGTCCCCCCCAATTTCTAGTTCTAAATTGCGCCCTTATGTGTGAAGGGGCCCTCACTCTTCTCTTTCTTGCACAGTCGCTCAGTTTTTGAGAACTGTCTACTCCACACTGAAAAAAATGCTACTTTGGATCAACTTAAAAAAATTTATGTAATTTGTTATGGCTATTTTTTTTTTTATTTCTCACAATGTATATTTAGGATTATGTAAAGTGATTCCAGCAGATTTAAACTAGAAACCACAATTTTCCGTTAGACCAATGTAAATAAGTGCTTTGAATGAAGTGCACTGTGTTTCACTTTTTTCAGCACACAGAGTGCCATACTGTCTGTCTTTCTTCTTCTTCTTTGTCTTTCGGCTGTTCCCGTTAGGGGTCGCCACAGCAGATCAATCGTTTCCATCTCACCCTGTCCTCTGTATCTTCGTCTGTCACACCAACCACCTGCATGTCCTCTCTCAGCACATCCATGAACCTCCTCTTTGGTCTCCCTCTTCTCCTCTTGCCTGGTGGCTCCATCCTCAGCATCCTTCTCCCTATATACACTGGGTCCCTCCTCTGCACACTGATGTAAATAAAGCCCAAGAGATATTCAGTGACTTGGAAATTTTCATATATCCATCCTCTGACTTGTCTAAAGAATACTGGCAATAAAACAGATTATTTACAGGTGTTATACCAAAGGGGCCCATTACTTATGCAACCCATCATCTTGACTTTTATATTTTTAATTAATATATATCAAGTTGTAATGATTTGCTTTGAGTTTGAATTTAAGGAAGATAATCTTAGAAAGTTTTACACTGAGAAGCCTGATTTACTTTTTGTGTTTGAAATTGAATACACAAATTCAAATGTGTGAAATTCCAAGGGGCTAAATACTTTTGCAAGGCACTGTATGGTTGTACAAACAATGAGGGCACTGGGCCTGAAAATGGCAACTGCAACAGTTATATACAAGCAATGTGACTTTTGTGATGTGAACAATGGGGCCCCTAGTCCACACCACTGAACCCAGTGTATTCAAATAACATACGTAAAACAGAAAATAGTGAGAAATGTTCTCATTTGAGAAGCCATTTTTGCTTGATATGACCAACAATATAACCCACAATTACTTCCAACACAGTAATCCAATCATATGAATGCTTGTGCTGGTTTGGAACAATAGCCCTATGAACAAACTAAATTTCATGAAATTGCATTTTCAGTCCCAGGGAAAATGGCAAAGCTTGAGTGAGGAAACAAATGGTTTATTGACTAGAAGAGAGCAATCAAGAATAAATGAACAGACAATGTGAGATCAGAGAGACATGTCACAACACACTGATTTGGCTTCAAATGAGTGCCAGCTGTATTTCATGCACTTTTTTGTCAGATTTGGACTCAAATTAAATTAAACTCCATCCATGCATTGTATATCTTGTAATCACTAGAGGTCAGAATGCTGGAAGGTTTCGAGGGAGGAATTGTCCACCTATATGAGTTTGATTAAAGCAGTCATTAAATCCAATTAACATTAACAACACATGCCATAAATCCAAACATTTACAAATGGTCACACACATAGCTGGACTGACTCAGACACATACAAAAAAATACATGCACAGATAGAGTGATATGTACAATGCCAGAATTCAGTAAATATTTGAGAGCACATAATGAAGGAGCCAAACTAATCAGTGGCCACATGAGCTGAGAAGATCATCTGATCCTCATTGGGCTTTTGCAAGAAAATCCAAACAATGCCAAATGTGTCACCTGCAATACACCTATACCTATACAAGATAAATGGCATAGGTAACATAATTATTATGCAATTCAAACAATATACTTTATGTATTTTAAATAAATACTGTCATTATTATTGATTTAGAGTAATTATATTTTATTAATACTAAATACATAAAGCTGAGGATTATGCATTTCAAATAAATAGGATTTATTACAGTAATGAATATGCATCAAGGTTTATTTGGTAAGTTTGTATTAAAATTATCTTTAAAAAAGTAAATAGGAATTTGTCATGCAATAAAATTACATAAATCTTAAAAGTTAGGGTAAATATTTCTGTGAGTGTGTTAGGAAAATGATCTAAAAACACTGATACAGACAACAAATTAGACACCAGAGGAAACAGGTTTCGGTTTCTAATCTTTTGTTATTTAAAGCTTTAAAGGTAGATGTCATACAGAGTGTAGGTCTAAAAACAAATCCGAGTACATTCAGTTTTCATGTCACTTATATACAGTCCCAAGAGGTTCCAAAGTCCATTCAGTGAAATCATTTGATAGTATGACAGTCACTCTCAATGTCCATTGCCGATCATCAGTCATGCACTGATGAAACACTGTCTCGCCTCATCATATAGCATAAGACAATCAGATGAATAGTCCTTTCCTTCTTGTTCATCATGCACTGATGAATGTGTCATCAATCTTATCTGTGTCCTTTGTACACTTCCTCTTCCATGGCATTGTTCAATCAGTTACTACGACAATTATAATGGCAAATATATTTAACAAAGCATTAACTTTTATAACAGGTTCATTTCCCACCTGTGACCTTTCTGTGTGGAGTTTGCATGTTCTCCCTATGTTTGCGTGGGTTTCCTCCAGGTGCTCCAGGCCTCTCTTGCAAAAGAGGTCTTGATCTCAATGTGATGAACCTGGTTAAATAAAGGTTCAATTTAAATTGAATATACAGGTACTGTGATTTTAATTAAATTAAATGTATTAATACAGTGCCAAAACATAATTCATATAGCTGAATGATGAGCCATTGGTGAAAACCAGGGCAGTCACAGAAGGAGCATCCACCCAGACCCCATCCACGCAATGCTCCACAATCCACAAGTCTTTAGCAAGCTCTGAACCTCCACAGCTCCCGTACAGATCTCATGTTCCAGTTAATAATGTGTTTCTTTTTGCTCTTTTGCTGGTCTTTATCTCTGATATATTAAAGCAGTCCATTTACTTTTAACACAGCTACAGAAATTTCACCATGTAACTAACCCCCTTAGAAGTCTATACAGTCAATCGAATGCTGATAATTCATATCATCCTGTGGCAGCCTCATATCACTACCAAAGATCATCAGCTTGGCATGACTGCAACTTTATACAGAGCTAATCTCAACTATACTCATAGTAAAATGTTTTTTTTGTTTTACCAAGACAGTACTGATGCAAAATTGGCTTTCAAGCTCCCTTTTTACAACATGACTGGGCTTTCATAGTTAATGTCCTTACCATCCTACAAGTAAAACCTAAGCCTGAAACGTGTTATTGTTTGACCTATTGTGTGTTGCATGGCACACCATTTGCAGAAGAGAAAATGTTCCACCATTTCCTGAAAAGACAGCTTCTTTTAGGGTAATGGTCTTCTTTTGTTTTGTCATACTGAGATAGGAAATCTAAAATAGCAATTTCAGCAGGTCTTTTTTGAATGATGAACTACAACAGAAAATCATTTTGTTTTTATTTCCCAACATTTCACAGAAGAATGTTTTAGATTGCAGTCAATTGTACTCGGAGCTTGTGGGGAAAAAATGAGCTCCAACTCGGGAAAAGTGCAACTGAACAGGCATTCAAGTTGGAATTCCAAGTTAGAAACTCAGGTATGATCTCTGAAGACTGAGGTCGTGGATCTGACATCACAGTAATGTGGTGGTGCACATAGTGAGCAGTAAACAGAATTGGCTTTTTAATTCATATTTACTGGTATGCGGTGTTTAATGATGGAGTTTATGTAATAAAAGTATTTAACAAGTACTGACTTGAGTTCTGGACTGTCATGTTGCTGTCAGTATGGCGGTGGGTCGCAACTCGTGACAATCCTGTTCCCAAGATGGAAAATAAAAATATCACAGAAAGTAGCCTGATGTCCTTTTCCCATGCAAATGCACTGGAATGCATTTAGATTGGATGTCAAAAATAAAGACTCAGATGTGCGACTTCCATTGCAGCCTTACTAGTTGTACAAACCCCTTAGTAAAAAGTAGGAACACAGCTGCAGCACGTCCATCCCTGAAAACATAAACACGGAAATTTTTCCGTAGCAACTTGCATCTTAAGCCATCTTGACACTTGCACGAATTTGATCCGCACATTGGCACACAATCCTGCATGCCAATGAGTAAATTCATCATAAACTGTGTGTAAACTATGCAAGGCTATTGTTGTGTGGGCCGCCCGAAGAGGAGGTACTGCTGGCCAACACCAGAGGGCGCTCTGCCTGTAGACGGGCTTCAGGCACCAGAGGGCGCAGTTCGCCGCCAGGGACCCTGACAGCTGTCATTCATCATCTCATCTAGCCTTCCATAAAAGCCTGGAGAAGACACCACACCCCGGCCGAGAAATCCTCACAATATCCACAGTCGTGCAGATCCTAATCACACTTAACATCTGAGGTACTCAGGTAAAACTCTCAGCCATCTTTTGTCTTGTTCAGCTAAGCTTACTGTCGCAACGTACTTTGCTGCTAAGCTCGAAAAGCTGTAATTTATATTCTGAGTTTGCAGACGTTTCAGTACACTTGGAGCTGGTCAGGAGGAGTTGGCATTTCCGCTCCTCAGCTGTTAAGTGTGATTAGGATCTGCACGACTGTGGATATTGTGAGAAGTGGGAGGTGGTGTTTTTCTCCCTTCATCATCAGAACTCTGCTGACTGTTTGCTGGGTGTGTGCCGTTCATTTACGCCCCCTGTTGTGGGTCTGTGTCATTACACTTTCACACAACAGCTATGTGTCAATGTGCAAAGAAAATTTTGAAATGTTCAAAATTTCTGGCACGCATAAATTTTGTGCCACTCGCCTGAACTAGTCTTGAACATTGCACAACTTATTTGCAAACACTGCTTGTCAATGCATGTCATTGTTCACAGGGCCCCGCACAGTTTACACAGAGTTTACGACGAGTTTACTCATTGGCACGCAAGATTGCATGCCAGTGTGGGGATCAAATTTGTGCAAGTATCAAGGTGGCTTTAGGAATGTAAAGGTGCCTTGACACTTGCAGTCAAGCTTTGAGTCAAATAACCTTCATCAGGGCATTGCACATAAACAAAAGCAGTTTTGTCTTATGTAACCTATAATTCAATCAATGTAATCAACAAAAAGGGTAACACCTGTATAAGGTTATTAGTGTTCATTTGGGAGTTGTAGTTCAGCAAATTTGTAGTTCTCTAGGTACATCATATTTGTAGTTCTCTAGGTACAGAAGTCCACCTGTATTGCAGTTTTTGCCAGAATTTGTATTTCTGCACGCATGCACGACTGGCCACTCGGTGAAAACACACTTGGGCTGTATGCTTTTCAGTTGAATTCAGCTGGTTTTGTATTGTGTCTGGCTTGTTTGTCCGGCTGATGATCTAGAACTGTCTAGAATGATGAAAATTATTCACCAAGTTGTGGTTGGAGTCTTCAAAAAAGTCAATTTAATGGACAATAATTAATTTCACGGCTTTGACAAAATTGTATGTATTTGTACTGAGTTCCACAATGTTTCCACCGCATAAAAAAGACCACCAAGGGGCACTGCCAGATGAACAACTTTCAGAATAAAACACAATAAATAGATAGGGTACAAGAAAAAAGTAACAATATAGTACCCGAATGTGCAATATATTGAACAATATAAACTTGTTCATTGTATTGCAGCATAATTGGCCCACGTGTAGCCCACAGGTATCAGTTGGTATTGGGATCAGGTGAAATGCAAAAACTGTACTTTTAGCAGCATTCAAAAGTTGCAACAACATGCCAAGTGGCTGGGACACCTGTGGTTGGGATACTGTATTTTCTCTTCAAACTTTCTGCTGTACAAACAAACACACTATATAAATACATACATTATTAATATAATAATATCAAAAATGTTGAACTATCTATTTATGTGTCTTTATCCCTGGGATATGAGCACATTTGTTTCTTGTTGACAAGTACAGTAGCTCAGTGGCAGCAGCTGTGACATCACAAGCTGCAATTGTCTACCTTTTCACATTTAAGGAAATGTATTTATAAATACATTGTGTCATTCTCCTTTATCTGAGTGTGAATCCCCTCAATTCATACAGCACTGGAATCCTGGAGACTGGCCTCACCATCGCTGGACTGTGACTGTGGCAAGGAGACTGTTGAAGGCCATGGCCTGCTGTGGATTGGTTGAGATACTGGGGGACTTGTGGACGTTGCTGAGGTTTTATTCAGAATACAACTGTCCATTAACTATGATGACGCCAACAAATAGTTAATACAATCATTGCATTTATGCCTGTTGGTGTAGCCGCGAGAGCAGGGTATTGTTTTCACTGGTGTGTGTGTGTGTGTGTGTGTGTGGACAAGATAACTCTTTCAAACAATGAGAATATTACTTTGATAGACATCTTGATGTGATTAGGTTTCAGAGTAATTTGTCTGAGAGCGAAGCGCTCTAATGGGGTAATATGGTACTACGAGGTCCCTAAGATAAGATGGGACCTGATTATTCAAAACCTTATAAGTAAGAAGAAGAATTTTAAATTCTATTCTAGCATTAACAGGAAGCCAATGAAGGGAGGCCAACACGGGTGAGATATGCTCTCTCCTGCTAGTCCCCGTCAGTACTCTAGCTGCAGCATTCTGAACCAACTGAAGGCTTTTTAAGGAACTTTTAGGACAACCTGATAATAATGAATTACAATAGTCCAGCCTAGAGGAAATAAATGCATGAATTAGTTTTTCAGCATCACTCTGAGACAAGACCTTTCTGATTTTAGAGATATTGCGTAAATGCAAAAAGGCAGTCCTACATATTTGTTTAATATGCGCTTTGAATGACATATCCTGATCAAAAATAACTCCAAGATTTCTCACAGTATTACTAGAGATCAGGGAAATGCCATCCAGAGTAATGATCTGGTTAGACACCATGCTTCTAAGATTTGTGGGGCCAAGTACAATAACTTCAGTTTTATCTGAGTTTAAAAGCAGGAAATTAGAGGTCATCCATGTCTTTATGTCTGTAAGACAATCCTGCAGTTTAGCTAATTGGTGTGTATCCTCTGGCTTCATGGATAGATAAAGCTGGGTATCATCTGCGTAACAATGAAAATTTAAGCAATACCGTCTAATAATACTGCCCAAGGGAAGCATGTATAAAGTGAATAAAATTGGTCCTAGCACAGAACCTTGTGGAACTCCATAATTAACTTTAGTCTGTGAAGAAGATTCCCCATTTACATGAACAAACTGTAATCTATTAGACAAATATGATTCAAACCACCGCAGCGCAATGCCTTTAATACCTATGACATGCTCTAATCTCTGTAATAAAATTTTATGGTCAACAGTATCAAAAGCAGCACTGAGGTCGAACAGAACAAGCACAGAGATAAGTCCACTGTCCGAAGCCATAAGAAGATCATTTGTAACCTTCACTAATGCTGTTTCTGTACTATGATGAATTCTAAAACCTGACTGAAACTCTTCAAATAGACCATTCCTCTGCAGGTGATCAGTTAGCTGTTTTACAACTACCCTCTCAAGAATCTTTGAGAGAAAAGGAAGGTTGGAGATTGGCCTATAATTAGCTAAGATAGCTGGGTCAAGTGATGGCTTTTTAAGTAATGGTTTAATTACTGCCACCTTAAAGGCCTGTGGTACATAACCAACTAACAAAGACAGATTGATCATATTTAAGATTGAAGCATTAAATAATGGTAGGACTTCCTTGAGCAGCCTGGCAGGAATGGGGTCTAATAAGCATGTTGATGGTTTGGATGAAGTAACTAATGAAAATAACTCAGACAGAACAATCGGAGAGAAAGAGTCTAACCAAATACCGGCATCACTGAAAGCAGCCAAAGATAACGATACATCTTTGGGATGGTTATGAGTAATTTTTTCTCTAATAGTCAAAATTTTGTTAGCAAAGAAAGTCATGAAGTCATTACTAGTTAAAGTTAATGGAATACTCAGCTCAATAGAGCTCTGACTCTTTGTCAGCCTGGCTACAGTGCTGAAAAGAAACCTGGGGTTGTTCTTATTTTCTTCAATTAGTGATGAGTAGAAAGATGTCCTAGCTTCACGAAGGGCTTTCGTATAGAGCAACAAACTCTTTTTCCAGGCTAAGTGAAGATCTTCTAAATTAGTGAGACGCCATTTCCTCTCCAACTTACGGGTTATCTGCTTTAAGCTACGAGTTTGTGAGTTATACCACGGAGTCAGACACTTCTGATTTAAAGCTCTCTTTTTCAGAGGAGCTACAGCATCCAAAGTTGTCTTCAATGAGGATGTAAAACTATTGACAAGATACTCTAACTCCCTTACAGAGTTTAGGTAGCTACTCTGCTCTGTGTTGGTATATGACATTAGAGAACATAAAGAAGGAATCATATCCTTAAACCTAGTTACAGCGCTTTCTGAAAGACTTCTAGTGTAATGAAACTTATTCCCCACTGCAGGGTAGTCCATCAGGGTAAATGTAAATGTTATTAAAAAATGATCAGACAAAAGGGAGTTTTCAGGGAATACTGTTAAGTCTTCTATTTCCATACCATAAGTCAGAACAAGATCTAAAATATGATTAAAGTGGTGGGTGGACTCATTTACTTTTTGAGCAAAGCCGATAGAGTCTAATAATAGATTAAATGCAGTGTTGAGGCTGTCATTCTCAGCATCTGTGTGGATGTTAAAATCGCCCACTATAATTATCTTATCTGAGCTAAGCACTAAGTCAGACAAAAGGTCTGAAAATTCACAGAGAAACTCACAGTAACGACCAGGTGGACGATAGATAATAACAAATAAAACTGGTTTTTGGGACTTCCAATTTGGATGGACAAGACTAAGAGACAAGCTTTCAAATGAATTAAAGCTCTGTCTAGGTTTTTGATTAATTAATAAGCTGGAATGGAAGATTGCTGCTAATCCTCCGCCCCGGCCCGTGCTACGAGCATTCTGACAGTTAGTGTGACTCGTGGGTGTTGACTCATTTAAACTAACATATTCATCCTGCTGTAACCAAGTTTCTGTTAGGCAGAATAAATCAATACATTGATCAATTATTATATCATTTACCAACAGGGACTTAGAAGAAAGAGACCTAATGTTTAATAGACCACATTTAACTGTTTTAGTCTGTGGTGCAATTGAAGGTGCTATATTATTTTTTCTTTTTGAATTTTTATGCTTAAATAGATTTTTGCTAGTTATTGGTGGTCTGGGAGCAGGCACCGTCTCTACGGGGATGGGGTAATAAGGGGATGGCAGGGGGAGAGAAGCTGCAGAGAGGTGTATAAGACCACAGCTCTGCCTCCTGGTCCCAACGCTAGACAGTCACAGTTTGGAGGATCCCAAAAAATTGGCCAGATTTCTAGAAATGAGAGCTGCTCCCTCTAAAGTGGGATGGATGCCGTCTCTCCTAACAAGACCAGGTTTTCCCTAGAAGCTTTGCCAATTATCAATGAAGCCCACCTCATTTTTTGGACACCACTCAGACAGCCAGCAATTCAAGGAGAACATGCGGCTAAACATGTCACTCCCGGTCTGATTGGGGAGGGGCCCAGAGAAAACAACAGAGTCCGACATTGTTTTTGCAAAGTTACACACCGATTCAATGTTAATTTTAGTGACCTCCGATTGGCGTAACCGAGTGTCATTACTGCCGACGTGAATTACAATCTTACCAAATTTACGCTTAGCCTTAGCCAGCAATTTCAAATGTCCTTCGATGTCGCCTGCTCTGGCCCCCGGAAGACAATTGACAATGGTTGCTGGTGTCGCTAACTTCACATTTCTCAAAACAGAGTCGCCAATAACCAGAGTTTGATCCTCGGCGAGTGTATCGTCGAGTGGGGAAAAACGGTTAGAGATGTGAACGGGTTGACGGTGTACACGGGGCTTCTGTTTAGGGCTACGCTTCCTCCTCACAGTCACCCAGTCAGCCTGCCTTCCCGACTGCACGGGGTCTGCCAGGGGGGAACTAACGGCGGCTAAGCTACCTTGGTCCGCACCGACTACAGGGGCCTGGCTAGCTGTAGAATTTTCCACGGTGCGGAGCCGAGCCTCCAATTCGCCCAGCCTGGCCTCCAAAGCTACGAATAAGCTGCACTTATTACAAGTACCGTTACTGCTAAAAGAGGCCGAGGAATAACTAAACATTTCACACCCAGAGCAGAAAAGTACGGGAGAGACAGGAGAAGCCGCCATGCTAAAACGGCTAAGAGCTAGTAGCTACGCTAAGCTAGCGGATTCCCAAACAGGGAATCCGACACTAGACAGGCTGTGGAGCAGCACAGGTAACGCACGACAACAGTGCTAAAATAAAATAAAAATCCACTAGACAGGCTGTGGAGCAGCACAGGTAACGCACAACAACAGTGCTAAAAAATAAAATAAAATAAAAATAAAAATCCACTGGACAGGCTGTGGAGCAGCACAGGCAACGCACGACAACAGTGCTAAATAAAAATCCACTGGACAGGCTGTGGAGCAGCACAGGTAACACACGACAACAGTGCTAAAAAAAAAAAAAATAAATAAAATAAAAATCAAAATCCACTGGACAGGCTGTGGAGCAGCACAGGTAACGCACGACAACGGTGCCAAAACAAAACAAAAAACCACTAGACAGGCTGTGGAGCAGCACAGGTAACGCACGACAACAGTGGTAAAAAATAAAATAAAAATCCACTGGACAGGCTGTGGAGCAGCACAGGTAACGCACGACAACAGTGCTAAAAAAATAAAAAATAAAAATCCACTGGACAGGCTGTGGAGCAGCACAGGTAACACACGACAACAGTGGTAAAAAATAAAATAGAAATCCACTGGACAGGCTGTGGAGCAGCACAGATAACACACGACAACAGTGCTAAAAAATAAAATAAAAATCCACTGGACAGGCTGTGGAGCAGCACAGGTAACACACGACAACAGTAGTAAAAAAAAATAAAAATCCACTGGACAGGCTGTGGAACAGCACAGGTAACACACGACAACAGTTGTAAAAAATAAAATAAAAATCCACTAGACAGGCTGTGGAGCAGCACAGGTAACACACGACAACAGTGCTAAAAAAATAAAATAAAAATAAAAATCCACTGGACAGGCTGTGGAGCAACACAGGTAAAAATCCACTGAACAGGCTGTGGAGCAGCACAGGTAACGCACGACAACAGTGCTAAAAAAAAAATAAAAATCCACTAGACAGGCTGTGGAGCAGCACAGGTAACGCACGACAACAGTGCTAAAAAATAAAATAAAAATCCACTGGACAGGCTGTGGAGCAGCACAGGTAACGCACGACAACAGTGCTAAAAAATAAAATAAAAATCCACTGGACAGGCTGTGGAGCAGCACAGGTAACGCACGACAACAGTGCTAAAAAATAAAATAAAAATCCACTGGACAGGCTGTGGAGCAGCACAGGTAACGCACGACAACAGTGCTAAAAAATAAAATAAAAATCCACTGGACAGGCTGTGGAGCAGCACAGGTAACGCACGACAACAGTGCCAAAAAACAAAACAAAAATCCACTGAACAGGCTGTGGAGCAGCACAGGTAACGCACGACAACAGTGCCAAAAAATAAAATAAAATCCACTGAACAGGCTGTGGAGCAGCACAGGTAACGCACGACAACAGTGCTAAAAAATAAAATAAAAATCCACTGAACAGGCTGTGGAGCAGCACAGGTAACGCACGACAACAGTGCCAAAAAATAAAATAAAAATCCACTGAACAGGCTGTGGAGCAGCACAGGTAACGCACGACAACAGTGCTAAAAAATAAAACAAAAATCCACTGAACAGGCTGTGGAGCAGCACAGGTAACGCACGACAACAGTGCTAAAAAATAAAATAAAAATCCACTGAACAGGCTGTGGAGCAGCACAGGTAACGCACGACAACAGTGCTAAAAAATAAAATAAAAATCCACTGGACAGGCTGTGGAGCAGCACAGGTAACGCACGACAACAGTGCTAAAAAATAAAATAAAATCCACTGGACAGGCTGTGGAGCAGCACAGGTAACGCACGACAACAGTGCTAAAAAACAAAACAAAAATCCACTGAACAGGCTGTGGAGCAGCACAGGTAACGCACGACAACAGTGCTAAAAAATAAAATAAAAATCCACTGGACAGGCTGTGGAGCAGCACAGGTAACGCACGACAACAGTGCTAAAAAACAAAACAAAAATCCACTGAACAGGCTGTGGAGCAGCACAGGTAACGCACGACAACAGTGCTAAAAAATAAAATAAAAATCCACTGAACAGGCTGTGGAGCAGCACAGGTAACGCACGACAACAGTGCTAAAAAATAAAATAAAAATCCACTGAACAGGCTGTGGAGCAGCACAGGTAACGCACGACAACAGTGCTAAAAAATAAAATAAAAATCCACTGAACAGGCTGTGGAGCAGCACAGGTAACGCACGACAACAGTGCTAAAAAATAAAATAAAAATCCACTGAACAGGCTGTGGAGCAGCACAGGTAACGCACGAAACAGTGCTAAAAAATAAAATAAAAATCCACTGAACAGGCTGTGGAGCAGCACAGGTAACACATGACAACAGTGCCAAAAAACAAAACAAAAATCCACTGAACAGGCTGTGGAGCAGCACAGGTAACGCACGACAACAGTGCCAAAAAACAAAACAAAAATCCACTGAACAGGCTGTGGAGCAGCACAGGTAACGCACGACAACAGTGCTAAAAAACAAAACAAAAATCCACTGAACAGGCTGTGGAGCAGCACAGGTAACGCACGACAACAGTGCTAAAAAACAAAATAAAAATCCACTGAACAGGCTGTGGAGCAGCACAGGTAACGCACGACAACAGTGCTAAAAAATAAAATAAAAATCCACTGAACAGGCTGTGGAGCAGCACAGGTAACGCACGACAACAGTGCTAAAAAATAAAATAAAAATCCACTGAACAGGCTGTGGAGCAGCACAGGTAACGCACGACAACAGTGCTAAAAAATAAAATAAAAATCCACTGAACAGGCTGTGGAGCAGCACAGGTAACGCACGACAACAGTGCCAAAAAACAAAATAAAAATCCACTGAACAGGCTGTGGAGCAGCACAGGTAACGCACGACAACAGTGCTAAAAAATAAAATAAAAATCCACTGAACAGGCTGTGGAGCAGCACAGGTAACGCACGACAACAGTGCTAAAAAATAAAATAAAAATCCACTGAACAGGCTGTGGAGCAGCACAGGTAACGCATGACAACAGTGCTAAAAAATAAAATAAAAATCCACTGAACAGGCTGTGGAGCAGCACAGGTAACGCACGACAACAGTGCTAAAAAATAAAATAAAAATCCACTGAACAGGCTGTGGAGCAGCACAGGTAACGCACGACAACAGTGCTAAAAAATAAAATAAAAATCCACTGAACAGGCTGTGGAGCAGCACAGGTAACGCACGACAACAGTGCTAAAAAATAAAATAAAAATCCACTGAACAGGCTGTGGAGCAGCACAGGTAACGCACGACAACAGTGCTAAAAAATAAAATAAAAATCCACTGAACAGGCTGTGGAGCAGCACAGGTAACGCACGACAACAGTGCTAAAAAAATAAAATAAAAATCCACTGAACAGGCTGTGGAGCAGCACAGGTAACGCACGACAACAGTGCTAAAAAATAAAATAAAAATCCACTGAACAGGCTGTGGAGCAGCACAGGTAACGCACGACAACAGTGCTAAAAAATAAAATAAAAATCCACTGAACAGGCTGTGGAGCAGCACAGGTAACGCACGACAACAGTGCTAAAAAATAAAATAAAAATCCACTGAACAGGCTGTGGAGCAGCACAGGTAACGCACGACAACAGCGCTAAAATAAAATAAAAATCCACTAGGCAGGCTGTGGAGCAGCACGACAACAGTGCTAAAAAATAAAATAAAAATAAAAACGAAAGCGTTAGCAAGCTAGTTAGCTTGCCAACGCTGATGAAGGTTAGCTGATAAAAGTGCTCCGTCGCGATGCTTCGACCGTTAGAGGTCTTCTTTAGGCGTTGGAGCACGGTGAAAAAGTAAAAAAAAGTAAAAAAGTTAATTCAAAGAACTCAAACAGCTCAGTTCAAACAGCTAACAGATACAGCAGAACACCGCTGTGCTCCGGATCATTATTATTATCACAGTGAAAACAAATATATATCATATAAATCAAGTATGAAAACAAAACCAATTGAATCTATAACTACGGGTACCACTGAGTACAACAACTAAATCATCACTTACAGCCAGTATGGTTTAGACAAGTCAGGAGATGAGCATAAACATTTCTGAGTCACTGAACATGTCTTGAACTTAATTTCCATCCATCTTTCAGAAATGCAGACAGTATGGTGCAGTCTGTCTGGTGTAGGGAGTACTCAAACACTGAGTTACCATGCAAGAAGAAGACAAGTGGGGGGAGCCAACAAGACCCGTGATAATTCTAAAGCAATTATAGCCATCGGTGGCTGCACTTTGATAGATTGTGCAGAGTGGAAACTTTATCTTTTGCATCACAGCTTCAGCTTCATGGTGGAGTGAAACTGAAAAGGAGTTCTTACAAGAAAATATAAAATCTGGACTCAACTTTCCCATGTGTCAGAACCATTAGTCAAGTACCACAGTGTTTTGTAGAAGAAAAACAGTCATTTTTATCAAAGCTCTGTACAGTGCTGAATCACATCTACTCACTCCAGGAGCTATATTCTCCCTTCCTCAATTTGGAGACACAAGTGGGAGTCAAATCGCTACCCCTTGAATGACTGGGTGCCTCACTGAGCCATAAAGAAAGATCAAATGTAAACATCTCTGATCAAATTTCTAGGAATAAATACACAATGTGAATTGGAGGCTCGGCTCCGCACCGTGGAAAATTCTACAGCTAGCCAGGCCCCTGTAGTCGGTGCGGACCAAGGTAGCTTAGCCGCCGTTAGTTCCCCCCTGGCAGACCCCGTGCAGTCGGGAAGGCAGGCCGACTGGGTGACTGTGAGGAGGAAGCGTAGCCCTAAACAGAAGCCCCGTGTACACCGTCAACCCGTTCACATCTCTAACCGTTTTTCCCCACTCGACGATACACTCGCCGAGGATCAAACTCTGGTTATTGGCGACTCTGTTTTGAGAAATGTGAAGTTAGCGACACCAGCAACCATTGTCAATTGTCTTCCGGGGGCCAGAGCAGGCGACATCGAAGGACATTTGAAATTGCTGGCTAAGGCTAAGCGTAAATTTGGTAAGATTGTAATTCACGTCGGCAGTAATGACACTCGGTTACGCCAATCGGAGGTCACTAAAATTAACATTGAATCGGTGTGTAACTTTGCAAAAACAATGTCGGACTCTGTTGTTTTCTCTGGGCCCCTCCCCAATCAGACCGGGAGTGACATGTTTGAGGCCGCATGTTCTCCTTGAATTGCTGGCTGTCTGAGTGGTGTCCAAAAAATGAGGTGGGCTTCATTGATAATTGGCAAAGCTTCTGGGGAAAACCTGGTCTTGTTAGGAGAGACGGCATCCATCCCACTTTAGAGGGAGCAGCTCTCATTTCTAGAAATCTGGCCAATTTTTTGGGATCCTCCAAACTGTGACTGTCTAGCGTTGGGACCAGGAGGCAGAGCTGTGGTCTTATACACCTCTCTGCAGCTTCTCTCCCCCTGCCATCCCCCTATTACCCCATCCCCGTAGAGACGGTGCCTGCTCCCAGACCACCAATAACTAGCAAAAATCTATTTAAGCATAAAAATTCAAAAAGAAAAAATAATATAGCACCTTCAATTGCACCACAGACTAAAACAGTTAAATGTGGTCTATTAAACATTAGGTCTCTTTCTTCTAAGTCCCTGTTGGTAAATGATATAATAATTGATCAACGTATTGATTTATTCTGCCTAACAGAAACTTGGTTCCCTGATCTCTAGTAATACTGTGAGAAATCTTGGAGTTATTTTTGATCAGGATATGTCATTCAAAGCGCATATTAAACAAATATGTAGGACTGCCTTTTTGCATTTACGCAATATCTCTAAAATCAGAAAGGTCTTGTCTCAGAGTGATGCTGAAAAACTAATTCATGCATTTATTTCCTCTAGGCTGGACTATTGTAATTCATTATTATCAGGTTGTCCTAAAAGTTCCTTAAAAAGCCTTCAGTTGGTTCAGAATGCTGCAGCTAGAGTACTGACGGGGACTAGCAGGAGAGAGCATATCTCACCCGTGTTGGCCTCCCTTCATTGGCTTCCTGTTAATGCTAGAATAGAATTTAAAATTCTTCTTCTTACTTATAAGGTTTTGAATAATCAGGTCCCATCTTATCTTAGGGACCTCGTAGTACCATATTACCCCATTAGAGCGCTTCGCTCTCAGACTGCGGGCTTACTTGTAGTTCCTAGGATTTGTAAGAGTAGAATGGGAGGCAGAGCCTTCAGCTTTCAGGCTCCTCTCCTGTGGAACCAGCTCCCATTCAGATCAGGGAGACAGATACCCTCTCTACTTTTAAGATTAGGCTTAAAACTTTCCTTTTCGCTAAGGCTTATAGTTAGGGCTGGATCGGGTGACCCTGGACCATCCCTTGGTTATGTTGCTTTAGACGTAGACTGTGTTTCATAATTATTGTATGGCCTTGCCTTGCAATGTGGAGCGCCTTGGGGCAACTGTTTGTTGTGATTTGGCGCTATACAAGAAAAAAGTTGATTGATTGACTTATTCATGAACTGAAGAGTTTGTAATTCAAGTCCCAGATATGTACACATGTCCTTGATCAATGTAAAGTCAATTGGAGGCATCCCATTTGAACAATCTAGTCAAATGTCAACATTAATTTACTTTCAATTTATGCGTAGAAATTATAACCAGGAACTTTTTTTGTGTTTTGTTTTTTAAATGTTATTTTCACTCCAACAACCCCCCCCCCCCCCCCCCCCCCCCATGTACAGCTAGGTGAACTAGGACAATGAAATTGCCAATTGAATCTGACATTGAATTTTATATTGGATGTAGTGGTGCCCCAATAATATTATTAGGTCTTTGTTCTATCATATTCATGAAATTTATATTGGTTGGGGATTGCAGAAGCACCAGTAGTGGCGATGCTGACAATGTTCACTTTATTCTATAATAATATGTATATGTCCTGGACATGAACAGGGGAAAGTCACCATGTCATTTAGGTCCTTCAAAGTTTTTTTCAGCAAACAGTTCTTGGGAGCAATGACATGGCTAAAACCCTTCATCTTCTGGGGGCTTCGCCCCCCACACTGCTCTACTACAAGACCTGTTGACGCCTCACCATTTTAATTTTTTTCTTTATTTGCCTCTCATCTACCTGGAACCATGTCATTTAGGTCCTTCACACTTTATCTCAGAAAATGGTTTGGAGGAGCATTAGCATGGATAAAAACTTTCAGCTTCTGGGGAGCTTTGCTCCCCCCACCCTTTCCATTACGACACTGTTGACACACCACCATTTTAAATATTTTTCTTTATTTGTTTCTCATATGGCTTGAAGGTCCTTACCATCTAACCATGTCATTCAGGTCCTTCAGACTTTTATTCAGTAAATGTTCTGGGGAGCATTAACATGGCTAAAACTCTTCCGCCTCTGGAGAGCGTCACCCCCCAGACTCCCCAACTACAGCACTCTTAATCCCCTGCTATTTCATTCATTTTTCTTTATTTGCCTTTCACATGACTGGAAGGTCCTCATCATGACATTTAGGTCCTTCAGACCTTTTTTCAGTAAATGGTTCTGGGGAGCATTAGCATGGCTAAAACTAGGGATGCTCCGATCATGTTTTATTCAACTGATTCCGATCAGCCTTGAGTGCAATCACTCATAGAATCACTGATTCCGATCACATGGACTGACTGTAATTTTTTTGATTTAGTTAGGATGACTGGTCCTGTTCTGGCTACAAAAAATCACTTTAATTTAGACAAAAACACATTGCAGGTAACAAAACATACAAAAACCTTGCAGGCACAATGTGGCAAATATTCAATCAAAAAGACAACTGAACAACACCTCATTTTACCTGCTGTCAGTAGCACAATCTTTAACAGATTGAAACCATTAAGGCTCTCAAAAAGTGCAGAAAGTCAAATAAATAAGAGGAAATATATCTCACAGTATCATAAATCAAACAAGAGCAATCCAAGATTTCTTACATCCTCCAATCCAGATGTGGATCACCTCCAAAATTCAGTGGAGTGTTCCATGCCCTAATATGTATCTGTGGTGATTTGATGAGAATCCATGAAGTAGTTTTGATGAAATCTTTAAAACCCTATAAAGTGAAATCCTGAGCCAGAATCTGGATCCAGATCCAGATCACCTCCAAAATTCAGTGGAGTCTTGGATGCCCTAATATCTATCTGTGGTTTAAATTTAGTGAGAATCCATAAAATTTCCATTTTTGCACCCTTCATCCTTGACCCAAAATGCATAACCATGCCAAACGGCAAATGTCAGCTCTCCCCGGTTTTTGTGTGATCAAAGCCATACACACGCACATATACAGACACAGAGGCCACGTGGCTATTATCATAGAGGTGCTTTTAACTTCTTCGTGGAAGAGAATTTGCTCAAAAATTTTGTTGTTGTTTTTTTTAAATCATGTATACTCTGTTCACACAGGTGCAAACTCACATCTGGAATCCTCCCAGTACAAATACAACCTGATATCGAGGCCATTGAGCAGCGTCACTGAAGCAGTTGGGGATTAAGTACCTTGGTCAAGGGCCTGAACTCTGAGTGCCATTCATTCAGTTTCCCCATCTTGTCTGACATTTAGATCACTTGCCCTTTATACAAAATAAATTAACGTCATAGATCATAATTCAGGATTTTACTGTGGGAGTAAGCCAGATCTTAAATCAGCACATCAAAAGCCAAACAAATGGGAACGTCCTGAAGTAATGGCTGAGTAAATACATGAAAATAAGCATGAAATGCCAGTGAATGGATTTAGTAAAAGGTAGATGTATGGGTTCTCTCCTCAGTACAAATATCTGTTCTTAATGAATGTCTTCCCTGCAGGCTGTGTGCTGGACAGTTGTCCATTTTCAGCTCAGTTTGTCTTTCCCATGGGAGCCATTGGGCCCTACGTCATTCCACGTGGTAGCAACAGGCCTTAGAGGGTTACAAAGAAATTTCACAAGATGCCGCTGATTAGCTTGTATGGAATTGCATTTTTGATTTCTGAGGCGCTTATGCTAACCATATGACAAGAAAATGCAGTGAAGTCGGGTCCTATGGTTTCAGTACTGTATCGTTCCAACATAGAGACAATGAAAGCTCAAGTATGAGTAAATATGAAAGATAAAAACTATAATGCTTTGGTAAATTGCTGCCAGAGTGCAGAGTTATGATAATCTCACTTAGTGTTTGTTTACAAGTCTGCACCAGTTGGTCAACCCATGATCGGAACAAAATATGATTGCTGTCGCCCAGAGCCGGCCCAAGACATACGCCAACTACGCGGTCGCTTAGGGCCTCCACGCCACCAGGGGGCCCCAAGAGCACCGAGACATTGTGATAAAAAAGTAAATATATACATGAAATTAAAATAATATTGAATAATTTAAACAAAATTGTATTGCACCCGAAAAAAATAGATTAATTTTGACAAAATACCAATACTAGGTTAACTGATGCCTCCTGTTGGCTGCTGCCACCGTTGGGCAAATTTAGATGCACCGCTTGGGTCAGGTGGTCGATGACTAATCGTGAGGAACGAAGTGAGTGCAAGTCATGTCTCAGAAAAGAAATTATCCCTCTGGAGCGGAGAAAAGAAAAAAGAAGAAGTTGGAAGACGAGAAAAAACAACAAGACAAAGGTGGGTTTGCATGTCCAATATTACAATTTTTGTTGTCATTATTTGCGAAATGCTCCGTTCATTTAGTGTAAAGTGCTTTAGGTGTCTTAAAGTCAGAGGCTATTGCTCTAAGACTGCAAGGGAAGCTCAGCTTCCCCTAAAATGTCAAAAAATAAGTGATCAAATACTGTTGTGTGTACGTCATTGACTAAATATGTGCTACAACGCGCTCAACTTTTGTTCAGAATCAGCTTCTTATCACTGGTAACGATGCGGCTTTCCTCTCACTCAAACCCGCAGCTTCACAGTGCTTTAAACAGTGTGGACGCTGACGTCCACAGACTTCAATAGCGACACAAATCAAATCAAATCACTTTTATTTATATAGCGCCAAATCACAACAAACAGTTGCCACAAGGCGCCTTATATTGTAAGGCAAGGCCATACAATAATTACGGAAAAACCCCAACGGTCAAAACGACCCCCTGTGAGCAAACACTTGGCAACAGTGGGAAGGAAAAACTCCCTTTTAACAGGAAGAAACCTCCAGCAGAACCAGGCTCAGGGAGGGGCAGTCTTCTGCTGGTACTGGTTGGGGCTGAGGGAGAGAACCAGGAAAAAGACATGCTGTGGAAGAGAGCAGAGATCAATCACTAATGATTAAATGCAGAGTGGTGCATACAGAGCAAAAAGAGAAAGAAACACTCAGTGCATCATGGGAACCCCCCAGCAGTCTAATTCTATAGCAGCATAACTCAGGGATGGCTCAGGGTCACCTGATCCAGCCCTAACTATAAGCTTTAGCAAAAAGGAAAGTTTTAAGCCTAATCTTAAAAGTAGAGAGGGTGTCTGTCTCCCTGATCTGAATTGGGAGCTGGTTCCACAGGAGAGGAGCCTGAAAGCTGAAAGCATGCAGCGAAACGAGACGAGTCATTGAATAAATGCTGGGCTTTGTCCCGCCCATTGGACGCTCAGCGTGTCTGGGGGTCTATGGGGCAGTGGGCTGGCCTCGGCTGGCCCGGACGCTCAGCTTCTGCATGATGACTGGATGATCTGTCTGAGGCTGAATCCCTTTTTGATTCACAGCGAAATGAGCGAGTCAGCGATCTTTTGGTGTAAACATCCGTGGGAGCATTTTCACTCTGTTCTGAGTTGAACCTGAGACTTTCCTAATCCTCTTAGCGGCATTTTCTTTGTTAAAAACGACTAGCGACAAATCGAGCTTCTATTTCTGGTGGGTTTTTTTGTAGCTGCTTGTGTTTGGAGACTGACTTCTATCACTCTTTTTGACTTCTATCGCAGTTTCTGTCCCTACCGAGCAGCGGGTGCTGCTGAACTCCTCCACCGTCACAAAGCACTCCACAAGGTGGACAAACTTCACACTAGCCTCGCGCCAGTCCCAGCTAGCGAGCTAGCTAGGTGGCAAGCTGCGCATAATGGCAGACAATTTTAATGTTGTGGACCAGATTTTGGCGAAGCCATTTTATAGTCTTCCTTACAAAGAAAAACTTAAACAGCAGGGCAGATCAACTCCTCAGATTAATTTGGTGCAAAAGGTGGGGAAAAGTAACTCAGCTCTCAATGGTTTGCAGGACAAAGTTAAAGCAATAGCCCCCAGTGCAATGTTTGTGCATTGCTATGTACAAACATTGCTGTTATGTTGTGGATTTCTATGTTCATTTTGGAGATTATTTAAGTATTGTATTTATTATTTAAGTATTTAATTTTGATTACAACTTTATTTTTCTGTAAGATAATGTGAATTTCATTTGATTGTATTTTGTATTTGGATATTGAACATTTTGCACACCATTGCATATCTGAAAGAAATTAAACTATTTACGTGTTTACTATAAATGCAGTCTCCTGCCTGCTGATGTTACTTTCAAATAGTTTAATGAGCCATACTTATACATCACTCTGTATGTAGAAGTTAATTAAAACATATTTATGAGTTTGCTACCCCTTTAAGGTTAAAAACAAGGCAATTACAAATAATGCTAATGATTGTGGGTACATTACACACGTAACAGTGTAGCCTATGGAATAATGAGGCATCTGGTGCTGAGGTGATGGTAGGGGAGCCCCCAAATGAAATTCTGCTTAAGGCCCCATAAAGGCTTGGGCCGGCCCTGATATCTATCTGCAATAGTAAGGTTTCCGTATCGTTCCTCTTCCAAATATACTCTACAAATATATGGACCTGATTGACACCCTGAAATATTATAGAACATCTGTCCATGATGGAATGGAGGTAAGATATAGTGACCTGGATATCTTCCCCCCACCCCTACCCCAATATCAAGAATTCTGTACAATATAAGTAGGATGAAATGGGTGATAATACATTAGACTTGCTTTGCAGGGGTTGGGGGGGGGGGGTTATCCAGGCTAGGATATCTTAAGCCCAAGCACATCCTTCCTACATGTACTGTAGGAAGGTAGAATGATACTATACATCAGATTTGAGAGAATTTATCCAGGTCAGGATATCTTACGCAAAAGTGGGAAGATCCGATAATACATGACCAGGGAAGAAATTATACGAGGTCTGTCAATAAAGTAACGGTCCTTTTTATTTTTTTTCAAACACTATATGGATTTGAATCACGTGCGATTATATCAGCCAACCTTGAACCCTCATGCGCATGCATGAGTTTCTGCATGCCTGTTGGAGGCGTCATTCGCCTGTGGGCAGGCTTTGAGTGAGCACTGGTCCACCCTTCTCGTCTTTTTTTTCATTGTTCAGGAATGGCTCAGAGACTGCCGCTTTGCTTGATCAAAATTTTTTCAAAAACTGTGAGGCACATCCGAGTGGACACCATTCGAGAAATTCAGCTGGTTTTCTGTGAAAATTTTAACGGCTGATGAGAGATTATGGAGTGTTACTGTCACTTTAAGGACTCCCCATGGAGCCGCAGGGCGCACTGCGCCCCGAGCCGCCGTTGTCTGCCTGTTTCGAGCTGAAAACTTCCAAATTTAAGCCTCTGTTGACCCAGGACGTCGTGAGAGAACAGAGAAGTCTCAGAAGAGGTCGGGATCAGCAGTTTATCCGGACATTCCACTGTTAAAGGAGATTTTGTAATGAAAGACGTGCGGACGGATTCGCACGTCGGCACCCCAGCCGGCGCAGCGCGGCGCCACAGTCAAAACACCTCCGTGTTGATAACCATTCCTAAGATTTAGTCGGATTTCGATGGCTTTTAGTCGAGTGAGTATCCGAGAAATTGTTTAACAGCTGGGCATGTTCCAACTTATTCTGTAAGGCTTCCAATGGAGGTGTTTTGCTGTGGCACCGGGCCATGAGCGGCTGCACGCCGACGTGCAAATCCGTCCGCACGTCTTTCATTACAAAATCTCCTTTAACAGTGGAATGTCCGGATAAACTGCTGATCCCGACCTCTTCTGAAACTTCTCTGTTGTCTCACGACGTCCTGGGTCAACAGAGGCTTAAATTTGGAAGTTTTCAACTTGAAACAGGCTGGCGACGGCGGCTCGGAGCGCGGCGCTCTCAGTACTGCAAGTATGTTGGCCTTAGCTTTAAAGCACACACCCAAGTCACCCTTTATTACACTACAACCCAATGCACAAAAAAACTGCATTAATCAATCTCCAGAATCCAGGATAATTAACTTGATAACTTTGAGATTGGTGGAGATTTGAGCAGTGGGTGCATTTTTAATACAATGTTGGAGGAGGGAAGCTATTTTCTTTATGCCTTGAGTTGGCAGGCTGGGCTGAAGGTACTAGTTGATGGTCAAAACCTGCTGTTTCCTTTGTAGGTTTTATCACCAATGAGGCTACATGTGTTTCTAACTCAACATAATTGATCAACATATTGATTTATTCTGCCTTACAGAAACCTGGTTACAGCAGGATGATTATGTTAGTTTAAATGAGTCAACACCCCCGAGTCACACTAACTGCCAGAACGCTCGTAGCACGGGCCGAGGGCGGAGGATTAGCAGCAATCTTCCATTCCAGCTTATTAATTAATCAAAAACCCAGACACAGCTTTAATTCATTTGAAAGCTTGACTCTTAGTCTTATCCATCCAAATTGGAAGTCCCAAAAACCAGTTTTATTTGTTGTTATCTATCGTCCACCTGGTCGTTACTGTGAGTTTCTCTGTGAATTTTCAGAACTTTTGTCTGACTTAGTGCTTAGCTCAGATAAGATAATTATAGTGGGCGATTTTAACATCCACACAGATGCTGAGAATGACAGCATCAACACTGCATTTAATCTATTATTAGACTCAATTGGCTTTGCTCAAAATGTAAATGAGTCCACCCACCACTTTAATCATATCTTAGATCTGTTCTGACTTATGGTATGGAAATTGAAGACTTAACAGTATTCCCTGAAAACTCCCTCTGTCTGATCATTTCTTAATAACATTTACATTTACTCTGATGGATACCCAGCAGTGGGGGAATAAGTTTCATACACTAGAAGTCTTTCAGAAAGCGCTGTAACTAGGTTTAAGGATATGTTTCCTTCTTTATGTTCCCTAATGCCATATACAACACAGTGCAGAGTAGCTACCTAAACTCTGTAAGTGAGATAGAGTATCTCGTCAATAGTTTTACATCCTCATTGAAGACAACTTTGGATGCTGTAGCTCCTCTGAAAAAGAGAGCTTTAAATCAGAAGTGCCTGACTCCGTGGTATAACTCACAAACTCGCAGCTTAAAGCAGATAACCCGTAAGTTGGAGAGGAAATGGCGTCTCACTAATTTAGAAGATCTTCACTTAGCCTGGAAAAAGAGTCTGTTGCTCTATAAAAAAGCCCTCCATAAAGCTAGGACATCTTACTACTCATCACTAATTGAAGAAAATAAGAACAACCCCAGGTTTCTTTTCAGCACTGTAGCCAGGCTGACAAAGAGTCAGAGCTCTATTGAGCCGAGTATTCCTTTAACTAGTAATGACTTCATGACTTTCTTTGCTAATAAATTTTAACTATTAGAGAAAAAATTACTCATAACCATCCCAAAGACGTATCGTTATCTTTGGCTGCTTTCAGTGATGCCGGTATTTGGTTAGACTCTTTCTCTCAGATTGTTCTGTCTGAGTTATTTTCATTAGTTACTTCATCCAAACCATCAACATGTCTATTAGACCCCATTCCTACCAGGCTGCTCAAGGAAGCCCTACCATTATTTAATGCTTCGATCTTAAATATGATCAATCTATCTTTATTAGTTGGCTATGTACCACAGGCTTTTAAGGTGGCAGTAATTAAACCATTACTTAAAAAGCCATCACTTGACCCAGCTATCTTAGCTAATTATAGGCCAATCTCCAACCTTCCTTTTCTCTCAAAAATTCTTGAAAGGGCAGTTGTTAAACAGCTAACTGATCATCTGCAGAGGAATGGTCTATTTGAAGAGTTTCAGTCAGGTTTTAGAATTCATCATAGTACAGAAACAGCATTAGTGAAGGTTACAAATGATCTTCTTATGGCCTCAGACAGTGGACTCATCTCTGTGCTTGTTCTGTTAGACCTCAGTGCTGCTTCTGATACTGCTGACCATAAAATTTTATTACAGAGATTAGAGCATGCCATATGTATTAAAGGCACTGCGCTGCGGTGGTTTGAATCATATTTACCTAATAGATTACAATTTGTTCATGTAAATGGGGAATCTTCTTCACAGACTAAGGTTAATTATGGAGTTCTACAAGGTTCTGTGCTAGGACCAATTTTATTCACTTTATACATGCTTCCCTTAGGCAGTATTATTAGACGGCATTGCTTAAATTTTCATTGTTACGCAGATGATACCCAGCTTTATCTATCCATGAAACCAGAGGACACACACCAATTAGCTAAACTGCAGGATTGTCTTACAGACATAAGGACATGGATGACTTCTAATTTCCTGCTTTTAAACTCAGATAAAACTGAAGTTATTGTACTTGGCCCCACAAATCTTAGAAACATGGTGTCTAACCAGATCCTTACTCTGGATGGCATTACCCTGACCTCTAGTAATACTGTGAGAAATCTTGGAGTCATTTTTGATCAGGATGTGTCATTCAAAGCGCATATTAAACAAATATGTAAGACTGTTTTTTTGCATTTACGCAATATCTCTAAAATTAGAAAGGTCTTGTCTCAGAGTGATGCTGAAAAACTAATTCATGCATTTATTTCCTCTAGGCTGGACTATTGTAATTCATTATTATCAGGTTGTCCTAAAAGTTCCCTGAAAAGCCTTCAGTTAATTCAAAATGCTGCAGCTAGAGTACTGACGGGGACTAGAAGGAGAGAGCATATCTCACCCATATTGGCCTCTCTTCATTGGCTTCCTGTTAATTCTAGAATAGAATTTAAAATTCTTCTTCTTACTTATAAGGTTTTGAATAGTCAGGTCCCTTCTTATCTTAGGGACCTCATAGTTCCATATCACCCCAATAGAGCGCTTCGCTCTCAGACTGCAGGCTTACTTGTAGTTCCTAGGGTTTGTAAGAGTAGAATGGGAGGCAGAGCCTTCAGCTTTCAGGCTCCTCTCCTGTGGAACCAGCTCCCAATTCAGATCAGGGAGACAGACACCCTCTCTACTTTTAAGATTAGGCTTAAAACTTTCCTTTTTGCTAAAGCTTATAGTTAGGGCTGGATCGGGTGACCCTGAACCATCCCTTAGTTATGCTGCTATAGACTTAGACTGCTGGGGGGTTCCCATAATGCATTGAGTGTTTCTTTCTCTTTTTGCTCTGTATGCACCACTCTGCATTTAATCATTAGTGATTGATCTCTGCTCCCCTCCACAGCATGTCCTTTTCCCGGTTCTCTCCCTCAGCCCCAACCAGTCCCAGCAGAAGACTGCCCCTCCCTGAGCCTGGTTCTGCTGGAGGTTTCTTCCTGTTAAAAGGGAGTTTTTCCTTCACACTGTTGCCAAGTGCTTGCTCACAGGGGGTCGTTTTGACCGTTGGGGTTTTTCCGTAATTATTGTATGGCTTTGCCTTACAATATAAAGCGCCTTGGGGCAACTGTTTGTTGTGATTTGGCGCTATATAAATAAAATTGATTTGATTTGATAATTACTAATTGTGTAATTATAAATCCAAGAAAATAACAAACGTTTGTGGACGAGGTTGCAGTGTCACTGTTCTACCACTAGATGTTGTGCATACGTACAATCAGGCCCATACACATGCACATTTCTAATTCCAAGTCAACAAATCCCATACTTTGTGTAGAAATGTTCGTACACACGGTTTAAGCAAAGGTCTGTGCATACGAACGCTTGATAAATGAGGCTACTGGTCTACAATGGGTGAGGAAGTTAAGGAGTGTTTTTCTGCTGGTATATTGCTGTTTTTCTGCTGGTATATTGCTGTCGCCTTTTTTCCTTTATACTCATCTCCTTCATGACAGAACTGCGTTTCTGCAAATGTGTTTTCCATTACTCCTCCTCCACTCTCTTATTATCTCTCTCAAACACTTCACTTCTCTACAATTACAAACACACTCCACAGGAGTCAGGGTCAATCACACTCCCTCATGTGCATCTGTGGTTGATCCATCAATTGAAACCAAAAGAAAATTACACAGATGAGGATTTGAGGATGCTAGTATAGAATCAACAAAGCTGCAGTGGTTAATCTTTGCTTTGATCTTAAACAGAGCTCTGTCAGACTGATTCATTTTTGGGATGAGAAGCTTATTTTGGAATACATTGTAGTCTCTAAGATTAGAGCTGTTGGAATCGAGAAAACTGAAATATATCAAGGCTAGTGAGAGAATTAAAACATTTTTCCCCAAAATACATGAACTCATTTAAGTTATATCATCAACAAATACAACCACAAATCAGAAAAAGTTGGGATGACATGGAAAATGCAAATAAATTCTCACAGATCCTTACATTTGTTGTTACTTCTATTTCATTGCAGACCCTATGAATCCAAGATATTTCATTTTATGTGTGGTCAGTTACACTTAACTTTTTAACTATACATCCATTCCTGCATTTCAGGCCTGCAACACATTCCAAAAAAAGTTGAGATGAGGCCAATTTTGGAAAAGTAAGGAGGTTTTAAAAATTACGTTATTATTATTATTATTGTTATTATTATGTTATTATTATTACTGTCAAGGATTTTATATAGTTCATGCTTATATTATCCTTTATTTTATATAGTTCATGCTTATATTATCATTTATTTCCTTTTATGACTACATGTACTTTTCCTCTTTGTGAGAAGAGGAGGTTTTAAAAAGAAAGACTTGTTGTCTGCATTCTTCATGATTGAGCAAACTATTTTTCATTTTGCATAAGTGCCTTATCCTGTTTTTGACGAGCCACAAGGCTCATGTCGCAGGAATGGAAGGTTTCAGCTGCTACCTTGCCTTGCTATCTCCCTCATGCAGACATGACTCGTGTGTAACCTCTCCCTGACTGTTCTTGTTTGTTTTTTTCTCATGTTGGTGAACTAAATAAAAAGCCGAGCCAGAGGAGGGGATTTTAGGAGAGCTTTGGAGCTGAGCATTTACAAGCTGCTCCTGCCCGCTCTTAGCCCTCCTCCTCTGCACAGAGTATAAAATATATTTGTCTCTCTCTGACTGGTTTCTTTACAGTGTCTGTGCCTCTCATTTCTTTAAAACAGGGTGCAAACCCAACAGTTTTTTCCTGGCGCCCAACGTGGGGCGTCGACAGATCTTCTCGAGCAAACAGAGGGAGACGCACCGCTGACAGCGCGCACTGAAGAAAGTCCTGAGGAGTGAATTCTCCATCGGGCCGGTGACCATAGACATCCACCTCCGCTCACCGTAGTAGACTGACGACGCCTCCGAACCAAATGAGAGGTGCAACAAATTAACGTAAGTAATTACTGCCTGCCTGTGAGGATAAAATAACGATAACGTGGGTAATAAAGTGCGGGGGAGGGAGTTAGAGTCTCCGATCCTGCCAGCACATTTGGCGGAGGGGTTCGAGTCCCCATCCGGAATAAAGTGCGGGGGAGGGAGTTAGAGTCTCCGGTCCTGCCGGCACATTTGGCGGAGGGGTTCGAGTCCCCATCCGGCTAAGAAATACAGGAGGAGTAAAAATAAAATTCAGGAGAAGCAGTTAGAGAGATGTGAATTAATTGAATATTCCAAAAGTGAAACTAAGTGTGTTTGTGGTATGAATGTGAGAGAATGGGACTGTGAGTGACTGAAGCACGGACAGCTTGATATCCCATTTTATCAGGGGACAAAAGTGAAGCTGTCGTCTGCAAAGTAGGTCATTTTAAGTCCATACGCACCACACTCACATATTCCTGACGAGTCTGCAAAGAGGGGGATTCCAAGGAAGGTCCGCCCCACGGGGTAGAAGCTTGACCTGAACTTTGCAGAGTGAAGGGGAATAGGTGACCAACATGGGAAACACATGCACAGAAAATAAGCCCCTATTTCAGGGCGACGAAAAATACATGCACAAACGCAATCCGGAAAATCTGAAGTACATAACTAAATGGAAAAAGAAATATGGCTTTTCAGGTAAATTGGTTGTGCCAGACTGTGAAGGTTTGGTGTTAAAACGTACGGCAGCAGCAGCAAATAAAAAGGGTAACAGGAAAGCAAGAAAAGAAGGAGAAATAGAGTGTGCAAAAGTATGGCTCAGTGAAGCACAGATTGAGAGTAGAGGCCATAAAGAGGAAGAAAGACGAGAAAGGAAAATCCGAGGGGAAAGTAATGTTTGTAAAACCTGAAGACAATGAGACGGCCGTGAGAGGCCGTGATGTAAATCCACCCCTGCAGCCACAAAATCAGGCTGCAGCAAGACAAGCGGCGCCAACAGTGGCTCCACCACTGGTAAAGGACCCGATTTTTGACCCTAATTATCCCCAGGGGAGTTCTGAAGGTCCGTCATATGACCCAATAAGCTCACTGTATCCAAATCCATTTTTGGATAATCAGAGGGTAGAATTTTCAACTGTATTGACCCCGCCTGCGGCAACAAATTCTTTAATGCCAGAAAAATACATTTTGAGAGACAGGGCTATGATTAAGCCGCCTCTAAAATACAGTTTCAATATATCCCCAGATCACAGTTTTATTGCTCCAATGATCCAGGTCCCAAACCCAAATATAGCTCAAGGACAACCGCCATTCCTTCATGTCTTCCGTCCATGGACACCAGAAGAGGCAGCAAAGGCCGTGTCTGGCCTACCAGACCCACAAGCTGATGTGGAAGAGTGGGTAAAAGGAATAGAAGATATTATAAAAGCGTATAGGTTGAATGGCTGTGAAATAGGACAGGCCGTACAATTGGCTCTGGGATGAAACTGGGTCCACGTGAGAGGGACATTTGAGGAATGAGGAAGATCCAGCAGCGGCATTACAGGCTCAAATAACCGATCTAATGACCAGAGTTAAAAACAAGTTTAAACAGAAAGCGGACTATGGTAAAATTAATGCGTGTAAACAAAAGGCAGATGAGGATGTGGATGATTATAATTAGCGTTTAGGGACAGTTTTCCGTGCAAACAGCGGTATACCGCATAGTGATGATCAAGCAGGAGCATATCAAAATCAGCTGAAACAAGCCCTCCTGAATGGTTTGAAGCCAGAAATTAGTGCATGGATCAAAAAGCACAATGTGACTACTGACTCGGATGATATGACTAAGATACTGGATTGGGCAAGACATGCAGCAAAAGTGACCGGACAGACAAAACCCAAAACTTCTGTCTTTGTGACTGAAGATTTTTCTGAAATCTTCCATCAAATGGGAGGCTTTAGGGGCCAGGGCCGGGGTCGTGGACGCGGCCGTGGTCGAGGAGGTTTTGGAGGTGGCGGGCGTGGTCGTCCCAATTCAGGCCCACAGGAGAGTACCTGTTGGAAGTGTGGAGAATTTGGCCATTGGCAAAGGGACTGTCCCCACCAACGTCCGCCTAAAGTGGTGAGACCATCGGCCCCTCCTCAGTCACAATGACTAGAAGAAGGTGAAAATGGAGAAAAAGTCAGAGTGACTGAACTGGACGTGACAACAAACACACCAATAAGTGACAACATTGATGAGTTACCAGAAAAACAGATAACAATCACAGTGGATATTCATGGAGCATGGTCATTACCACTCCTGAAAGAAAGACCTGTGGTGACTCTAAAGGTAAATGGACAGGACATGGATTTTCTCTGTGACACAGGAGCATGTAGGACAGTGATAACAGACAGACTTCCCGGAACTAAATTTGCAAAAGAAGTTGTTTGGGTAAAATCTGCAAATGGACAGGTGAATTCAGAGAAAATATTGAAGTTTGTCAATTTCGAAGATCCTGAAACGGACCAAACTGCTTGTGTCTGTGGTTTATTCGCCCCATTGTCCAGTAAATTTACTGGGACGAGATTTGATGACTGCCTTATCTATAGGAGTCACACCAACAGTAGGTGGTATGAGAGCTGTGAGACAGCCCGCTACTGTATATACAAATTTGGCCCAGGCCTGGCAGTACTCTTTGGATCTGTCAGAGTTGAGACAAACTGAACAATTATTGGAGGAAGGTCTGATGACCTGTGAAAACAGAGAACATGTAGTAATGATGTCACCAAAAGATCTACACATAACTATGCTATTCACTCCACAAAAGGATGAAAGGTATGGAGCAGGATTTCTGCAAATTCCATCAGAATTACAGACAGTAGCACACCTATACACAGATAGAAAAACCACCTCTGTGTGTAGCGTAGTGCTGACCCAAAGTGCAGACAAATGGTGCAAAGGAAAACCTGAGGCTGTGCCGCATATTTCACTGACAAGGACAGACACTCAGTCCTGGAAGGACCTTGGAGGAATTGTTAAAATAGCTGAGGAAGCGACTGATTGGCACGAAGCAGATGTGCCAATGTCGGTGTGGGATTTCAGTCCATCCACAGGCTTGTATCGGAAATACATGTTTGTAAGTGCTTGGACGACACCGGTGATACATGAAGTAGATCTGGACGATTGAAATTTAACAACATCTGTGTTGTTGACACAGGAAGATGAGACTTTATTGGCCTCCTCATCTCTGGGTGAATGCACCCACAGATGTAGGACTGTTGAAAAACATTCCGCCAGTCAAAATTAAGCCACGATCTGATTGGAGACCACGGATCAAACAATATCCGTTAAAACCTGAAGCAGAAAAAGGAATTGAACCGGTTATTGCAGAATTACTGGAAGCAGGAGTCATCAGGGAATGTTTAGATGCATCCTGTAACACTCCAATATATCCTGTGAAAAAAGCAGACAATCAGAATTGGCGAATGGTACAAGACCTACGTGCAGTAAATGCTGCAGTAGAAACTAGTGCCCCTCTGGTCCCAGACCCACATACGCTGCTAAATAGATTAAGTCCTGGAAACATGTACTTCTCTGTCATAGACATCAGTAATGCATTTTTCTCAGTACCTGTTCATCCAGACTCTCAATTTTGGTTTGCTTTTACATTCAAAGGGAAAAGATACACATATACAAGACTCCCTCAAGGTTTTGCTGACAGTCCGACCATCTTTACACAAGCAATAAATTGTTGCTTATCTTCATTTACTCCACCAGAAGATTCACAAATCTTGGTGTATGTAGATGACATTTTGGTGGCAGGAAAGACAAAAGATAACTGTACAAAATGTACCATGATGCTTTTGCAACATTTGGCAGAAACAGGAAGTAAAATTAAAAAGCAAAAGTTGCAGTTCGTGCAACCACAAGTGACTTATTTAGGCCACATCCTATCAGCTGAGGGGAAACAAATACAAGATGATCGAAAGCACGCTATTCTCAAAGCGCCTAAACCGTCGACAAAAAAGGAAATGATGACTTTCTTAGGTATCTGTAATTATTGCAGAGCTTGGATTCCATGATATGCAGAGAAGGTGCAGAAATTGCAGGATTTAATACATTCTATACCAATGGCTATTACTGACAAAATACAGTGGAATAAAGAAGCTGAAGAACAGTTTACAGCTCTTAAACAAGAACTTGTGAGTTCCACAGTATTATCTCTGCTCAATTATGCCAAGCCATTCACTCTCATGGTGGACACAAAACAGGGATTCATGTGTGCAGTCTTGCTACAACAACATGGTAATAAAAATAAACCAGTTGGCTATTATTCCAAATGTTTGGATCCAGTGGCACAGGGTTGATCATTTTAAATCAGCCCAAGCTGCAGAACTAATTGCATTAACCACAGCTTGTATCTTGGCTAAAGGACAGAAACTGACAGTCTATACAGATAGTCAATATGCATTTTCAACAGTTTGGTTCTTTGCAAAACAATGGCAACAAAGAGGCATGATAACCTCTACAGGGAAACCAGTGACACATGCAGGCTTACTCACAAATTTGCTAGAAGCAGTGACATTACCACCACACCTGGCATTATGTAAATGCGCAGCCCACACCAGAGGTACAGGTTTTGTCTCCAGAGGAAACTGTCTCGCAGACAAAATAGCGAAAGAAGCAGCAGCTGGTCGATATGGCACTTCTTCTATTTACACAGCTCAGACAGACAATGAACCATTAATAGACTCTGACCTTTTACTGGATATGCAAAAACAAGCACCAACACAGGAACGAAATCTGTGGTTGAAAAATGGGGCAACCCCAAAACCCAAAGGACTTTATTGTGTACATAACAAACCCATCCTACCCAAAAGCTTATTCAAAGCAGCTGCAATTGCGACACATGGGTCAACAAATGTGTCGACAGGGGGGATGGTATATATGGTAGACCAACACTTTACTACCTATGGATTTAATTTATACTCAAAAACTTTTTGTAAAGCCTGTGTTACCTGATTGAAACACAACCCACAGGGAAATTTAAGACCCCGGAGAGGGCAATTCCCAAAACCACAGTATCCTTTTCAAATTGTTCATATGGACTTTATTGAACTAAATCGATGTGGACCTTATCAATACTGTCTAGTATTAATTGATGCTTTTTCAAAATGGGTAGAAATCGTTCCATCACAATTATAAGACAATTATAAGACAATTATTCCGTATTATGGAATACCAGAGACATTGTACAGTGATAATGGAACACATTTTGTAAATGAAGTTGTACAAAGAGTAGCAGAACACATGAAAATTAAGTTAAAACATCATTGTGCTTACCACCCACAAAGTGCAGGATTAGTGGAAAGGACAAATGGCACAATAAAAACAAGATTAAGGAAATGTATGGAAGAGACAAAACAAACCTGGACTGAATGGACCTAGTAAAATTGTATATGAGAATAACACCAACACCATCAGGTTTAACACCATTTGAGATACTTTATGGACGACCATATCATCTATCAATTTTTGATATGGATACTAAAACAGCAGATGAGGAACAAACATTAGCAGATTTTATGAAAAAGACATTAACAGAAAAAGAGATAACTCAAACACATTTACTGCCGGATAATTCTGATCTTCCACAGGACGGCCTTCCAGTAGTCCAACCAGGAGACTGGGTGTTCATCAGAGTGATTAAGAGGAAGAACTGGTCCAGTCCTCATTGGGAAGGTCCATACCAAGTGCTGTTAACAACACCAATTGTAGTAAAGATAGCGGAGAGATCAACGTGGATACATCTAAGTCACTGTAAGATACAGCGTGTGTTGGCTACCTCCACAGTGTTAGGGGAAGTCTGGCTATAAAGGGAGTCTATTTAATTAGCAATAGATTGTCTCAACACCAGTGAAGCAGGGAGATCCTTGCACTATTAGGTGAGGTTGGTTAACAACACTGTATCCTAGCAATCATGACTGAACTACAGCAGACCCCGGAGCGGCGTGCTCAGCGCCACCGTTGCCGGACTGTTGGTAGGGCAGCCGGTTGCGCTGTGACCTTAGTGCGTTTTGTGCTCCTCGGATTCCTGGCCTGGTGGTTGACCCAAGAATTGAAGCTCACTGTATCATCACATTAACTTGTCATCACAACGGCCATTCCTGATTTGCTTTTACGGGACAGGGAATAAAACTGTAGGTAAAATTAGGAAACGTCTGTGTACCCAAACGTATGTTTTATCAAATGATTTATGCCTAACCAAAACATATTATGAGGATGGTACTTATCTTCATCGCATTGGACGTGGATGTAATCATACAGGCTCCCGTCCATGGGGAACGGATGAATTGTGTGCTTATGTTAGTAAGTTTTTGCTACCACCTATAAATGGTACTCTGGTGTATGATGACATCTATTGGCTTTGTGGTTCCAGGCTGTACATGAGTCTCCCACCAAATTGGGGTGGTGTGTGTGCACCTACCCGGGTGACTGACCATACATATGTGGTAGTGCCAAGGACCTCCACAGAGAAGAATGGCAGCACCAGACGGAGGAGATCGATATACCCAGATGTGTTGCCACATGATCACATGTGGGGCTCGGATGTACCGGAGGACCAAAAGTTGTGGTCTGTAGGAGATAAAATAGCACATTCACTGTTTCCCTGGATAGGAGTGGTAAAAAATTCATTAATGATTGAAACTCTGAATTATCGATTGGGTCTGTTCATGAATGTAACTGAGAAAATAGTAGCAGCTCAAAATACTGAAATAGATGCTTTACGTACCATGGTGATGCAAAATCGCATGGTTTTAGACTTGCTTACTGGTTCACAGGGAGGAGTTTGTGTTCTGCTGAACACAACATGCTGTACTTTCATCCCAGACTCCATTCATTCAGTGGATATGCAGGACGCCTTGGAAGAGCTGAATAAACTTCGTGATGCAATGCATAAAGACACCCTAGCCGTGAGCCAGTGGGATCCCTGGTCCTGGTTGACTTCAGGACCATGGTGGCAGTTACTATTGAAAATAATGACACCAGTTATTGTAGTCCTAATTCTGATTGGACCTGGTTCTGCTGGAGGTTTCTTCCTGTTAAAAGGGAGTTTTTCCTTCCCACTGTAGCCAAGTGCTTGCTCACAGGGGGTCGTTTTGACCGTTGGGGTTTTACATAATTATTGTATGGCCTTGCCTTACAATATAAAGCGCCTTGGGGCAACTGTTTGTTGTGATTTGGCGCTATATAAAAAATTGATTGATTGATTGATTGATTGACTTTGCATGTGTTGTGTGATCCCTTGTATCAAAACAATGGTTGGCAAAATGGTTTCAAATATATTTGTGCAATGTAATCTGGCTTTCCAACAAACTATGCCAAAATATCAAGCATTGAAACAGTCAGACCTTAGTGGAGAAAACTATAATGACTGTGTTGAGAATTATGATGATATTGAAAAGCCCATAATTCCAGTTTAAGCTTGTACTGTTGACGTGATGAGTTAACACACTCTTAGCCTATGAAGCTTTAGCTGAAAATGTAATAAGACAAGTGGTTAAAGTGGACAAATTTTCTATTGAAGTGTGTTTTGGACATGACAAACTTATGTAAATAAACGATAAACAGGGAGGATTATGTCAAGGATTTTATATAGTTCATGCTTATATTATCATTTATTTTATATAGTTCATGCTTATATTATCATTTATTTCCTTTTATGACTACATGTACTTTTCCTCTTTGTGAGAAGAGGAGGTTTTAAAAAGAAAGACTTGTCTGCATTCTTCATGATTGAGCAAACTATTTTTCATTTTGCATAAGTGCCTTATCCTGTTTTTGACGAGCCACAAGGCTCATGTCGCAGGAATGGAAGGTTTCAGCCGCTACCTTGCCTTGCTATCTCCCTCATGCAGACATGACTCGTGTGTAACCTCTCCCTGACTGTTCTTGTTTGTTTTTTTCTCATGTTGGTGAACTAAATAAAAAGCTGAGCCAGAGGAGGGGATTTTAGGAGAGCTTTGGAGCTGAGCACTTACAAGCTGCTACTGCCCGCTCTTAGCCCTCCTCCTCTGCGCAGAGCATAAAATATATTTGTCTCTCTCTGACTGGTTTCTTTACAGTGTCTGTGCCTCTCACTTCTTTAAAACAGGGTGCAAACCCAACAATTATTATGTTATGTAATGCCAAAACGTGATTGTAATAATGATTTGACACAGTAGTATCCATGAAAGGACGAGTCTTTGAGGAGCAAAGATGGATAAAGCATCTCCAGTTTGTAACCAAATGCATGAGAAAATTATTGAAATGTTTAAAAACAATGTCCCTCAAAGAAAGAGTATGGTATGATTCCTGTCTGTGTCTGTCCTCTATCTCCCAATTGTGACCAGTCCTGTGTTTAGTTCTTTTTGTTGTCATTGTTCTCACTTTGTCCTGCACTTCCTGTTTTACTTTCGTGGCTACAGTTTTCTTGTATGTTTTGATAACTTTCTTCATGTGTCTCTCGCAGCTGTTTTCAATCTGTGATTACCCTCAGCTGTCTCCCATTTGTGTGATACCTCCCTGTGTATTTATACCTCTGTGTTCCTCTTGTGTGATACCTGAATGTTGTGCTTTTTGTCCTCTTCTTGCCATACTTTGTAGTGTTTCCTTGTGATAGGCTTCTTGTTTGTGAACCTGATTTTTCATAGCATACTTTTGAGCTTGCCTCCTGCTTACTGAACACTGTTGCCTGTTTTTTGGTTGTTCATCTTGTTTTTTTTTTGTTTTTTTTACCTTTAAAGGATGGTCAAAACCCAGTAGAGCATTTATTTTATACTTTTCATCTCATTGTGCCCTCACACGGGCACTTCATCTCAGTCTCAACTAGAAGCACTCGGAGAGCGCAAACCTCCGCCAAGGCCATTGGGTCACTGACGACACATGGTATACCCTTTGGCAAACAGACTTATTCCACGTTGTTTCACACATCTACTGTCATGTTTCAGATTCAGTGCCTCCTGGGGTCTGAGGGCATTTTTTGGACAGTTCATTCGCCTGGCATAAATGATTTATTATTGCTTTTAACAGCTCTCCCTGCATCCCACAATGACGTTTTATGTCTCTTTTTTCAGGACAACCTGTACTTTCAAAATATATATGCTATAGTTCTTTTTTATAAGTGTAATAAAGGTTTACAATCAGAAATAAGAAAGGAAAAAGGAAAGCAGGATAATAATAATTCTCCACACACATTTCTTCAAAACACACAGCAAACTACAATAAACAACTGTTTTGACACTTCCATCCATCCATCCATTTTCTTCCGCTTTATCTGGAGTCGGGTCACTGTTTTGACACTTTATAAAGGTAATGTGGGCTCTTGTGTGAAAGACAGTACAACAGAAAGGTTCAAACAATAAACACAAATGCACATTTTGAACAATATATACAAAATGGTCTATGCGTTGTGTTTGTCTTCATCTCAAAGCAATTTCTGTGTTGCAAGCTGCCTGCTCTGCCTGCTGCTGCTGTTTTTTCTCCTCTCTGCACAGGTGGCACGCCTCAAGCTGATCGACACACCTGTTCCACATGCAATCAGCTCCTGTATTTCAACCCCTTCTCTTCAGTCCATCATCGCCAGAAACTCAGCTAATCCACACGGTAAGCTTTGGCCTCGTTACTTTTCCAGAAGTAGAAAATTCCTCTAACTTTTTGGTGTTTCCACACACCTGGGGTCGAGCTCCAGCTTAAAGAGCTGACACCCTCCTTGGGGCTGCCGCTCCAAGATCAGCTTTTCTGCAGCTTGAGCATGGAGCTCTCGTTCTCAGCAATTACCAGCTAAGTGCTTGACATTTTGCCTTCACTAAACTCTGCGAGGAATATAGTACAAACTAACTGTGAACCTTTTCTAAGAACGAACTTTAAGAAGAACTTGGACTGAATCTGTCAGTCTAATTATCCACATATTGGAATCAGCTGTGATAGTTTGCACTGTTTGACTGTGAGACTCACCTCTGGAAGTACCCGACTCAGCAGTCACCATCTGTCTGTCCCTCCAGACCCGTCGACAGCTTGCAGGCGGCCACCTGGCTCCGGACCCACCTTCCAGGGCAGAATAATTCAGGGCTGCGGTACTCCTGTTTCCACCGCTGTGCGGGCCGGTCTCCACATGGATAGACAGCTCATACAATCTGTACATCATTCCTGCCTGTAATAAACCCGTGTTTAACTCCATCTTTTCTACTCCCTGCTTCTGGGTTCATATGCATTCATATCCGGACCGTGACAGGAGTTTCTGGCCACTATGCAGTGGAATTCCACGTGTTGGCCACGGAGGCAGAGTGGAACAGCGTGGCACTTCAGAGTGTGTTCGTTAACAGCCTGAATGATGCTTTAAAGGATGAGCTGGCGGTCCAGGATGAACCTAGTGACTTAGACTCATTTCGCTTATTATCAGGCTGGATAACAGGATGAGGGAGCGGCACCGTGAGAAGGGCCGTTGGGCTGACCGGGACTTTTCCGCTCGCCCCTCCCGTCGTCAACACATCAGGTCCACCTCTCCCAAGCTCCATTGAGTCCTCCTCAGACACACCAGCTCCCCCTGCTGGCGAACCTATGCAGCTCGGCAGGGCCAAATTGCCCCCTGAAGAGCGCAGACGGAGACTGGCGTCTGGGGAGTGTCTCTATTGTAGTGCTAAGGGACACAGCCTTAACACCTGCCCCATTTGGCCAAAAGACCATGCTCATCCGTAGGGTCCGGGTTACGAATGAGCCAAGCTAAATTCACTGGTGTGGGTTCCAATCGCACCCAAATCCCAGCCATGCTTTATTTTAATAATGAAACACTGTCAGTTCGAGCTCTTATTGACACTGGAGCTGAATGTGATTTCATTGATTCCACTTTTGTGTCTAAATCTAAAATACCTGTAGAGGCACTAGCTTCCCCACTGTCCGTGCATGCTCTGGATGGCACACCTCTTCCTTCTGTCACTCACCGCACCGTTCCTGTTACGCTAGTGGTGTCAGGGAATCATCGTGAGTCCATTCAGTTCTACGTGATTCCTTCCTCCTCCCCTCTGGTTCTAGGCCACCCGTGGGTATTCAGACACAATCCCGGAATCAATTGGCAGACCGGGGCCATAACTCAATGAAGCGAAGCCTGTCTCCAGGGGTGCCTTAGTTCCTCGGTTCCTCCCGCTATGAAAGTTAAAGAGAAGGTCACCACGCCCCCTGATTTGTCGTTAGTTCCTCCTGAGTACCACGACCTTGGTGACGTGTTCAGCAAGGATCGTGCAATCTCACTTCCACCTCACCATCCTTATGAGTGCGCCATTGATTTGCTTCCTGGCGCTCCTCTCCCATCTGGGAGATTGTACAACCTTTCCCGCCTGGAACGCGAACCAAATCAAATCAAATCAATTTAATTTATATAGCGCCAAATCACAACAAACAGTTGCCCCAAGGCGCTTCATATTGCAAGGCAAAAGCCATACAATAATCACAGAAAAACCCCAACGGTCAAAACGACCCCCTATGAGCAAGCACTTGGCGACAGTGGGAAGGAAAAACTCCCTTTTAACAGGAAGAAACCTCCAGCAGAACCAGGCTCAGGGAGGGGCAGTCTTCTGCTGGGACTGGTTGGGGCTGAGGGAGAGAACCAGGAAAAAGACATGCTGTGGAGGGGAGCAGAGATCAATAACTAATGATTAAATGCAGAGTGGTGCATACAGAGCAAAAAGAGGTGAATAGAAAGAAACAGTGCATTATGGGAACCCCCCAGCAGTCTAAGTCTATAGCAGCATAACTAAGGGATGGTTCAGGGTCACCTGATCCAACCCTAACTATAAGCTTTAGCAAAAAGGAAAGTTTTAAGCCTAATCTTAAAAGTAGAGAGGGTGTCTGTCTCCCTGATCTGAATTGGGAGCTGGTTCCACAGGAGAGGAGCCTGAAAGCTGAAGGCTCTGCCTCCCATTCTACTCTTACAAACCCTAGGAACTACAAGTAAGCCTGCAGTCTGAGAGCGAAGCGCTCTATTGGGGTGATATGGTACTACGAGGTCCCTAAGATAAGATGGGACCTGATTATTCAAAACCTTATAAGTAAGAAGAAGAATTTTAAATTCTATTCTAGAATTAACAGGAAGCCAATGAAGAGAGGCCAATATGGGTGAGATATGCTCTCTCCTTCTAGTCCCCGTTAGTACTCTAGCTGCAGCATTTTGAATTAACTGAAGGCTGAATCAATGGAGACCTATATCCAGGACTCCTTGGCTGCGGGATTGATCCGGCCCTCTTCGTCCCCTGTGGGGGCGGGCTTCTTTTTGTTGGGAAGAAGGACGGCACCCTTTGCCCCTGCATCGATTTCCGGGGACTAAATGCCATTATGGTCCGCAATAGGTACCCTTTACCCCTTCTGGATTCTGCGTTTAGTTCCTTGCACGGGGCGACTGTACTCACCAAATTAGACCTTCATAATGCCTATCACCCGGTGCGTGTTCGGGAGGGGGACGAGTGGAAAACTGCCTTCAATACCCCTTTAGGGCATTGTGAATACCTCGTCATGCCCTTCGGTCTCACTAACGCACCAGCCACGTTCCAAGCGCTGGTAACGACGTTCTAAGGGATTTTTAAAATTGTTTTGTTTTTGTCTATTTAGACGATATCTTGATTTGCTCTCCCGATCCACAAACCCACATTAAACAGGTGCAACTCGTTCTTCAGCAACTGCTGGAAAACAGGTTGTTTGTAAAGGCCAAGAAATGCGGTTTCAACCTCAACACCATGTCCTTCCTGGGGTTTATTATCTCCCACAACCAAGTCCGACCTGACCCAGCGAAAGTCAAAGCCGTTGTCGACTGGCCAGTACCCTCCACATGTAAACACTTACAGCAGTTTTTGGGGTTCGTGAACTTTTACCGACGTTTCATACGTGGGTTTAGTCAGATCGCCGCTCCCCTTTCTGCCCTTACCTCTTCCAAAACCAAGTTTCAGTGGACCCCCCAGGCTGACTCCGCCTTCACCGCTCTGAAAAAACGGTTCGCCTCGGCTCCTATACTCACCCAGCCTGACCCGGATCGTCAGCTCATTGTCGAGGTGGACGCTTCCGACACAGGGTTAGGAGCAATTCTTTCCCAGAGGTCTGAGGGGGATAATAGGGTACACCCGTGTGCGTATTTCTCGCGGCCTCTTACCGATATTTGAGCGTATATGGGGTGAACGCCAAAACGGCTGTGCTACTTGGCATTTATCAATGTGGTCGTTGGCGTACACTGCACTGAAAATATACACCAGGTCGAGAGGTGCCGTAAATTATACACCAAAATGAACCAGCGCTGGAATCCACATAAAAATGAAGATGATCAACATGATAAACAGTGCCATTATACAAATCAATGCATATGTTAGATAAATAACACTTTCCTGATTATACTACATAATAATCAATACAAATCTCGCTTTTGCGGGATTGCTATGGAGCACGATCCGTGGCTACAGCGCTGACTGCAAAGACAGCGCTGCAGGCCCTTTTCTCCAGACTTCGAGCCTGGAGCCAGAGCAGTGCTGAGCTTAACTTTATGTGGTGTGATCGTTTTAGACAATGAAATTGATAATAACAACTGTAGTTTCGTCATTCCCTTAATTCGCCCGTGCTGCAACCAGGTTTTGTCGTCTCCATTCGGTTGCCACAATACAATAAATACAGAAATACATTTAAAAAATAAAGAAATCTGACAGATTAGGCGTGTCTTATTAATTGAGCGAGCAAATATCCTCATGTCAAGAATTATTGACATGTGAAAAGAGAATACAGTGGTCCCTCGCTATAACGCCGTTCACCTGTCGTGGCCTGAGAGTCTCGCGGAGTTTTTAGTCCAATTTTGCATGCCTTTTTTTTACAGTGTTCTGTGTTCTGCGTATCTGTTTAGAAGAATCTTGTTGCCCAGAAGAAAAAAGAGCGCCAACAACTACTCATAACTGTGTTTGTCACACGGAAACAAACACCTGCTGCAGCCAGATGTGAGTGGAAAAAGGCGCGGCGTCAGGACGCAAAGGCCCGATCTGTGAAATACTGGTCAGTCACTATTAATAATTTCTTATGTGTCCGAACTCGTTCGTTGATCGTTAAAATTAATTTGTTAGTTCTAAATGCCATCATAATTATTTATAGGAAAACTTTCTATTTTTATTTCTCAAACAAATGTTTGGGCCTGAAAACAGTTTGGTCTTATTTTCCTACTAAGGTTTGAACTTTGAGAGTGTTTACACATGAGAGAAAAGTGAGAAAATGCTCCTGCCTGATTGAGAAAGTGTATAAACTGTGTAGTGAGGGGTTTTACAGCTTTGAAACGTCTATAATAATTGTAAAAAATAACGCTGACTACGTCGCGGTTTCGCGTATTACGGGCTATTTTTTAGAACGTAACTCCAGCGATTAATGAGGGACCACTGTAACACTTTATTGATTACATACTACAAAACAATTGATACGACGGCCGCTTTTGACGCTCTATTGGCACGCGTCGTGATTGGTGAAGTTCTTTTTCATTGCCGTCTTCCCGGCTTCCATGTCATAAAATGAGGGTGTGTCTGAAGCGGAGTCTGAATATTTATGGGCGTGTTTATTATAATTACGATCGTTTCTACTCACCGCATTTATCAAGATCACGTCAGGCGTACGCCAGAAATGGGCAGGTGCGCACTGCTTGATACATGTCACGGCGACTTTGGTGTATTTCAAGTTTACGCCATAAATTTACACCACAAGTGCGCAACATTGATACATGAGGCCCATTGTGTGGACAGACCACCGCAATCTGGAATACATCCAAACCGCTAAACGACTGAACGCCCGGCAAGCCAGGTGGTCCCTGTTTTTTGGTAGATTCCATTTCACCATATCCTATCGCCCGGGCAGTAAAAACATCAAACCAGACGCCCTTTCTCGCCAGTTTTCACTCCCGGAGGATCCGTCAGAGACCACAGAGACCATCTTGCCTCGGTCCATGGTTGTGGGGGCACTGACCTGGGATGTTGAGCGAGCCATCCAGGAAGCCCTCACCCGGCATCCTGATCCGGGAGGGGGCCCGCCCGGTCGGCTTTTTGTTCCACCGGAGGTTCGGTCTCAAGTACTGCAGTTCTGCCACTCATCCAAATTGTCTTGCCATCCTGGGGTCACCCGTACTCTGGAACTGATATGTCGTTGTTTTTGGTGGCCCACAGCACAGGCTGATGTTAGGGAGTTCATTCAAGCCTGCTCGGTCTGTACCCGCGGCAAGTCCTCCCACCAACTGCCTGCTGGGCTCCTGAAACCACTTCCAATTCCAGGTCACCCATGGTCACACGTGGGGATGGACTTTGTCTCTGGACTTCCTCCATCCCAGGGTAACACTGTAGTCCTCACAATCGTGGATCGGTTCTCCATGGCAGCCCACCAACCAGGACCTTGAGGCCACCTTACGGTGTGTCTCCGCTGCGCACCCGTCGGACTGGAGCCAACACTTATCCTGGGTGGAGTATGCACACAATTCCCAGGTCTCGTCTGCCACTGGACTGTCACCCTTTGAAGCCTCCATGGGATATCAGCCGCCCCTCTTTCCATCTCAGGAGGACGAGGTTTCTGTGCATCTCCACCTCAGGAGGTGCCGGCGGGTGTGGAAGACCACCTACTCTGCCCTGCTGAAGACCCATACCCGGATGCAGGGTCATGCGGACCGGCATCGGTCCCCCGCTCCCGCCTATCAACCTGGGCAGGAGGTGTGGCTTTCATCCCGGGATATTCCCCTCCAGGTTGACTCGTCGAAGCTGGCTCCCCGGTATATTGGACCTTTTGTCATCGACCGGGTGGTAAATCTGGTGGCCGTCCGGCTCCGTCTTCCCCGCTCGCTGCGGATCCACCCGGTCTTCCATGTCTCCAGGCTGAAGCCGGTTCATGCGAGTCCACTGTGTCCTCTAGCTCCTGCGCCACCCCCTGCCCGGATGGTGGACGGTCACCCAGCCTGGACCGTCCGGAAGATTCTGGATGTTCGTCGACGGGGGCGGGGCTTCCAGTACTTGATGGATTTGGAGGGCTATGGGCCCGAAGAACGTTCCTGGGTCAAGCGGGGGCTTATCCTGGATCCCTCCCTCATCCGGGACTTCTATCAAGAGCACCCTGATCGTCCTGGTAGGTTGCCTGGGGGCTCCCGTTGAGGGGGGGGTACTGTTGCAAGCTGCCTGCTCTGCCTGCTGCTGCTGTTTTTTCTCCTCTCTGCACAGGTGGCGCGCCTCAAGCTGATCGACACACCTGTTCCACATGCAATCAGCTCCTGTATTTCAACCCCTTCTCTTCAGTCCATCATCGCCAGAAACTCAGCTAATCCACATGGTAAGCTTTGGTCTCGCTACTTTTCCAGAAGTAGAAAATTCCTCTAACTCTTTGGTGTTTCCACACACCTGGGGTCGAGCTCCAGCTTAAAGAGCTGACACCCTCCTTGGGGCTGCCGCTCCAAGATCAGCTTTTCTGCAGCTTGAGCGTGGAGCTCTCGTTCTCAGCAATTACCAGCTAAGTGCTTGACATTTTGCCTTCACTAAACTCTGCGAGGAATATAGTACAAACTAACTGTGAACCTTTTCTAAGAACGAACTTTAAGAAGAACTTGGACTGAATCTGTCAGTCTAATTATCCACATATTGGAATCAGCTGTGATAGTTTGCACTGTTTGACTGTGAGACTCACCTCTGGAAGTACCCGACTCAGCACTCACCATCTGTCTCTCCCTCCAGACCCGTCGACAGCTTGCAGGTGGCCACCTGGCTCCGGACCCACCTTCCAGGGCAGAAGAATTCAGGGCTGCAGTACTCCTGTTTCCACCGCTGTGCGGGCTGGTCTCCACATGGATAGACAGCTCATACAGTCTGTACATCATTCCTGCCTGTAATAAACCCGTGTTTAACTCCATCTTTTCTGCTCCCTGCTTCTGGGTTCATATCCATTCATATCCGGACCGTGACATTCTGTCTGCTATTACACAAAGGTCACATCACAAACTTCTACTATGAAGTTGATTGTGTGTTTGTTCTCTCCTGCTCTGAAAGCAACATTCACACTTCGAGGCTCATTCAGTTTTAGGAGTGGCCCCTCCCCCCTTGCTCCATTGACATGGTAAACAGTGCTTTACGCCGGAGCGAGAGAGCTTGCCACAGGCTTATCTGGTAACATTCGCAGGAAAACTAGTCGAGCAATCCTGATACTTACACACTGTTTGAGCACGTGAGATTGTATGAGAGGCTCCCTTTCACTTTCGCTGTGCGTAATGGCACAGGGCGCAATGGAGCAGCCAGGGAGCTATTCAAACGGGCCAACTAGTAACACATCACTCCTAAAAACAATCTTTGGTGTGTCACGTGAGGCCCTACGATTGGATTTTGGAAAACCATGTGACGGTGAACCAATTCCGATTGGACACTCACATTGCTCACATCATCACACAGCTTCTATGAGGAGTACAAAGATGGTGGATGTGTTATGTGTCGACACGGGTTGAGGAGCGGACCTGCGTCTGACAGGACCCAGCGGTTAAAATAACCAGAAGGCGGTTCCCAACAGAAACAATTTATTTTTCACCTGTGCTTACAAATGTAAACCATAAAAGCGTCCCTCTGGTGGAGTGATAAGTGGCATGTTCTCCAGCGCCCGCAAGGATTAAAGCCCGGCGCTCCTGGACTCACTACCACCGCCAAACACCCCCCAGGTGGACACGACGAATCGATTCTCTGTGGAGCAAAGAGAAGGTGAGGTGAGTCAGCAGATACAACTCTATCTTTCGCATAACACACGCTATCAGCAACACACTTACGTCAATGTTTCTTTTTAACTTTATGCAAATGAGCAGCCTCTCACAACAGGTGGAGGATCACATATCCTGCACGCCACCGCAGTGAGAAGCAAGCTGCACAATTCTCCTCACAGTCTCAGTTTACTGTGTAACAAAACACCAAGATACTATCAACAATTACTTAATCACTTAATTACCTTTAGCGTGTGCTGACAGCATGTGTCCTCACCCTTCCCTGCTTCACGGGCTCGATATGTCAAACCCAGGCGCGGTCCTCAGCGTCTCACAAACAAACGTCACAAGGTCGGGTTCCCGGCAGTTCTGCTCAAATCACACATGACTCATATGCAGAACGCCATCCAATTATCTGCTCCAGCTGCAAGTCTTCAAGGCCGCACGTGAGCCCCTGCCACAGGTGTTCCACATGACGCTAATAAGGGTGAGGACTCTTCAGCCAGCACTTTCTCCACAGACAAATCAGCCCTCATGCCACCTGGAGAGCAAAGAAAAGAAAAAAACACCAACACAGCCAGCCACGCCCCCCCAACACACAACAGTACCCCCCCTTATCAACGGGAAGCCTCCCAGCGACCGAACCAACCAGGCCCGAGAACAGCATCCCCCTCCAGGGTCCACGTCAGGAAGCAGGACAGGCACCGCAGCAGGAAGGCCGGCTGGAATCAACAAAAGCCCCCAAAACATTCCCCAAAAACAAAGTCACTCACACAGAAAAAAAAAAACACAAAAACCCACCCAACAACCCTCCCAGGGGACCGTCCCATCAACCCCGGGAAGAAAAGAAAAACTCCCAAACGCAAAACCCCCAACACAGTCCCACAAACACAATACAAACGTAAATGCATAAAAGAAAAATAACAAACAACCCCCCCAGAACGACCTGCAGAGCCCAACCCCCCCCAGAAGGCCTTCATTGCCAGTTCCAGGAGGAACAGCCAAAACCATAAGCCCAACAAAGGTCCCCAGGTGCACATGGAGCAACACGGCGCCCCCCCCCAGGGGACCGTACCATCAACCCCAGGAGGTACCCACCCCACAACCCCGGAACCCCAGACTCGGTCACACATGGCTGGTCGGTCCCAAGCCAACTCCCCCCCCAGGGGACCGTCCCATCAACCCCAGAGGTGGAACCCGGAAGGAAAACAAAACGAAATCAAAAACCAACCCCCAGAGGACAACCAAAAACAACCCCGGGGGGATAGAAACGACCATAAATCCCGTTACCCTCCCCAGCACCCCGAAAGACCCCAGGTCCCTCCCAGAGCCCCCCGGCGGCTCAATTTCGGCAAACGGCCCAAAATAGAAAGCCGGAGAAGGGAACAAGGAAAAAACTAACCCAGCTCAACCCCAAGGCGCAGCAGAGAACTGGAAACGCATCCAGTGCCACAACTCGACCATACCCCAGCCGCTCGGGAGGGGTGGAACTACCGAAATGGCGAACGGCAACAGATCGGCCCACCCCTCCGACTGAGGTAAGTCCCCGCTGCACCACACCCCGGCAACACCAATGACGAACGGTACAAAGGCTCACCGAGGCTGGAGCGGAACCGGGCCCTAACCAAACCAAAGAAACGCCTCCAACACCCCCCCCCTAGGTGCAGAGGTCTTCTGAGAATGCTCAGCGTGAATAACCTGCAACACCCCACAACCCACAAGACGAACAGGCTTGGGGCAAGTGAGGTCGGGGTTAGGGATGTAGAGAAATAAAAACAACAAAATAAAACGACCCAACAACCCAAACAAAAAATACCTAAACCACATACAAACTTGACAAGTAAGTGAGCCCATCAATCACTCCACCAGATACGCCCCTAACTCCCCAAACGCTCATAACCCCTAATTAAAGAAAACAAAACATTTACTTGTGCTAGAAATTTTTTTTTTTTTTTTTTTTTTATTGTGTTATTTTGCCTGTCCCAGAACACTTGGAGTTACGTCGCCGTTATGTCTCTTGACGCTTACGTGTCGGGGCAATACAGACATCTCTACTCGTCCGAGCTGCATGGGCTCGTCAACAGGAGGAGCTGGAGGTCCCGTCGGAGGAGCCTCAGTGGGGCGAAGAAGAGGCGGCCCAAACCTGTGTCGGGGAACGCCCCGAGACAAAAAAAAACGCTCTGATGGGCGTCCTCTCTCGCGTCCACGCTCCCTCATCCGATCATCCAGACGAATCACCAACGATATTAGCTCATCCAAATCGTTTGGCTCATCACGGACCGCCAGCTCGTCTTTTAGTGCCTCATTTAACCCGTCTACAAACACGCCCCATAAAGCTACGGCGTCTCCCGCATAAGGCTCCGGATGACAAATAACCGGTTCGAACACCGAATCCCTGGGTGATGGAGTTATCTGCCCCGGTATCGATGATGCCACAGCTGGAGCTGCAGGAAGCGGAACGGCTTGCGCTGCAAGCTCCGTAACACGGGCGTCTGTTTGTTCATGTCGATTTGCGAGATGCTGTAATTGTCCCCATATTTTCTCCAAGTGTTCTTGCACCTTTTCGGCAAAAGGAACCGCCTCTGCCGCTGGGTCCATTATGGAATGGCCGGGAACTACTGTTATGTGTCGACGCGGGTTGAGGAGCGGACCTGCGTCTGACAGGACCCAGCGGTTAAAATAACCAGAAGGCGGTTCCCAACAGAAACAATTTATTTTTCACCTGTGCTTACAAATGTAAACCATAAAAGCGTCCCTCTGGTGGAGTGATAAGTGGCACGTTCTCCAGCGCCCGCAAGGATTAAAGCCCGGCGCTCCTGGACTCACTACCACCGCCAAACACCCCCCAGGTGGACACGACGAACCGATTCTCTGTGGAGCAAAGAGAAGGTGAGGTGAGTCAGCAGATACAACTCTATCTTTCGCATAACACACGCTATCAGCAACACACTTAGGTCAATGTTTCTTTTTAACTTTATGCAAATGAGCAGCCTCTCACAACAGGTGGAGGATCACATATCCTGCACGCCACCGCAGTGAGAAGCAAGCTGCACAATTCTCCTCACAATCTCAGTTTACTGTGTAACAAAACACCAAGATACTATCAACAATTACTTAATCACTTAATTACCTTTAGCGTGTGCTGACAGCATGTGTCCTCACCCTTCCCTGCTTCACGGGCTCGATATGTCAAACCCAGGCGCGGTCCTCAGCGTCTCACAAACAAACGTCACAAGGTCGAGTTCCCGGCAGTTCTGCTCAAATCACACATGACTCATATGCAGAACGCCATCCAATTATCTGCTCCAGCTGCAAGTCTTCAAGGCCGCACGTGAGCCCCTGCCACAGGTGTTCCACATGACGCTAATAAGGGTGAGGACTCTTCAGCCAGCACTTTCTCCACAGACAAATCAGCCCTCATGCCACCTGGAGAGCAAAGAAAAGAAAAAAACACCAACACAGCCAGCCACGCCCCCCCAACACACAACAGGATGGTGGCTTGAAAGTCCGCAGAGTTAACTTTTCAGCAAAAAATAAAGTAAGTTTCTATCTCATATCATTAAAAAGTTATTTATAATTTAGTAAAGCTTGGTCTCAGCCATCGTATACGACGGCGTCGGCCCCAGAGGGTTAAACCCTTAGATTTTCAGCAAATGTATTTATAAAGACAAACTGCATGAACTACACAAGGTTTTTTTTTTATTTTTTAATAACAAGTGTATTCAATGAGGAGAAACAAGTGCTAAATTATTGTTGTGTTGTAACTTAATTTTTGTTCAGCCTTTGTGACCTGTCTTCATGAAGTTAGATGCAAAAATGTTGAAATTGGCCCTATTCTGCAATGATAAAGAATCCTTAAAAAAAATTACTGGATCTGGATCATGTTCCGGATCATTACCAAAATTTAATGACTTCTAAGTTAGGCCAAGATACACCCTTGGTAAAAATTTCATTGAAATCCGTTGAGGATTTTTTGAGTAATCCTGCTAACAAACCAACCAACCAACAAACAAAGAAACGGATGCGACCGAAAACATAATCTCCTTGGCGAAGGTAACAAGTTGCTGTTCTTTGCTCACTTAGTTGTTAATCTGGCGAGGAGCACAAGCAACATTTATAACCCAATCAATCCCCAGTAGAGAATATGTGAATAATTTTGAAATGGCAAAATGCAAGAATGACGACTCCGTACTGCTGCTCACCGTAACAACTTTGTGTTCTCAAAGCCAAACATCTTTTGTGAGAAGGAATGGCAACATTACATAGTTGTAAGAGCTTTAGCAATCCCAACTTTTTTTAATGTGTTGCAAGCCTTAAATGCAGGAATGGAGGCATATTAACAAATGAAATGAAATTCATGATACAAGACACAAAATAGCTTGGATTCATAATTTCTGTAATCAAATAGTCATCAAAGTAAATTTAAAAATCACTGCTTCTCTTTCTACATTTTCCATATTATCCTAAGCCTTTTTGATTTGAGCTTGTAATATAAAAACATGATCAAGTGCATTTACTATTTTTCTGTTTTGTAAACAGTTTATCAAAAGTACTTGTTGATTGACTTGCCCAAAATCAGTGTTCTTTTTTTTTTACTCTTTATTGTCACGAGCTGAGTGATGTTACATGTAATATTTTGTGCTGCAAGAAAAAAGATGCTGCGGAACTAGAAAACAAACAGACCGGCAGCAGCTTTCCTCCCACTATGGCAACGCTCATTAGTCACTGTATGTCTGAAAGTTCCCACACCCATTCCACACACATGATCTATCTCTGGCCTTTTAAAAGAAAATGTCAAATCGGCACACGAGCTAAGGTTGGGATGATGGGTCATCACTTCACAGACACAGTGAAAATTTCCTTTGCCACTTCAATATACTGAAACTTCTAAAGCAGTTAGACTGCTATTGATTTATTTTCATCTTTTTAAGTCAAGAGATAGTTGGAACTAGTCAAATCTATTTTAGCTTATGAAAAGCCACTTCTAACAAGACTTTGTCCTTGAAAAAATTTTTTCCAAGGTAAAATTTTGTGGAATTGGAAACTAGTCTCGGCTGAGGTTTCTACAAGCGCGGTGCTCGAGTTTTTTGTTTGTTTTTCTTTCACAACTAGTCATGTTGGTGCATATGTGCATCCACATGACATGCACAGCTTTGTTTTTCATTTTATTCTTTTTGTGGTTACCTGAAGAAGCAAACGCAAAGCTGCAAACACCCCCACCCCACCCCACCCACCCACCTGACTTGTATTTCATTTATCATAAGGAGGCTTGAAGGGAAATTCCTATTACAGACAGGATGGAAACTGCTGTTTGTCCCATAGCAAAAATAAACCTCATTCATACTGATGTCTGCATGTTTTTCCCTCTGCTTCCTTCCTTTTCAAGCTTGATTCTGTCCATTGGACTCACCCCCTCTGCTGTCCCCTTTCTCTTTTCACTGCAGACACTTCTGGATTTCAAATGTATAAAAATTAAAGAAAAAGCCCCCTTTGGTGTGGTTCAACAGCCTGGAGTTCTAGGGCTCTCTGCTGAATTATGCTATTTGTTTTTCTCACTCCTAAAGGCATAGCCGGCTGACTTTCAACATTTTAACTCATGCCCTGCAACCGTAAAGGCACAATGACAGGAATAAGAAAGACTGTAGAATATGCAGTGTTTGTTATCATGACTAAATCTTTTCAGAAGATCATGAAGATGAATAAAATCTTTCAAAAAATTCTAGACAAATCTATGTACTTAAGGAGTGGGACAGAAATTTAGGTAGCATGAGGAATACTCTGTAGTACAAGAGTGTGCAGTTGTAAACCTACTTAACAAAGCTGGCATATACTGGGCATTATCATCACTTCCTGAGGCGTTGCTGGGCCAGTAGCATAGATTTACATTTATGCTACCTGTCTATACCTACCCGCAGTAGCGAGCAGTCCAAGAACTGTCCGCAGATGAAAAGATGAAAAGGCGAGATGTGTGCTGGTCCCAGTATGGATATTCCGAACAATTTTATCATGGATAGTACAACAATGAACAGCAGCCAAAGCAGCCAGCTTGATGAGGAGGCGCTGGCGAATTTGGAGAGCACTGCGGTACCAGCCAACATGACAAAGTTAACCCTCTGGGGTCGATGCCGTCATACACGACGGCTAAGACCAAGCTTTACTAAATTATAAGTAGCTTTTGAATGATATGAGATAGAAACTTACTTTTTTTTTTGCTGAAAAATTAACTCCGCGGACGTTTGAGCCAGCCATCGGCCATCTTTGTACTCCTCATACAAGCTGTGTGATGACGTACCCAAAGTGAGTGTCCAATCGGAATTGGTTCACTGTCACATGGTTTTCCAAAATCCAATCGTAGGGCAGATTTACCTCACGTGAAAAGTCAAAGATCGTTTTTATGAGTGATATCTTACTAGTTTGCCCGTTTGAATGGCCCCCTAACTCCTCCAATGCGCCTTGCGCCATTATGCACAGCGACAACCTTCACACTAGTACCCTGCATACAAGCAGCTCACTTATGAGTACTAGTACCCTATGTATGGGCAGACCTTGTTTACTATCAGCTTATATACTAGGAATAGCTTAACTAATATTCAGCATATTAGTAGCCTGCATAGTAGTAGTACACACACTTGATACTAGTACCTTCTACAGAATAAGTGAATCATATATAAGCCATATATTAGTGCTGGTGCTTATCACCAGATTCTGTAACATGAAGCAGATGAGTCTACATCTACCCTGTAGAAAGAACATCAATCCAACAAATTACTTCTTCAGCCAAGGCCAGTACCTATTTTCAGCTTGACCAACTAACACAATGCAGATTCAGTGCCTCGTCCAAGGACACACACAGGTAGCATGAGTGGGATTCAAACCCAGGTGTACCAGGTGAATTCCTATATGGTTAATTAATATGGTTTTTAAACTCATTGAATTAAACCTGAATGTCTACCTGAACATCTTGATTCTTTCATTTCAACATCACTGTGGTGATGTACACAACCAAAATTCTAAGTATACTTATGGGCCTGACTGTATAATGTGCTGCTATGTAAATAAATTGAACTGAACTAAGATCATGAATATACAACCCAAAATATTTAGTAAATATCAATCAATCAATCAATTTTATTTATATAGCGCCAAATCACAATAAACAGTTGCCCCAAGGCGCTTTATATTGTAAGGCAAGGCCATACAATAATTACGTAAAAACCCCAACGGTCAAAACGACCCCCTGTGAGCAAGCACTTGGCGACAGTGGGAAGGAAAAACTCCCTTTTAACAGGAAGAAACCTCCAGCAGAACCAGGTTCAGGGAGGGGCAGTCTTCTGCTGGGACTGGTTGGGGCTGAGGGAGAGAACCAGGAAAAAGACATGCTGTGGAGGGGAGCAGAGATCAATCACTAATGATTAAATGCAGAGTGGTGCATACAGAGCAAAAAGAGAAAGAAACACTCAGTGCATCATGGGAACCCCCCAGCAGTCTAAGTCTATAGCAGCATAGCTAAGGGATGGTTCAGGGTCACCTGATCCAGCCCTAACTATAAGCTTTAGCAAAACGGAAAGTTTTAAGCCTAATCTTAAAAGTAGAGAGGGTGTCTGTCTCCCTGATCTTAATTGGGAGCTGGTTCCACAGGAGAGGAGCCTGAAAGCTGAAGCCTCTGCCTCCCATTCTACTCTTACAAACCCTAGGAACTACAAGTAAGCCTGCAGTCTGAGAGCGAAGCGCTCTATTGGGGTGATATGGTACTATGAGGTCCCTAAGATAAGATGGGACCTGATTATTCAAAACCTTATAAGTAAGAAGAAGAATTTTAAATTCTATTCTAGAATTAACAGGAAGCCAATGAAGAGAGGCCAATATGGGTGAGATATGCTCTCTCCCTCTAGTCCCCTTCAGTACTCTAGCTGCAGCATTTTGAATTAACTGAAGGCTTTTCAGGGAACTTTTAGGACAACCTGATAATAATGAATTACAATAGTCCAGCCTAGAGGAAATAAATGCATGAATTAGTTTTTCAGCATCACTCTGAGACAAGACCTTTCTAATTTTAGAGATATTGCGTAAATGCAAAAAAGCAGTCCTATATATTTGTTTAATATGCGCATTGAATGACATATCCTGATCAAAAATGACTCCAAGATTTCTCACAGTATTACTAGAGGTCAGGGTAATGCCATCCAGAGTAAGGATCTGGTTAGACACTATGTTTCTAAGATTTGTGGGGCCAAGTACAATAACTTCAGTTTTATCTGAGTTTAAAAGCAGGAAATTAGAGGTCATCCATGTCTTTATGTCTGTAAGACAATCCTGCAGTTTAGCTAATTGGTATGTGTCCTCTGGCTTCATGGATAGATAAAGCTGGGTATCATCTGCGTAACAATGAAAATTTAAGCAATGCTGTCTAATAATACTGCCTAAGGGAAGCATGTATAAAGTGAATAAAATTGGTCCTAGCACAGAACCTTGTGGAACTCCATAATTGACCTTAGTCTGTGAAGAAGATTCCCCATTTACATGAACAAATTGTAATCTATTAGATAAATATGATTCATACCACCGCAGCGCAGTGCCTTTAATACCTATGGCATGCTCTAATCTCTGTAATAAAATTTTATGGTCAACAGTATCAAAAGCAGCACTGAGGTCTAACAGAACAAGCACAGAAATGAGTCCACTGTCTGAGGCCATAAGAAGATCATTTGTAACCTTCACTAATGCTGTTTCTGTACTATGATGAATTCTAAAGCCTGACTGAAACTCTTCAAATAGACCATTCCTCATTGATCAGTTAGCTGTTTTACAACTACCCTTTCAAGAATTTTTGAGAGAAAAGGAAGGTTGGAGATTGGCCTATAATTAGCTAAGATAGCTGGGTCAAGTGATGGCTTTTTAAGTAATGGTTTAATTACTGCCACCTTAAAAGCCTGTGGTACATAGCCAACTAATAAAGATAGATTGATCATATTTAAGATCGAAGCATTAAATAATGGTAGGGCTTCCTTGAGCAGCCTGGTAGGAATGGGGTCTAATAGACATGTTGATGGTTTGGATGAAGTAACTAATGAAAATAACTCAGACAGAACAATCGGAGAGAAAAAGTCTAACCAAATACCGGCATCACTGAAAGCAGCCAAACATAACGATACGTCTTTGGGATGGTTATGAGTAATTTTTTCTCTAATAGTTAAAATTTTATTAGCAAAGAAAGTCATGAAGGCATTACTAGTTAAAGTTAAAGGAATACTCGGCTCAATAGAGCTCTGACTCTTTGTCAGCCTGGCTACAGTGCTGAAAAGAAACCTGGGGTTGTTCTTATTTCTTCAATTAGTGATGAGTAGTAAGATGTCCTAGCTTTACGGAGGGCTTTTTTATAGAGCAACAGACTCTTTTTCCAGGCTAAGTGAAGATCTTCTAAATTAGTGAGATGCCATTTCCTCTCCAACTTACGGGTTATCTGCTTTAAGCTGCGAGTTTGTGAGTTATGCCACGGAGTCAGGCACATCTGATTTAAAGCTCTCTTTTTCAGAGGAGCTACAGCATCCAAAGTTGTCTTCAATGAGGATGTAAAACTACTGACGAGATACTCTATCTCACTTACAGAGTTTAGATAGCTACTCTGCACTGTGTTGGTATATGGCATTAATCAATCAATCAATCAACTTTTTTCTTATATAGCGCCAAATCACAACAAACAGTTGCCCCAAGGCGCTCCATATTGTAAGGCAAGGCCATACAATAATTATGAAAAACCCCAACGGTCAAAACGACCCCCTATGAGCAAGCACTTGGCAACAGTGGGAAGGAAAAACTCCCTTTTAACAGGAAGAAGCCTCCAGCAGAACCAGGCTCAGGGAGGGGCAGTCTTCTGCTGAGACTGGTTGGGGCTGAGGGAAAAAACCAGGAAAAAGACATGCCGTGAAGGGGGGCAGAGATCGATCACTAATGATTAAATGCAGAGTGATGCATACGGAGCAAAAAGAGAAAGAAACAGTGCATCATGGGAACCCCCCCCCCCCACAATCTACGTCTAAAGCAGCATAACCAAGGGATGGTCCAGGGTCACCCGATCCAGCCCTAACTATAAGCCTTAGCGAAAAGGAAAGTTTTAAGCCTAATCTTATAAGTAGAGAGGGTATCTGTCTTCCTGATCTGAATTGGGAGCTGTTTCCACAGGAGAGGAGCCTGAAAGCTGAAGGCTCTGCCTCCCATTCTACTCTTACAAACCCTAGGAACTACAAGTAAGCCCACAGTCTGAGAGCGAAGCGCTCTAATGGGGTAATATGGTACTACGAGGTCCCTAAGATAAGATGGGACCTGATTATTCAAAACCTTATAAGTAAGAAGAAGAATTTTAAATTCTATTCTAGAATTAACAGGAAGCCAATGAAGAGAGGCCAACACGGGTGAGATATGCTCTCTCCTGCTAGTCCCCGTCAGTACTCTAGCTGCAGCATTCTGAACCAACTGAAGGCTTTTTAGGGAACTTTTAGGACAACCTGATAATAATGAATTACAATAGTCCAGCCTAGAGGAAATAAATGCATGAATTAGTTTTTCAGCATCACTCTGAGACAAGACCTTTCTGATTTTAGAGATATTGCGTAAATGCAAAAAGGCAGTCCTACATATTTGTTTAATATGCGCTTTGAATGACATATCCTGATCAAAAATGACTCCAAGATTTCTCACAGTATTACTAGAGATCAGGGAAATGCCATCCAGAGTAACGATCTGGTTAGACACCATGCTTCTAAGATTTGTGGGGCCAAGTACAATAACTTCAGTTTTATCTGAGTTTAAAAGCAGGAAATTAGAGGTCATCCATGTCTTTATGTCTGTAAGACAATCCTGCAGTTTAGCTAATTGGTGTGTATCCTCTGGCTTCATGGATAGATAAAGCTGGGTATCATCTGCGTAACAATGAAAATTTAAGTAATACCGTCTAATAATACTGCCTAAGGGAAGCATGTATAAAGTGAATAAAATTGGTCCTAGCACAGAACCTTGTGGAACTCCATAATTAACTTTAGTCTGTGAAGAAGATTCCCCATTTACATGAACAAACTGTAATCTATTAGACAAATATGATTCAAACCACCGCAGCGCAGTGCCTTTAATACCTATGACATGCTCTAATCTCTGTAATAAAATTTTATGGTCAACAGTATCAAAAGCAGCACTGAGGTCCAACAGAACAAGCACAGAGATAAGTCCACTGTCCGAAGCCATAAGAAGATCATTTGTAACCTTCACTAATGCTGTTTCTGTACTATGATGAATTCTAAAACCTGACTGAAACTCTTCAAATAGACCATTCCTCTGCAGGTGATCAGTTAACTGTTTTACAACTACCCTCTCAAGAATCTTTGAGAGAAAAGGAAGGTTGGAAATTGGCCTATAATTAGCTAAGATAGCTGGGTCAAGTGATGGCTTTTTAAGTAATGGTTTAATTACTGCCACCTTAAAGGCCTGTGGTACATAACCAACTAACAAAGATAGATTGATCATATTTAAGATTGAAGCATTAAATAATGGTAGGACTTCCTTGAGCAGCCTGGCAGGAATGGGGTCCAATAAACATGCCGATGGTTTGGACGAAGCAACCAATGAAAATAACTCAGACAGAACAACCGGAGAGAAAGAGTCTAACCAAATACCGGCATCACTGAAAGCAGCCAAAGATAACGATACATCTTTGGGATGGTTATGAGTAATTTTTTCTCTAATAGTCAAAATTTTGTTAGCAAAGAAAGTCATGAAGTCATTACTAGTTAAAGTTAGAGAACATAAAGAAGGAATCATATCCTTAAACCTAGTTACAGCGCTTTCTGAAAGACTTCTAGTGTAATGAAACTTATTCCCCACTGCTGGGTAGTCCATCAGAGTAAATGTAAATGTTATTAAGAAATGATTAGACAGAAGGGAGTTTTCAGGGAATACTGTTAAGTCTTCAATTTCCATACCATGAGTCAGAACAAGATCTAAGATATGATTAAAGTGGTGGGTGGACTCATTTACATTTTGAGCAAAGCCAATTGAGTCTAATAATAGATTAAATGCAGTGTTGAGGCTGTCATTCTCAGCATCTGTGTGGATGTTAAAATCGCCCACTATAATTATCTTATCTGAGCTAAGCACTAAGTCAGACAAAAGGTCTGAAAATTCACAGAGAAACTCACAGTAACGACTAGGTGAACAATAGATAATAACAAATAAAACTGGTTTTTGGGACTTCCAATTTGGATGGACAAGACTAAGAGTCAAGCTTTCAAATGAATTAAAGCTCTGTCTGGGTTTTTGATTAATTAATAAGCTGGAATGGAAGATTGCTGCTAATCCTCTGCCTCGGCCCGTGCTACGAGCATTCTGGCAGTTAGTGTGACTCGGGGGTGTTGACTCATTTAAACTGACATATTCATCCTGCTGTAACCAGGTTTCTGTAAGGCAGAATAAATCAATATGTTGATCAATTATTATATCATTTACTAACAGGGACTTAGAAGAGAGAGACCTAATGTTTAATAGACCACATTTAACTGTTTTAGTCTGTGGTGCAGTTGAAGGTGCTATATTATTTTTTCTTTTTGAATTTTTATGCTTAAATAGATTTTTGCTGGTTATTGGTGGTCTGGGAGCAGGAACCGTCTCTACGGGGATGGGGTAATGAGGGGATGGCAGGGGGAGAGAAGCTGCAGAGAGGTGTGTAAGACTACAACTCTGCTTCCTGGTCCCAACCCTGGATAGTCACGGCCATGGCCATAAATATGGCCATGGAGTTTTAATAAGATAGATATAATGTAAGTCAAAAGCTGAAACCTTTTGTGAAAGTATTACATTTTAGATGTTTGATACATGTGACTTCTTTTCTTTGTGGGCCTTGGCATTTATGTCAGTGTTCTTGTTCAAGTTAAATTCACTGTTTATAGTATTTTGATGCAGGTTTGTGTAGGAGGCAAACAATCTGGACAGCCAAGTGCTCATCTTGTTGTGTGACCTCCAACTGGCTGCCAGCCAACAAAGGAATATACAAACTCATGATGGGCAATTACAAAAACAATACAAACACATAATTCAACATGAATAATGAATTAAGATCCTGAATGTAAGACTATGCAAATAGACCAACTCCAAAAGCTCACATCCTCTTTGATCATCCACATGCCTGCTCATTACCTTGTTTGGTGCTATGTTTATTTTATTTATTTATTTATTTATTTATTTATTTATTTATCTATCTATCTATTTTGTTTTGTTTTTGTCTGCTGCACCTTTTGCAGTACTCAGTCTACTAAAGATATGAATATTGACATTCATTTCATTAGTCCTACTGGTGCCATGTCACTTTCTAATTAACAGCAACTAAATAACTGTACAACACATAATACACCAGTGGCTAACAAAATAGATCAGTGAACTGTGTTGATGCGCAAATGTATCATAATCAGCAATCATTATTTCTCAAGTCTCTGGTCTGAACAGACTAAGAAGTGAAAGGTGCCATAACACATATAGGGTTCAGTCTCAGGAATTTTGTTGGCACACAAACGGAAGTGAGCACATAAAATGAAGAGGGTGGAAATGAATGTATTAAAACAAGACTTGTGAATTGTCGAGATAAAAGCAACAAATAAAAACTACCATTACCCATAATCCTACAACACCATTTTTGTCGACATTGAGCATTTTGGTTTTTTAAACAATGCTTTCTTGTTTAGTAATTCAGTGTAAAGGAGACATTTTTTGTATAGATAGATAGATAGATAGATAGATAGATAGATAGATAGATAGATAGATAGATAGATAGATAGATAGATAGATAGATAGATAGATAGATAGATAGATAGATAGATAGATAGATAGATAGATAGATAGATAGATAGATAGATAGATAGATAGATAGATAGATAGATAGATAGATAGATAGATGAAAGCTTTGCTGTACTGTATTTTCTGGAGTGGAAGTCAAGATTTTTTTTCTGTTGTTTGGGGGATCTTACAGTTTATACTAGGGATGGGATGACTAGTCATAATAGCCGACTATGACTAGCTAACATCAGACTAGTTGAAAGCCATTTATTAAGTTACACTCAATAAAAATATAAACGCAACACTTATGGTTTTGCTCCCATTTTGTATGAGATGAACTCAAAGATCTAAAACTTTTTCCACATACACAAATATTGTTCACAAACCAGTCGAAATCTGTGATAGTGAGCACTTCTTTGCTGAGATAATCCATCCCACCTCACAGGTGTGCCATATCAAGATGCTGATTAGACACCATGATTAGTGCACAGGTGTGCCTTAGACTGCCCACAATAAAAGGCCACTCTGAAAGGTGCAGTTTTATCACACAGCACAATACCACAGATGTCGCAAGATTTGAGGGAGCGTGCAATTGACATGCTGACAGCAGGAATGTCAACCAGAGCTGTTGCTCGTGTATTGAATGTTAATTTCTCTACCATAAGCCGTCTCCAAAGGCGTTTCAGAGAATTTGGCAGTACATCCAACCAGCCTCACAACCGCAGACCACATGTAACCACACCAGCCCAGGACCTCCACATCCAGCATGTTCACCTCCAAGATCGTCTGAGACCAGCCACTCGGACACCTGCTGAAACAATCGGTTTGCATAACCAAAGAATTTCTGCACAAACTGTCAGAAACCGTCTCAGGGAAGCTCATCTGTATGCTCGTTGTCCTCATCGGGGTCTCGACCTGACTCCAGTTCGTTGTCGTAACTGACTTGAGTGGGCAAATGCTCACATTCGCTGGCGTTTGGCACGTTGGAGAGGTGTTCTCTTCACGGATGAATCCCGGTTCACACTGTTCAGGGAAGATGGCAGACAGCGTGTGTGGCGTCGTGTGGGTGAGCGGTTTTCTGATGTCAATGTTGTGGATCGAGTGGCCCATGGTGGTGTTGGGGTTATGGTATGGGCAGGCGTCTGTTATGGACGAAGAACACAGGTGCATTTTATTGATGGCATTTTGAATGCACAGAGATACAGTGACGAGATCCTGAGGCCCATTGTTATGCCATACATCCAAGAACATCACCTCATGTTGCAGCAGTATAATGCATGGCCCCATGTTGCAAGGATGTGTACACAATTCTTGGAAGCTGAAAATGTCCCAGTTCTTGCATGGCCGGCATACTCACCGGACATGTCACCCATTGAGCATGTTTGGGATGCTCTGGACCGGCGTATACGACAGCGTGTACCAGTTCCTGCCAATATCCGGCAACTTCGCACAGCCATTGAAGAGGAGTGGACCAACATTCCACAGGCCACAATTAACAACCTGATCAACTCTATGCGAAGGAGATGTGTTGCACTGCATGAGGCAAATGGTGGTCACACCAGATACTGACTGGTATCCCCCCCAATAAAACAAAACTGCACCTTTCAGAGTGGCCTTTTATTGTGGACAGTCTAAGGCACACCTGTGCACTAATCATGGTGTCTAATCAGCATCTTGATATGGCACACCTGTGAGGTAGGATGGATTATCTCAGCAAAGGAGAAGTGCTCACTATCACAGATTTAGACTGGTTTGTGAACAATATTTGAGGGAAATGGTGATATTGTGTATGTGGAAAAAGTTTTAGATCTTTGAGTTCATCTCATACAAAATGGGAGCAAAACCAAAAGTGTTGCATTTATATTTTTGTTGAGTGTATATTTTCCAGGGCAAACTTGCTCCGAGCATGCACGCAGCTTTTCGAAAGAGTCCACATATCGGTCAGCATTGACAGTGCTGCCATGTTCCAGAAATTCTGTGAGGATGATGACATTGCATCTGCACTTGATGCTGTGCATCTGTGGCTGTTACTGCACACCCACTATGGCCATGTTCATACAGACTCACCATGGCTGGATTTTCACCATTCAAACTCCTTGTTTACCTCCTGACTGTACTAATATCAACACACCCGTCACTAGGGTTGGGTATTGAGAACCAGTTCTTTTCGAGTATCGTTAAGAAATTATTCGATCCACCGACATCAATAGCCTTTTTGCTTAACGATTCCCTTATCGGTCCTTCAGAGCAGCCCTTGTTTTTGAGTGTGTTTGTCGGAAAAATGATCATTCCTCTACGTTGATTGCAGACCCTGCAGCGGCTCTGTAATCAACCGTTTCTGCAGCGCAACTCCAGTTTGAAGTGTGAATCAATGAAGCAATGTTTTGATCCAATGGCTTGTTGGTTCTTTGATTCGCTGTTTTTTAGAAGCGGTAAGTCCGCTTCTTAACCCCTCTCAAAGCCATTAAAATATTGTGAGTCACTTTTGTGTGGATTAAGGTCACTAACTGGGACTCTTGTTGCAGTCAAGAAACGAGAATCGTCCTCCGTTCCGTTGGCACAGCTCCAAACGGCTCTCTGCGGAGACAGAGTTTGGTCAGAATTAATAACTTCAAAATGAATTACCACTTTAAATAAAATGACACCTCTTTACAAACGTTGCAATACAGACAATAAACTACAATCGACTAAAACGTTTTTTCTCCCAAAATGAGATGTCCTACATTCGTGCAGCACAGCCGGTTGCAAGAGCTCAGCTCAGATGTATGGAAAGACATTCATGCCAATAATGTCTGAAGGGAAATGCTTTTGACAAAAACTACAGATTTTATTTCTACTTATGTCCAGAGATCAAGGATTCACCATGTAGAGTTTATTATGTCCAGAGTTTAAGGATCCAGTAACCAATTTCATATCTATTTACTTTAAGACTCAATAAAATGTTGTTCAATTCAATTTCAATTTAATCAGCTTATAAAGTGCCAAATCACAAAAGCTGTTTCAAGGCATCTCCCACAGAACAGTTCAACATAAAAAATTACATTAAATAAATAAAAATAAAAAAATTAAAATACATGATTAAAAACAGAAGTAAAAGAATAAAACAGATAACAAAATAAAAACTATTCAAGAGAAAGAGAATAAAAATAGGTTTTAAGTCTTGACTTAAAAATGTCCATGTACTCCAACTGCCTCATGGTCGCAGGAAGACCGTTCCACAGAGCGGGTGCACGATAAGAAAAAGCTCTTTGACCTGCTGACATAGAAAACCTGTAAAGCCTGCTTTTTGTACACAAAAAATTCACAAGAGGTATCGATAAGGGACTTGATAAGGAATCGGATCGATAAGCGGAATCGATAATGGTATTGATATCGACAAAATCTTAATGATACCCATCCCTAGCCGTCATCATAGAAAACACTAATTAAATGAAGAATGTCCATGTATGCACAACCCTCCACCATCAGGAATTCAATAACAGCATGTTTCAAATCATGCCCATGTATATGAACATCTTTTTTACTAACTACTGTGTACATGTATTACAACAAAGGCGATTCTGTGCATGCCAGGAATTACAGGCAAAATCTGTTTGGTGTCTTGATAGTCAATAAGTAGGATTATTCTTGTTCCAGTTTCACTTCAGTACCTTACTTGTTAATGACATAATTGCCTTGGAGGCACAACTTTTCACATGACCCTTATATTACTACAATTAAATGCAACACTGTTGCTGTAAATATGGCAAGAAAGGAAGACTGACAAAAAATGACAAATTTCTATCAGCTTAGGCCTGGGATCATGCACAGGTGGCACACTTTTCACGCTCACTGCAACAAGGACCTGTCTTGGATCCTTCATAACAACCACTCATGGCAACAACAGTTCCACCCTCTCAAAAATAACCATCTATCTACCATAGCCAGGTGACATGTAAGCGTCCCCATGGTGTTCTACAGCTACTGGGGTCCTCAAAACTGAGACACCTGCTCACCTCCAGCAGTTATTCCAGCAGTACCAAAGGATCCTCTGAACAGACCTAGTAACAAAAACCTCTAGTTGCCGCCTTTGGTCACTGGTTAGCATCCAAGTCTCACAATCATACAAGTCTCTTCAAGCTCAGCACTTTAATTGCAACAGATACATTTCTGATGGCCAAGTCCAGGGAGTCATAAAAAGCCTGGATGTTAGTCTTGATCACAATTGCAAACCCAGATACTCTGATTCCAAAGATGACAACATCCTCTGTTAACGGAAGATCATTGTTTAATAATATGCCCCTCAGAGGTAGCCTGGGTTAGGAGCTAAATTAAAAGTGAAAGAAATACAAAGAAAATAAAAACTTCAGCAGCTGTGTGATGGGTTTAAGTTTGACAGCAGAGGAGCATCAGCTGTAATGTAATGTGGAGGTCATGGTCTAGTCCCAGCAGTGGGCTTCAGACCAGAGGATACTCGGTTCAAACCCTAGTCTGGCCAGACAATCACTACGGACCCTTGGATAAGGTCCTTATTCCCCAAGTTGCTCCCGGTGCGTAGTGAGTGCCTTGCACCCTGGCAGCACCCTGACATTGGTATGTCTATGTGAATGTAAGACATCATTGTAAAGCTTCTGATATAGATGGAAAAGTGCGATAAAAATGCAGTCCATTTGATGCAGAAACAAGTATATGCAAATCAGCCCAAATTTTAAAGTGAAGGCAGAAATAAATTCATTAATTTATTTTCTATATCCTCTCACTCCAATTAAGGGTCACGGGAGGCAGGGTGCTAGAGTCTATCCAATCAGTCTCATGAGGCATGAGGTAGGGTACATCTGGGACAGGATGCCAGTCTATCGCAGGGCCACATATAGACAGACATATTCACACTTACACCTACGGTCAATTTAAAGTTTCCAATTCACCTAACCTGTGGGAGGAGGCCTAGGAACCCCAAGGAAACCCACACAACCATGGGGGAAACATGCAGTCTCCAAACAGAAAGGACCAGGTGGGAAGAAATTCCATGACCTACTTACTGTGAGGCAACTGTGCCAACCACTAATCTACCATGCCACCTATTATTATTATTATTATTATTATGACATACTTTGTAATTTTGTTTTTTTAAAGGCCAGGTTAAGAATGGCATGGTTGCTTATGCCGTCGTTATGTGTAAACATGACGACGGCAAGTCAAGAATGCCATGAAGTATACATTCTTGGCTGCTGATCACGAATGTGATGATTCAGGGCAGAGGCGTCAGGTGTCCTCATGCGTTATGATTAATGGCACGTGTTGCTGGAGAATTATCAGGAACCATTACGCACGGTCAAGAATAATGTTCCGCATTGTTGTGCATCGTTACATTCTGTCACATTGTGAATGAGGCGAATTGTCTCCACACACACACCCATATTCATCCATCAGCTGCTGAACAATTCAGATCGCTCCAGTTTGCTCCTCAAAATCCACAGCAGAAGAACTTGGTGATCGCATGCTTAGTTGGGCTCTGTGCCACGGAGTGAGCCAGATGTGTGACTCCACGCAGCTCTCATCTCGCTTGTTTTTCCAAACATCAGGCACATGCAGCAGGTGGAACACCTGCAGGAGTTCGCTGATGAGCATTGGAACAAGACTTTTACCCGACTTGGCCTCTTTCAGCATACTGCAGCAATGAAACTGAATACGGTGCAGCAGGGTTTAAATGTGCACACATCAGAGAAGAACGCTGTCACGCTCTATTATGGATCACCACTAATCAAGACGGATCAACACACTCAGTTGTGACCTCCACAACATGAGGCAAAATGAGGGTGGTGCGTGACATTCGTGTAAGATTTTTTGACAGCCAAAAACATGCTCCATGAAAATTACGAATATCACACACCAACCCGCACTATTCAGATGCATTAAGTCACATTAAGAATGTCAGGAATCTGCCAAGAATGATGCAAATATGACATTCGTAACGCGTCTTGCCTATGTGTAAACGCACCATTAGCGGTTAGCACTGACACCTCACAGCAAGAAGGTCGTGGAATCCCTTCTTGCCCTTTCTGTGTGGAGTTTGCATGTTTCTCCATGTTTGCATGAGTTCCCTCCGGGTGCTCCAGCTTCCTCCCACATCCAAAGACATGCAGGTTAGGTGGAATGGAAACTTTAAATTGAACGTATGTGTGCGCGCAATTGTAAATGTTTGTCTGTCTATGCGACAGACTGGCGTCTTGTCCAGGGTGTACCCTGCCTCACCCTTTGACTGCTGGGATAGGCTGCAGCCCCCCTGTGACCCTTAGTTGGAGTAAGTGGGTACAGAAAATGGATGGAAGGCCAGAATTAGTTGTCCTATGGTAAACCAAAGGATCGAATACAACCATTTCAAATAACAATCTACATTCTTCTGCAATGTATGTATCCTTTTCCTTGTGTATTGTGTTGTGTGAGTGCTTGTGTTTCTGTGTGTGCATGTTTAATCACATGGTCATGCAGTGCAGCCATCCTGTTTCACAGGCAGACAGCATATTTCATGCCTTGATGGTTTCTCTGTGTGATGCCAAGGCCTGATGGTTTATCTGTGGAAGCCTCCTCGCTTGCCTGTAGTTTAGTTCAATAAAACAGCTACAGACAAAGGAGGCCCAGCAAGAGCAGCAGATCAAGATACAAGCAAGCAGAACAGCAAAGGGGCAAGTGAAGAATATCCATGGTAACTGTAGTCGGGTATTCACAGCATACACAGGCCCATAAGTAATTGGATGTTGACCGTTTATCCAATTTTGCCTTGGTACACATCACAATGGATCTGAAATGAAACAATCGAGATTTCTTGTAGTTTTGATGGAAGGAAGTTATTTCAGCGATTTCCTTTTTCTCTTGGGGCCACCACAGAATGAATACAACACAGCTTTCTCCATTCTCTGTGACATGAATACCAATGGGACTCTGCAGGAGCTCCACAGTATTCTGAGTGATGCTCACATGGAGAAACCGGACACACTTTTCATCATTGATAATTATGTCAGTCACGTGACTGTCAAACTCAAACTATACACAGGTACTGTGTGTGTTGCGTAGAGTGGAGACATAGTCTCTTCTGAGGGAAATCAGGCTTCTAAAGTTCTGGCTGCTATATCACGTTCAATGCTTGGATTAACTGGGTGTTTGGTAGGATTATGGAGTCCAGGGGCTTTAGTGACTTTGTTGGTGAGGAAAGGTTCACTGATGTACTGCAGTCTTGATTAGTAAATTGGACTTTTCTCAGTTTTCAGATTAAACAGCTACAATGTGCATCCTGCTTAGCGGACTTCTATATTGCCTGTTGTCCTACTTGAGTTTTTTTGTTGTTGTTTTTGGCACATTTCTATACATAATTTTCCCATTAACTCGACCTTCTGTACATAGGTAGCGAATACGTCCACAGACATGTCTTTACAGAATCAAAAGTTGCCTTCTCTCATAATTAAAACTTTCCTTTTTGCTAAAGCTTATAGTTAGGGCTGGATCAGGTGACCCTGAACCATCCCTTAGTTATGCTGCTATAGACTTAGACTGCTGGGGGGTTCCCATGATGCACTGAGTGTTTCTTTCTCTTTTGCTCTGTATGCACCACTCTGCATTTAATCATTAGTGATTGATCTCTGCTCTCTTCCACAGCATGTCTTTTTCCTGGTTCTCTCCCTCAGCCCCAACCAGTCCCAGCAGAGACTGCCCCTCCCTGAGCCTGGTTCTGCTGGAGGTTTCTTCCTGTTAAAAGGAGTTTTTCCTTCCCACTGTCGCCAAGTGCTTGCTCACAGGGGGTCGTTTTGACCGTTGGGGTTTTTCTGTAATTATTGTATGGCTTTTGCCTTACAATATAAAGCGCCTTGGGGCAACTGTTTGTTGTGATTTGGCGCTATATAAATAAAATTGATTTGATTTGATTTGATAATTATGAGATCAAAATCTCATAATTATGAGATCTTTTCTCGCAATTACGAGATCAGCGGTCAAATTTTTTTATCCAGTGAATGCAATACGCTTCCGTATCCACTGATGCTGATGAGTTAAAAACCTTTTTACACCTTCATGCTCAAGTGAATTGTCACAACAGGGGGTTTCAAGTGCCACTCAGAAAGCTGTGATTTCCACTGCTTTGTTTCTCTGCGCTCCCCTCCCCTCTCACACTCCTCCCCCCTTTCCCTCTCACCATGCGTGCAACGTGAATCCATTCGTGTAACATTTTGAGAACAGAGCGCATTCTCTCTCTCTCTCTCTCATGGTCAAACAAGAAGTGTGATGTTTAAGTATGTGAGTTTAAATGGCAATATTTTACTCTTTTTTCTTTTTTGGCAGGGGGGGAGCACACAACAGACTCTGAACTTTGTGATCTGATGTTATGAGCCGTGATGAGACAGCAGGGCCGCTGCTAACGTTTTGGAGGCCCTAAGCATAACTGGTCAGGGAGGCCTCCCCACCCCCATACAAGAGAACCCCCCCCCCACCCCCCCACCCCCCCCCCCCCCCCCCCCCCTTTATATATGCCTTAAATAAAAGTTCTGAAATTCTTCTCACTATTTTTGGTATATTTATCAGCCTGTCAAATTTATAGTTGCTGTCTGATCATGTTGTCAGGCAGAATAGATTTGGACCTAAGTAGTGCACTGACGGCTAACTAGGACTTTGTTGACTTATAAGGCACTCAAAATCTTCAAACTACACTGCCCAACTATTTGCAAACGTGCCACATGCCTTGTAATATCCAGATTAGTTTAGCGTTTAAAGCTACATCAAATCAGCAAAGCCAACGCAACCTAGCTTAAGCAGCACCAATGAACATTAAGTAATCAAAACAATTTAAACCTTTAACACGTACTTACCAGCAAGGGATGCACGGGCATCATCTTTTTGTTTCTTTTTCCTCTGTTTTTCAGCTCCAGACTCCTGCTGTCGCTTCATTGTTTAATTGTGGCATAGTGGCAACTTGTTGTCTTGTGTCAGAATCGAATGTGGGCTAGCAGTGCTACTTCAGTTAGGCGCAGGGTTGCCAGATTGGGTGTTTTCCCATCCAATTGGTTTGTTTAGGGTAAAAATATGGCACTGGATGAGTTTTTTGTATAGAATTGCCACACACATTTTAAAAATCAGTTCAAATTGCACAGGATTTAGTGCCTCCAGGCACTTTTGAGCATTTATTGGACTGGAAATTGTCACATCTGGCAACCCTGGTTAGGCGACACAGCAAACAGAGAAAGACGCAAACAGGGCTGTACCATTTCAGGGAATCGAGGCGGGGGTGGATGGGGGCTTTATATTAGGCAAAAAATAATTTGCCCCAATTAAGTAATGGGGTAGGGGCCTACACAATGTTTAAAGACAAAAACGATGGGCCTATTCATAAATAATTCATATTAATTTTGAAATGTAATAATGTAATAATTTCAACACATTTTCAGTCAATTGGAGGCCCTGCAAACTAGTGCAACATGGTTGGTGCCCCACGCAGGCTGCGTAGTCTGCTTATGCCGAACGGCGGCGCTGTGAGACAGCAGTGTGTCCCATGTACGTCAGAAAACGTGAGTGCCATTTGCTTTTCATGAACCGTTTTGAGAACGGAGCGCACTTCCACAGAGGCAGAAAACAGCGCGAGGGCTACATACATGGCAGTAAGCAAATGAAAGCAAGACTAGGAACACAAACACACCCAATCACACACCAGCCGACACAGGGACTACGCCAAATGTGCGCAATTTTCCAGTGTACTCCACACCTATCACAATGCAACTGTATGCAAGTCCAGACTGAAAGAGGCTAAAAACAAAATTTATATGCCAATTTAATCTTTTACACATTTCTTTCATGAAACATAATGAGTATTCCTTTTACAATTCTTGGTGCATGTTTAAATGCTATTTGTTCAGTTATTAATTTCTGTGAAGGCTCTCAGTTGTCCAGGTGGTTTCCATAATAGAGAAGCTTGAATCTTCGACTGGACTGGGTTGCTTGATGCGAGGACGTTTCGCTTATAATCGCAGAAGCTTCCTAAGCCAAAATTCTTGCTCTGGTAGTCTGACTTCTGTCTTGACTCTTGTTCTTCTCAACACTTGTTCTTCTCAATAAGAGTCAAGACAGAAGTCAGACTACCAGAGCAAGAATTTTAGCTGAGGAAGTTTCTGCAATTAGAAGCAAAATGTCCTTGTGTCAAGCAACCCAGTCCAGTCAAAGATTCAAGCTTCTCTACTTCAGTTATTAATAAATTTTCATGATGAAAACAGTGTTTCTGTTAATCACTTCTCTTTTCTAGGATGGATTTAGGAGACTCTGTCAGCCAATATTTTGTTCGTCAAAGAGGAAAGTATATGTCATTTATTGTATTTGGTGTGGAAATTGTGCCAGGCAAAAGAGAGTGACAAAAATCGCAGAAAGGAAGAGGTTTCAACGCAAGTCAGGGCAACGTGACGGTAGTCAACGTGACTTGAAGCCACACCCTCACAATACAATGTTATCCGAAACCAATTTATGATTCCTGCTGTGTTCTATTGTTCCCGAAGTATAAATCACGCAGGATTGTTTTTATACCGTGTACACAATGCAGTGAAACTACAGGCTCAAAAAGAGCACAGAAAAAAAAATGCTGATTGCAGCCTGACAGCTGCTCCTACAGCTCCTCGCTCTACTCTCACAACTGTGTTTAAATAAAGTCCATACAAGTCCTGCTCACAGACTGTTTGCCAGAGACAGGACATGTCTACAGCCAGTAAAAAGTCCGGACATCTCCAGTCCACCTCATGGGCAAGTCATTCGCGCACGCACATGTGAACAATAAAAGAAAGAAAGAAAGCTGTCTGGCTGCAGGCAGTTCCTCGCTCTCCCCTCAAAATCTCTCATCACTGTGTTAAATAAAGGACAAAAAAGGACATAAGTCCTGCTCACAGACCACATAAAGTATAACTCCAGACATCTCCACAATTACTCACAGACCTTTGTCTGTGCCTTTTACAATTCAGCGAGGGATCAGAACCCAAATAAAGTTGTCAAGACAGCTTTGCAAACAATTACTCGTACATTGTCCCCGCATGGGTCCTGCCGGGAAAACAGCGGCATGCAAAGCTCGGCTTCTTAATATGGCAGCATATCATCCACACAGGGGTCCTGCTGGGAAAGCAGTGATGTGCACGTCTCCACTTGTTAACATATATAAAGCCGGGAACACAGTGTAAAGCCCCTGTCACAGTGGCGTATTTGTAGAGATGCTCATTGCAGCGTATCGTCTATGCTGTAATGAGCAGCTCTGCGCCCACTTCACGTGGAGTTTTTGTTGGGTTTGCACCCTGTTTTTAAAGAAATGAGAGGCACAAACACTGAAAAGAAACCAGTCAGAGAGAGACAAATATATATATTTTTTGCTCTGCGCAGAGGAGGAGAACAATGAAGCAGCTTGTAAGTGCTCAGCTACAAAGCTCTCCTAAAATCTCCTCCTCTGGCCCAGCCTTTTATTTAGTTCAACATGAGAAAAAACAAACAAGGACAGTCGGGAGAGGTTACACATGAGTCATGTCTGCAAGAGGGTGATAGCAAAGCGAGGTAACGGCTGAAACCTTCCATTCCTGCAACATGAGCCTTGTGGCTCGTCAAAGCAGGATAAAGCAAAATGAAAAATAGTTTGCTCAATCATGAAGAATGCAGACAACAAGTCTTTCTTTCTAAAACATCCTCTTCTCACAAAGAGGAAAAATAAGCATAAACTGTAAGAAAATAAATAATAATAATATAAGCATAAACTAAAGAAAATAAATGATAATAAGAGCATGAACTATATAAAATCCTTGACATAATCCTCCCTGTTTATCGTTTATTTACATAAGTTTGTCATGTCCAAAACACACTTCAATAGAAAATTTGTCCACTTTAACCACTTGTCTTATTACATTTTCAGCTAAAGCTTCATAGGCTAAGAGTGTGTTAACTCATCATGTCAACAGTTCAAGCTTGAACTGGAGTTGTGAGCTTTTCAATATCATCATAATTCTCAACACAGTCATTATAGTTTTCTCCACTAAGGTCTGACTGTTTCAATGTTTGATATTTGTACATATTTGACACCATTTTGCCAACCACTGTTTTGATACAAGGGATCACACAACACATGCAAAGTCCAATCAGAATTAGGACTATAATAACTGGTGTCACCATTTTCAATAGTAACTGCCACCATGGTCCTGAAGTCAACCAGGACCAGGTGGTTCACGGCTAGGGTGTCTTTATGCATTGCATCACAAAGTTTATTCAGCTCTTCCAATGCGTCCTGCATATCCACTGAATGAATGGAGTCTGGGATGAAAGTACAGCATGTTGTGTTCAGCAGAACACAAACTCCTCCCTGTGAACCAGTAAGCAAGTCTAAAACCATGAGATTTTGCATCACCATGGTACGTAAAGCATCTATTTCAGTATTTTGAGCTGCTACTATTTTCTCAGTTACATTCATGAACAGACCCAATCGATAATTCAGAGTTTCAATCATTAATGAATTTTTTACCACTCCTACACAGGGGAACAATGAATGTGCTATTTTATCTCCTAGAGAGCACAATTTTTGGTCCTTTGGTACATCCGAGCCCCACATGTGATCATGTGGTAACACATCTGGGTATATCGATCTCCTCCGTCTGGTGCTACCATGCTTCTCTGTGGAGGTCCTTGGCACTACCACATATGTATGGTCAGTCACCTGGGTAGGTGCACACACACCACCCCAATTTCATGGGAGACTCATGTACAGTCTGGAACCACAAAGCCAATAGATGTCATCATACACCGGAGTACCATTTACAGGTGGTAGCAAAAACTTACTAACATAAGCACATGATTCATCCATTCCCCATGGACAGGAGCCTGTATAATTACATCTCCGTCCAATGTGATGAAGATAAGTACCATCCACATATTATGTTTTGGTTAGGTTTAAATTATTTGATAAAACATACGTTTGGGTACACAGACGTTTCTTAATTTTACCTACAGTTTTATTCCCTGTCCTGTAAAAGCAAATCGGGAATGGCCGTTGTGATGACAAGTTAACGTGATGATATTTTTGCATTTCCCTTCAGTCTAGTCAATGGAGCAGCACTTGGGCATGCTTGCACATCTTCTGTTGAAATCCCTATCATATAAGTGGTTGCACTGAGGCAAGTGGTGTTACGTCTTGTCAGATTTGCTGAGAACTGTTGCCCCCGAAATACAGTTTGATTATGCATCCGTATGATAAGACATTCTGTCACCCTAGCAGGGTACGGTTTAGCCGTCAGAGCTGGGTATGTTGAGGATATAGGCATTTGCAAACAAACATAACAATTAGTAACGTAATTCCATAGCCAATAAATGAACATCTCTGTACCACATATTAGTATGGTATATATGAGGGTGTCCATCTGTCTCATTCACATTATGAATAACCTCTTCTGACGTTGCTTGCGTTGTTCTCTGGCTCGGTCCACAGTGAGCTGCAATTCTTGGGTCAACCACCAGGCCAGGAATCGAGGAGCACGAAACACACTAAGATCACAACGCAACCGGCTGCCCTACCAACAGTCCAACAGCGCTGAGCACACCGCTCCGGGGTCTGCTGTAGTTCAGTCATGATTGCTAGGATACAGTGTTGTTAACCAACCTCACCTAATAGTGCAAGGATCTCCCTGCTTCACTGGCGTTGAGACAATCTATTGCTAATTAAATAGACTCCCTTTGTAGCCAGACTTCCCCTTACACTGTGGAGGCAGCCAACACACGCTGTATGTTATAGTGACTTAGATGTATCCACGTTGATCTCTCCGCTATCTTTACTGCAGTTGGTGTTGTTAACAGCACTTGGTATGGACCTTCCCAACGAGGACTGGACCAGTTCTTCTTCTTAATCACTCTGATGAACACCCAGTCTCCTGGCTGGACTACTGGAAGGCCGTCCTGTGGAAGATCAAAATTATTCGGCAGTAAATGTGTTTGAGTTATCTCTTTCTGTGTTAATGTCTTTTTCATAAATCTGCTAATGTTTGTTCCTCATCTGCTGTTTTAGTATTCATGTCAAAAATTGGTAGACGATATGGTCATCCATAAAGTATCTCAAATGGTGTTAAATCTGATGGTGTTGGTGTTATTCTCATATACAATTTTACTAGGTCCAAACATTCAATCCAGGTTCGTTTTGTCTCTTCCATACATTTCCTTAGTCTTGTTTTTATTGTGCCATTTGTCCTTTCCCCTAATCCTGCACTTGTGGGTGGTAAGCACAATGATGTTTTAACTTAATTTTCCTGTGTTCTGCTACTCTTTGTACAACTTCATTTACAAATGTGTTCCATTATCATCTGTACAATGTCTCTGTATTCCATAATACGGATAAATTGTCTTACACAATGCTTTTGCTACTGTTAAAGCATCCGCTTTTTGTGATGGAACAATTTCTACCCATTTTGAAAAGGCATCAATTAATACTAGACAGTATTGATAAGGTCCACATCGATTTAGTTCAATAAAGTCCATATGAACAATTTGAAAAGGATACTGTGGTTTTGGGAATTGCCCTCTCCGGGGTCTTATATTTCCCTGTGGGTTGTGTTTCAATCAGGTAACACAGGCTTTACAAAATTTTTTTGATATAAATTAAATCCATAGGTAGTAAAGTATTGGTCTACCATATATACCATCCCCCCTGTCGACACATGCGTTAACCCATGCGTCGCAATTGCGGCTGCTTTGAATAAGCTTTTGGGTAGGATGGGTTTGTTATGTACACAATAAAGTCCTTTGGGGTTTTGGGGTTGCCCCATTTTTCAACCACAAATGTCGTTCCTTTGCTGGTGCCTGTTTTTGCATATCCAATAAAAGGTCAGAATCTATTAATGGTTCATTGTCTATCTGAACTGTGTAAATAGAAGAAGTACCATATCGACCAGCTGCTGCTTCTTTCGCTATTTTGTCTGCGAGACAGTTTCCTCTGGAGACAAAATCTGTACCTCTGGTGTGGGCTGTGCATTTACATAATGCAAGGTGTGATGGTAATGTCACTGCTTCTAGCAAATTTGTGAGTAAGCCTGCATGTGTCACTGGTTTCCCTGTAGAGGTTATCATACCTCTTTGTTGCCATTGTTTTGCAAAGAACCAAATTGTTGAAAATGCATATTGACTATCTGTATAGACTGTCAGTTTCTGTCCTTTAGCCAAGATACAAGCTCTGGTTAATGCAATGAGTTCTGCAGCTTGGGCTGATTTAAAATGATCGATCTGTTTTGCTTCAATAACAGTATCTGATCTTTGAAACATGAGCCATCCACAAAGTAATGTAGTCCATCTGTAAATGGTTCGTCTGTTAAGTCTGGTCGAGGTAATTGTTGTTTCTGTGTGTCTGCCAAACAATCATGCGGTTCACCATCTGTCTCAGTAGGTAGGAGTGTGGCGGGATTCATGGTGTTGCATCTTTCAATGGTAATCTGTGGCTGAGACAATAGCATTGCTGTATATGCTATCTGTCTAGCAGGCGATAAGAATGTATCCAAACATTTGGAATAATAGCCAACTGGTTTATTTTATTACCATGTTGTTGTAGCAAGACTGCACACATGAATCCCTGTTTTGTGTCCACCATGAGAGTGAATGGCGTGGCATAATTGGGCAGAGATAATACTGTGGAACTCACAAGTTCTTGTTTAAGAGCTGTAAACTGTTCTTCAGCTTCTTCATTCCACTGTATTTTGTCACTCATAGCCATTGGTATAGAATGTATTAAATCCTGCAATTTCTGCACCTTCTCTGCATAACATGGAATCCAGGCTCTGCAATAATTACAGATACCTAAGAAAGTCATCATTTCCTTTTTTGTTGACGGTTTAGGCGCTTTGAGAATAGCGTGCTTTCGATCGTCTTGTATTCGTTTCCCCTCAGCTGATAGGATGTGGCCTAAATAAGTCACTTGTGGTTGCACAAACTGCAACTTTTGCTTTTTAATTTTACTTCCTGTTTCTGCCAAATGTTGCAAAAGCATCATAGTACATTTTGTACAGCTGTCTTTTGTCTTTCCTGCCACCAAAATGTCATCTACATGCACCAAGATTTGTGAATCTTCTGGTGGAGTAAATGAAGATAAGCAACAATTTATTGCTTGTGTAAAAATGGTCGGACTGTCAGCAAAACCTTGAGGGAGTCTTGTATATGTATATCTTTTCCCTTTGAATGTAAAAGCAAACCAAAATTGAGAGTCTGGATGAACAGGTACTGAGAAAAATGCATTACTGATGTCTATGACAGAGAAGTACATATTTCCAGGACTTAATCTATCATCCGAGTCAGTGGTCACATTGTGCTTTCTGATCCATGCACTGTAGTCGGTGCGGACCAAGGTAGCTTAGCCGCCGTTAGTTCCCCCCTGGCAGATCCCGAGCAGCCGGGAAAGCAGGCCGACTGGGTGACTGTGAGGAGGAAGCGTAGTTCTAAACAGAAGCCCCGTGTACACCGCCAACCTGTTCACATTTCTAACCGTTTTTCCCCACTCGGCGACACACCCGCCGAGGATCAAACTCTGGTTATTGGCGACTCTGTTTTGAGAAATGTGAAGTTAGCGACACCAGCAACCATAGTCAATTGTCTTCCAGGGGCCAGAGCAGGCGACATTGAAGGAAATTTGAAACTGCTGGCTAAGGCTAAGCGTAAATTTGGTAAGATTGTAATTCACGTCGGCAGTAATGACACCCGGTTACGCCAATCGGAGGTCACTAAAATTAACATTGAATCGGTGTGTAACTTTGCAAAAACAATGTCAGACTCTGTAGTTTTCTCTGGGCCCCTCCCCAATCGGACCGGGAGTGACATGTTTAGCCGCATGTTCTCCTTGAATTGCTGGCTGTCTGAGTGGTGTCCAAAAAAAATGAGGTGGGCTTCATAGATAATTGGCAAAGCTTCTGGGGAAAACCTGGTCTTGTTAGGAGAGAGACGGCATCCATCCCATTTTGGATGGAGCAGCTCTCATTTCTAGAAATCTGGCCAATTTTCTTAAATCCTCCAAACCGTGACTATCCAGGGTTGGGACCAGGAAGCAGAGTTGTAGTCTTACACACCTCTCTGCAGCTTCTCTCCCCCTGCCATCCCCTCATTACCCCATCCCTGTAGAGACGGTGCCTGCTCCCAGACCACCAACAACCAGCAAAAATCTATTTAAGCATAAAAATTCAAAAAGAAAAAATAATATAGCAAATTGTTACCTTTTGGCTTACTCATTGTCCGTTCATTTGCGCCCCCTGTTGTGGGTCCATGCTACGACACCTTCCCAACACAACTTTGGATGCTGTAGCTCCTCTGAAAAAGAGAGCTTTAAATCAGAAGTGCCTGACTCCGTGGTATAACTCACAAACTCGTTGCTTAAAGCAGATAACCCGTAAGTTGGAGAGGAAATGGCGTCTCACTAATTTAGATGATCTTCACTTAGCCTGGAAAAAGAGTCTGTTGCTCTATAAAAAAGCCCTCCATAAAGCTAGGACATCTTTCTACTCATCACTAATTGAAGAAAATAAGAACAACCCCAGGTTTCTTTTCAGCACTGTAGCCAGGCTAACAAAGAGTCAGAGCTCTATTGAGCTGAGTATTCCATTAACTTTAACTAGTAATGACTTCATGACTTTCTTTGCTAACAAAAGTTTAACTATTAGAGAAAAAATTACTCATAACCATCCCAAAGATGTATCGTTATCTTTGGCTGCTTTCAGTGATGCCGGTATTTGGTTAGACTCTTTCTCTCCGATTGTTCTGTCTGAGTTATTTTCATTAGTTACTTCATCCAAACCATCAACATGTTTATTAGACCCCATTCCTACCAGGCTGCTCAAGGAAGCCCTACCATTATTTAATGCTTCAATCTTAAATATGATCAATCTATCTTTGTTAGTTGGCTATGTACCACAGGCTTTTAAGGTGGCAGTAATTAAACCATTACTTAAAAAGCCATCACTTGACCCAGCTATCATAGCTAATTATAGGCCAATCTCCAACCTTCCTTTTCTCTCAAAAATTCTTGAAAGGGTAGTTGTAAAACAGCTAACTGATCATCTGCAGAGGAATGGTCTATTTGAAGAGTTTCAGTCAGGTTTTAGAATTCATCATAGTACAGAAACAGCATTAGTGAAGGTTACAAATGATCTTCTTATGGCCTCGGACAGTGGACTCATCTCTGTGCTTGTTCTGTTAGACCTCAGTGCTGCTTTTGATACTGTTGACCATAAAATTTTATTACAGAGATTAGAGCATGCCATAGGTATTAAAGGCACTGCGCTGCGGTGGTTTGAATCATATTTGTCTAATAGATTACAATTTGTTCATGTAAATGGGGAATCTTCTTCACAGACTAAAGTTAATTATGGAGTTCCACAAGGTTCTGTGCTAGGACCAATTTTATTCACTTTATACATGCTTCCCTTAGGCAGTATTATTAGACGGAATTGTTTAAATTTTCATTGTTACGCAGATGATACCCAGCTTTATCTATCCATGAAGCCAGAGGACCAATTAGCTAAACTGCAGGATTGTTTTACAGACATAAAGACATGGATGACCTCTAATTTCCTGCTTTTAAACTCAGATAAAACTGAAGTTATTGTACTTGGCCCCACAAATCTTAGAAACATGGTGTCTAATCAGATCCTTACTCTGGATGGCATTACCCTGACCTCTAGTAATACTGTGAGAAATCTTGGAGTCATTTTTGATCAGGATATGTCATTCAAAGCGTATATTAAACAAATATGTAGGACTGCTTTTTTGCATTTACGCAATATCTCTAAAATTAGAAAGGTCTTGTCTCAGAGTGATGCTGAAAAACTAATTCATGCATTTATTTCCTCTAGGCTGGACTATTGTAATTCATTATTATCAGGTTGTCCTAAAAGTTCCCTAAAAAGCCTTCAGTTAATTCAAAATGCTGCAGCTAGAGTACTAACGGGGACTAGAAGGAGAGAGCATATCTCACCCATATTGGCCTCTCTTCATTGGCTTCCTGTTAACTCTAGAATAGAATTTAAAATTCTTCTTCTTACTTATAAGATTTTGAATAATCAGGTCCCATCTTATCTTAGGGACCTCGTAGTACCATATCACCCCAATAGAGCGCTTCGCTCTCAGACTGCAGGCTTACTTGTAGTTCCTAGGGTTTGTAAGAGTAGAATGGGAGGCAGAGCCTTCAGCTTTCAGGCTCCTCTCCTGTGGAACCAGCTCCCAATTCAGATCAGGGAGACAGACACCCTCTCTACTTTTAAGATTAGGCTTAAAACTTTCCTTTTTGCTAACGCTTATAGTTAGGGCTGGATCAGGTGACCCTGAACCATCCCTTAGTTATGCTGCTATAGACGTAGACTGCTGGGGGGTTCCCACGATGCACTGTTCCTCCCTGAGCCTGGTTCTGCTGGAGGTTTCTTCCTGTTAAAAGGGAGTTTTTCCTTCCCACTGTAGCCAAGTGCTTGCTCACAGGGGGTCGTTTTGACCGTTGGGGTTTTACATAATTATTGTATGGCCTTGCCTTGCAGTATAAGGCGCCTTGGAGCAACTGTTTGTTGTGATTTGGCGCTATATAAAAAAAAATTGATTGATTGAATTGATTGATTGATTGATTTTGTGGCTGCAGGGGTGGATTTACATCACGGCCTCTCACAGCCGTCTCATTATCTTCAGGTTTTACAAACATTACTTTCCCCTCTGATTTTCCTTTCTCGACTTTTTTCAGCTTTATGGCCTCTACTCTCATCCATGCTTCACTGAGCCATACTTTTGCACACTCTCTCTCTCCTTCTTTTCTTACTTTCCTGTTACCCTTTTTATTTGCTGCTGCTGCTGTAAGCTTTAACACCAAACCTTCACAATCTGGCATGACCAATTTACCTGAAAAGCCATATTTCTTTTTTCATTTAATTATGTACTTCAGATTTTCCAGATTGCGTTTGTGCATGTATTTTTCGTCGCCCTGAAATAGGGGCTTATTTTCTGTGCATGTGTTTCCCATGTTGGTCACCTATTCCCCTTCACTCTGCAAAGTTCAGGTCAAGCTTCTACCCCGTGGGGCGGACCTTCCTTCGAATCCCCCTCTTTGCAGACTCGTCGGGAATATGTGAGTGTGGTGCATATGGACTTAAAATGACCTACTTTGCAGACAACGGCTCCACTTTTATCCCCTGATAAAATGGGATATCAAGCTGTCCGTGCTTCAGTCACTCACAGTCTCATTCTTTTATCATTACTAAGGAATACTCAGTCAAACAATACCACACATACAGTCCGACACTGTCACACACACACACACACTCCCACAACCGCTCCAACTCTCACACATATACAAAATAAATTACAGATTTCATCAATGATTGCAATTACAGACAAGCCCTCATCTAAAAAAAAAAAAATAATAATAATAAATCATTTTATATCAAGACATAAATAACACAACAAAATCCTTACAACAAAACAACAAAAACAGAATTTTCTCTCATTCATACCACAAACACACTTAGTTTCACTTTTGAAATAATCAATTAATTTGCGTCTCTCTAACTGCTTCTCCTGAAATTTATTCTTACTCCTCCTGTATTTCTCAGCCGGATGGGGACTCTAACCCCTCCGCCACCTGTGCCGGCAGGACCGGAGACACTAACTCCCTCCCCCGCACTTTATTCTGGATGGGGACTCGAACCCCTCCTCAACATATTTTCCTCACAGGCAGGCAGTAATTACTTACGTTAATTTGTTGCGCCCCTCATTTGGTTCGGAGGCGTCGTCAATCTACTGCGGCGAGCGGAGGTGGACGTCTATAGTCACCGGCCCGACGGAGAATTCACTCCTCAGGACTTTCCTTCGATCCCTCTAGTGGAATCGGCTGTGCACAGTCTGCGGCGTGTCTTCCTCCGTTCGCTCGAGAAGATCTGTCGACGCCCCACGTTGGGCGCCAAGAAAAAACTGTTGGGTTTGCACCCTGTTTTTAAAGAAATGAGAGGCACAAACACTGAAAAGAAACCAGTCAGAGAGAGACAAATATATATATTTTTTGCTCTGCGCAGAGGAGGAGAACAATGAAGCAGCTTGTAAGTGCTCAGCTACAAAGCTCTCCTAAAATCTCCTCCTCTGGCCCAGCCTTTTATTTAGTTCAACATGAGAAAAAACAAACAAGGACAGTCGGGAGAGGTTACAGATGAGTCATGTCTGCAAGAGGGTGATAGCAAAGCGAGGTAACGGCTGAAACCTTCCATTCCTGCAACATGAGCCTTGTGGCTCGTCAAAGCAGGATAAAGCAAAATGAAAAATAGTTTGCTCAATCATGAAGAATGCAGACAACAAGTCTTTCTTTCTAAAACCTCCTCTTCTCACAAAGAGGAAAAATAATAAGCATAAACTATAAGAAAATAAATAATAATAATATAAGCATAAACTAAAGAAAATAAATGATAATAAGAGCATGAACTATATAAAATCCTTGACAATACGCATGTCTCAATACGCAGCAGTATGTTGAGGGCTATGCGCGTAGGATGGAAGAAATTAAACATGTTTAATTTTCTTCAGCGTACAGCACAGCATGGAGCCTTCACGTGAGTACACGCAACGCCGTGCTACTGTCCGCTATTGTGAGCCCACCCACGCTTCAACACGGTACTGTACGCCATTTCACATCTCCCTCCGGGCTCCTTTGTTCTTTTGGAGCTATAAATGCTGCAAGATCGTTGCTTCACTTTATCATACTGGACTCATTATATGAGGACTGTTCATTTTTCATAAAAGCGCTCTCTCACGCACGCGCGCTGTCTCTCTCTCTCTCTCTCTCTCTCTCTCTCTCTCTCTCTCTCTCTCTGTGTGTGTCTAATCAGAGCTGTGACTCTTTAAAATAAACGCGCACTCGCTGCATGTTGGTGCGATCATCAAACTCCCTTATCGATTAGTCTGATCAAAGCTGAAAAGAGCTGTGATTCTTTAAAATAAACGTGCACTCGCTGCATTAAAAAAAATTATAATAATAACAATAATAATATTAATGTTAAATGACTCTGTTTTTGAGCGGCACCACACCATGCAGTAGAGAACAGAGCGCACTTCCACAGAGGCAGAAAATAGCACTGAACTGGTTTAATAGCAGCAAGGTACACGCGACTGTGTGCACACATTAAAATGCGAACACACAGCTGCAAGTATAAACGAACACTGAAAAAGGCTGAGTATGCGCATATTTCGGGCGCATTTAAATGAAACACAATGCTGCAATGAGCAGGTCTACGAATACGCCACTGTGACAGGGGCTTAACCGCAAGTGGTGGAACATTTACATGTGAAACAGGTTTAACATGTAGAGCAGGACACACATTGTAACCACAGGTGATTATCTGAATTGGTGAATTATGTCTGAACAGTACATTACATGCAGAGCGTGTGCCACACTGGTGTGTTTTTCAAATAACTTTCTTTGGCAGCAACCTGAGCCCAAGTGGGTGGAGCTTATGACCAGGTGTTGATTGTCTTTAACATGACCCTGAAACAAAGGAGCACTTTCTTCAATGCTTCCATGCTCTTCTCTGAACTTTATTTTCCATTCAATGCCAGAAGTGTTTTAATTAACATAAATTTTTCTCCACACCTTCCTTTGTCAAGCTTTGAATTTTTTTTTCTATTTTTTTTACAAAGACTGTAAATTAATTTTCCACAGGTTTTGGAAGCTGCTGGTAAATCAAAGTTCTACAGAGTTTATCATCTTCAGTCCTATAGTGATCTGGGATAATCCGTGGGTTTTACCTTGACACAGGTCAATTAAACAAGCTATCAAACAACCAATAAGGACCGAACCGAACCTCATCACTCCACCCGATCCAAAGGACCCAGATAAGTGAACCTTCAGCTCTTCTGATGGTCTTTCCTGTCAGTGATGCAAAGTGGCTTTCTTTAAGTTTCTTAAAAATAAAAACAATAATTCATGAACCCAAAATTCACTGCTTGATTCCCCACCAGATTTATTCTTATTAATTTCTATATTTAATGTCTTGTTCTTTTCTTGTTTCATGTCTCATCATCAACATGTTGTCTCAGTAATAAAACCAAGTCATTACCATTATGGTCAAAATCTCCCCCTCACATTTGCTTGTTCCTGTATGTATGTAAATTAATCTGTAAATGTTACACCAATTGTTTGTCTTGTGTCCAGTTGAAGATGGATGATTCATTAATCATATTCAGAACTTATGACTTTGAGAACAAAGACTGATTAATACTGATCTGATAGATTAGAAACAGCATTAGTGAAGGTTACAAATGATCTTCTTATGGCCTCGGACAGTGGACTCATCTCTGTGCTTGTTCTGTTAGACCTCAGTGCTGCTTTTGATACTGTTGACTATAAATTTTATTGCAGAGATTAGAGCATGCCATAGGTATTAAAGGCACTGCACTGCGGTGGTTTGAATCATATTTGTCTAATAGATTACAATTTGTTCATGTACATGGGGAATCTTCTTCACAGACTAGGGTTAATTATGGAGTTCCACAAGGTTCTGTGCTAGGACCAATTTTATTCACTTTATACATGCTTCCCTTAGGTAGTATTATTAGACGGTATTGCTTAAATTTTCATTGTTACGCAGATGATACCCAGCTTTATCTATCCATGAAGCCAGAGGACACACACCAATTAGCTAAACTGCAGGATTGTCTTACAGACATAAAGACATGGATGACCTCTAATTTCCTGCTTTTAAACTCAGATAAAACTGAAGTTATTGTACTTGGCCCCACAAATCTTAGAAACATGGTGTCTAACCAGATCCTTACTCTGGATGGCATTGCCCTGGCCTCTAGTAATACTGTGAGAAATCTTGGAGTCATTTTGATCAGGATATGTCATTCAAAGCACATATTGAACAAATATGTAGGACTGCTTTTTTGCATTTACGCAATATCTCTAAAATCAGAAAGGTCTTGTCTCAGAGTGATGCTGAAAAACTAATTCATGCATTTATTTCCTCTAGGCTGGACTATTGTAATTCATTATTATCAGGTTGTCCTAAAAGTTCCCTAAAAAGCCTTCAGTTAATTCAAAATGCTGCAGCTAGAGTACTGACGGGGACTAGAAGGAGAGAGCATATCTCACCCATATTGGCCTCTCTTCATTGGCTTCCTGTTAATTCTAGAATAGAATTAAAATTATCTTCTTACTTATAAGGTTTTGAATAATCAGGTCCCATCTTATCTTAGGGACCTCGTAGTACCATATCACCCCAATAGAGCGCTTCGCTCTCAGACTGCAGGTTTACTTGTAGTTCCTAGGGTTTGTAAGAGTAGAATGGGAGGCAGAGCCTTCAGCTTTCAGGCTCCTCTCCTGTGGAACCAGCTCCCAATTCAGATCAGGGAGACAGACACCCTCTCTACTTTTAAGATTAGGCTTAAAACTTTCCTTTTGCTAAAGCTTATAGTTAGGGCTGGATCGGGTGACCCTGAACCATCCCTTAGTTATGCTGCTATAGACGTAGACTGCTGGGGGGTTCCCATGATGCACTGTTTCTTTCTCTTTTTGCTCTGTATGCACCACTCTGCATTTAATCATTAGTGATCGATCTCTGCTCCCCCCCCACAGCATGTCTTTTTCCTGGTTCTCTCCCTCAGCCCCAACCAGTCCCAGCAGAAGACTGCCCCTCCCTGAGCCTGGTTCTGCTGGAGGTTTCTTCCTGTTAAAAGGGAGTTTTTCCTTCCCACTGTAGCCAAGTGCTTGCTCACAGGGGGTCGTTTTGACCGTTGGGGTTTTACATAATTATTGTATGGCCTTGCCTTACAATATAAAGCGCCTTGGGGCAACTGTTTGTTGTGATTTGGCACTATATAAAAATAAATTGATTGATTGATTGATTGATCATAACACTTTTTTCTATGCTCATAAGTAGGTGGTGCCCCTTTTGAAGTATTTAAATTTCAGATTTAATGGAATATTGTTAACTTATATCCACGGCACGTTTTTTTGTTTTTCCATTCGGCTGCTCTCGTTTTTTTGTGTGTGTGTGTGTGTGTGTGTGTGTTCGGAGTCGCCACATCAGATACAGCCAGATCCGCATTGGTAGTTGGCATAAGTTTTATGCCGGATGCCCTTCCTCACGGAACTCCAGTTTTACCTGGAGAAACACACATAGCCGCTGGTGTTCCAAAGTGGTCTCCCATCCAAGTACTAACCAGGTCCCGCACTGCTTAGCTTCTGAGATTTGATGGGATCAGGCCACTACACATATAGTTTATTCATTTTTACACCTTCTCAATAAAGCAAACCTGATTCTTGAATTTGTGGATGATGCTGTGATATTTTCAGATGATCAATGTGTGTACTGATTGCAGCACTTGAAGGTCAGTGAAGAGTTGACTTTTCTAAGTCAAGAATAAGATCCAGCTTTCAGTAACATCTCGGACGTAGCCATCAGAAATCTGTGTGTGGTGAAAGTGTCAAACTTGTTGAAATATTCACTTATCACTGCAGTGACATTCATGCTTCTGGGACTTTGGCATTCATGAGGTGACTGAACATCAGTGTTTGGTGATGCTGGTACCTTTACGGGAGAATTAATGTCAACATTTTTAGCATCCCTGTCCTTCCAAACTTACTGTATAGTTGTAAGACATGGACACTGTACAGTGACCTAAGGGATGTCTTTGGATCCTTGGATACTGCTGAAACATGATCCGTACACAGTTAGCCCAATGCTGAGGACACCAGCAACTTGAAAAAACCAAGGGGATACAGACATACCACCTTGATGTAGTAGATAGTGTTATGACTGAGACAGACTCAAGTATGCGACCACACCAGAAACTGGAGAAAAAGTGAATTGACTGACAACTATTTGAACAGAATCTTAAACAGATGTATGTCTGGAATGCAGTAAGAGGTGTTGTCCAGCCAAATCCAGGTATCAAAGAGGGTGATTTTTGCAGGAGTTAGAGTGTCCAGAAACAGTTCGAGTCTGCTTGATGAGTGACACTTGGGTCAATATTCTGAAGCACAGGAACACAAATTAATTAGATGACAACTTCAGATTACAGAATTACAGAACATTCAGTACCATGCTGGTAAATTAATGAACCTGCGATGAGTGTTGTTGAGACCAGAGTTGATGTCCTGCAGGCTTCATTAGTAGATGGATTTCAGGTATGTTCACTTTACAGATACTTCATGGAGAGTCAATACACCTCCAAAACAGACAGGTGGACCAGCCATCTGCCTGGGTGCTTGCCGAAGAAGACTCATTGTGATTCCTCATGACTGACTTGCACAGATTTCAACCAATATGGGAATTTCCCAACACAAGGTGGAAACATCTTCAGCTTAATGTACACTAACATCTGTGGGTCTTACAAACCCATTCCCTCTCACCTTAAGAGTTCTTCTTCATTGCTCAAAGATAAAAAAAAAAAAAAAACCTTTAATGCCACAACCTCTACTACTGGTGCACCATTGACACCATTTTTTCCAAATGGATATCTATGTGGTTTGGATTCTCCACCAACGTTGATGTCACAGGAGTAAAGCAGATCATGCCAACAAAAGAGGGCATTATGGATAGTCAATGATTGCCATCCAGACCATTTACTTTAAAAAGCTGTATCAGGAGGGCCAGAAGGGCATTTCACACCCATGCTGTAGCCTCTTCACCGCCGCCCCCCACCCCCCACCCCATCACAGCCACCTCCCCCAACAAGTGGTTCCAATGCCTTCAACCACAGACCTTGCACAGGAGAGTTTTTTCCACAGGCTGTGAGACTCATCCACACACCATTTCCACCTAATGACTGATGGACTTTGCTCGAGAAACTGACTCAGCCACACTTAGAACCCCATTTCCCCCAAGCCCAGCTTTTAATTCTCCATGGATACACACACAGTATAATTAACGACACCAATTGTGTTATGTTCGGTTCTGTAGACAATAAAGAACCACAAGATTAGAATTCAAAATGCAAGAATCAAATCAAATCAAATCAATTTTATTTATATAGCGCCAAATCACAACAAACAGTTTCCCCAAGGCGCTTTATATTGTAAGGCAAGGCCATACAATAATTACGGAAAGACCCCAACGGTCAAAACGACCCCCTGTGAGCAAGCACTTGGCAACAGTGGGAAGGAAAAACTCCCTTTTAACAGGAAGAAACCTCCAGCAGAACCAGGCTCAGGGAGGGGCAGTTTTCTGCTGGGACTAGTTGGGGCTGAGGGAGAGAACCAGGAAAAAGACATGCTGTGAGGGGAGCAGAGATCAATCACTAATGATTAAATGCAGAGTGGTGCATACAGAGCAAAAAGAGAAAGAAACACTCAGTGCATCATGGGAACCCCCCAGCAGTCTACGTCTATAGCAGCATAACTAAGGGATGGTTCAGGGTCACCTGATCCAGCCCTAACTATAAGCTTTAGCAAAAAGGAACGTTTTAAGCCTAATCTTAAAAGTAGAGAGGGTGTCTGTCTCCCTGATCTGAATTGGGAGCTGGTTCCACAGGAGAGGAGCCTGAAAGCTGAAGGCTCTGCCTCCCATTCTACTCTTACAAACCCTAGGAACAACAAGTAAGCCTGCAGTCTGAGAGTGAAGCGCTCTATTGGGGTGATATGGTACTATGAGGTCCCTAAGATAAGATGGGACCTGATTATTCAAACCTTATAAGTAAGAAGAAGAATTTTAAATTCTATTCTAGAATTAACAGGAAGCCAGTGAAGAGAGGCCAATATGGGTGAGATATGTTCTCTCCTTCTAGTCCCTGTTAGTACTCTAGCTGCAGCATTTTGAATTAACTGAAGGCTTTTCAGGGAACTTTTAGGACAACCTGATAATAATGAATTACAATAGTCCAGCCTAGAGGAAATAAATGCATGAATTAGTTTTTCAGCATCACTCTGAGACAAGACCTTTCTAATTTTAGAGATATTGCGCAAATGCAAAAAAGCAGTCCTACATATTTGTTTAATATGCGCATTGAATGACATATCCTGATCAAAAATGACTCCAAGATTTCTCACAGAAATAAGAAGGCAGAAGTTAAAATGTTTATTGTAGTGAAGTTGAATTCAGTGGGAGGAAGGGAGGGCACTGAGGACTGCTGGTGCACCGTGATGATTGCCATGGCCAAGTGGACAGCAGGATGTTCTGGAAAGGCAAATAGCAACCAACTAGTAAAAACCTGCTGAGGCAAAGGTTACGTTATGACATAGGACCAGAAGTATCGTGAGAGTGACAGAATTATCTGGCAAACCTTGGAAGGAATTCTGGGGAATAAGTAGCAAGGTCATTGCATTGCAGGTGTGACAGCAGCCACAGGTGTCCATCGTGAGCAATCAGCCATTCAGTGTCACAAGCAGGAGGAGAGAGAGACAGACAACACCAAAGCCCAACGGAACACAACAAATTATCTATCAAGCCATCCTGTGCCGTTGTGTGAAGTTGTTGTTGTTGTTGTATTTCTAGTTATTATTACAATTGCAAGACCTTTGGATTTGATTTCACATGTTAAAAAACAAAAAAAAAGCCAAGCAAATCTCACAGCTGCGACGTCGTACAATTTTCTGTCAAAATCAGTACTCCAATTGTTCACTTACAAATGCTTAAAAATTCAGCCACCTTTTCAGAGTGGCATTTGAAATACACCCCTGGCCTAACTCTGATTTATTCATTACAGGCCAGCATGTGTGAGGTGAAGGAGATGGACAGAGAGAAGCAGTAGGAATGAAGGGAGAAATGGTAATAAAGAATAAGAGCATGCAGACATTTAAACAACTGAGAGCAGTAATGGAACACAGAGAGCACGGGCAGAGGGTGGGTCGGGGGGATGTCGTGTTCTCAGATTATTAGTGCTCCCTGGTGGTCAGCAGGCGGATTTATTCATATGATTTATTACATTGCAACTGTGGGATTTGGTGTTGGCCTGTGCTAATGTTCCCCACATATTGTATTTATCACTTGCTTGTGACTTTGAAATTACGACGGCCATTGACTTTGAGACTCATAAGTAAGCTTGACATATCCCTGCCCCACCCCCAAACAACACAACTACTCCAAATAATACCCTCACCCTTGCTACCCGTCCATCTCCCTGACCTAGACGTACAAATGCCCCGACAATGAATTCTAAGAAGCAGACTAATAAGGGCAATTGTGTTGATGTATGTAGCTCTTAGGAAGGGGTACTGTGTGCAAATGGACAATGTAGCGACTTCTGTCCTCATTGTTCGATTTGAAATAGAGTTAGGAAAATACCCCATTTATCGTCCGTCAGCCTTGTGTTTCTATATAAATGTTAATGCTTCTCTCAGAGTCCACAGTTTAGTCTGAGGGGAGGTTTTTGGCAGCCAACAGAAGGGAAACTACAAGGCATTTGAGGACAATAATCAGCTTTTCTGCAAAGTCCAGCTTCCCAAAATGTCACATGCAGGCCTAACGTTTAGAGTTTATTTTGTGCACTTTACAAAACAAGAGAGCCTGATTTTAGAAGTGGCTTTTAAGAGAAAATCCTGACTAGATTTGCAGAAAAGTAGCAAAGCTATGATCGTTCATTTAGTTATACTGTTAGATGAACTTAACATCTTAATACAAGCTTGATAAAAGCACGACCAGAGAAAACATAATTTTTGTTTATTTTTTTCAGTTGATAACAATGAAGTTTGTCCAAATTCAGTTTACAAGATGGTATAAATATTACTTAATTTATGTGTTACCAACTGAAGCATTTTATTTAGTTGGACTGACATTTCTCTTTTGTTCAGTATGTACTGACAATAAAAGCCTGCAAGGTGGCGATAATACATGGCCATCGTGCACAACAACAAATGCAATCAGCATCCAGAGAAATACAATATTATATAATGTAATAAAGATCACTAACCCTGCAATATATGAATTATATTGTAATTATTTTTGTTCATACTCTATATTAATGTTTTGTGTTGACTACAAATAAAGTCTGAGTATATTTGATGAAGCTGTTATACTATGGGACATTAAATGCACTCTCCTTTTCATAATATGTATATGTTGCAGACATGAACAAGTGAAGGTCTTCAGCATGTCATTTAGGTCCTTCAGACTTTTTTTTAATCAGTAAATGCTTCTGGGGAGCATGGTTAAAAACCTTCAGCTTCTTGGGTGCTTCACCCACCGCCCCAACCCCCCTCCCCCCAGACCCCACAACTACAGCCCTGCTGTTTCAAGCATTTTGTTTATGTGCATCTCACATGCCTGGAAAAGTCCTCACTATCTCATTTAAGTCCTTCATACTTTGTTGTTCTTGTCATTTCAGCTGCTTTTGTTCAGGGTCGCCGCAGCAGACACAGCCAGACCCACATTGGTATTTGGCACAAGTTTTACACAGGATGCCCTTCCTGATGCAACTCCAGTCTTAGCTAGAGAAACAATATGATATTATACGAGCGAAGCAACATGCAGCGGGTCGGTTCACTCATGTTACAGGGAGTCCCAAACAGGAAGTGCCAAATTTTGAGTCCACAGTAAAACAGGTCATTTTGAGTCCACAGTAAAACAGGTAATGTTTTAGCCATGCTAATGCTCTCCTGAAGCACTTGCGCAAATCTCTAAAACTTGATAATAGCTGTAAATAATAATTAGTTTTATTGCGAGTTTTCTACAGACAAGTCGGGGTGGAAACATGAACATTTACAAGTCACTCAATATGTGTTGGACTATATTTACATCAATTATGATTAAATACAAACATTTCTTTCACCAAAACATCAAATCTAGGCTTGCATCTCAGATGTACTTTCTGGCAAATCGTAGCTGAAGTATCATGTCTTCTTTTTAAGAAAATCCTCTTCAACACCACTTCATCAGGAAGCTGTATTTTATACTTTTAATTAATTTATAAAAGCGAAGAGGCGCGCAGCGGCACAAAGCTCACTCATGGTACAAGGCGTCCTAAACAGGAAATGCCAATTTTCAAATCCACAGTAAAACAGGAAGTGTTCAAATGTTAAACACTTCCTGGACTGACAGACGAGATCCCATGGAATTTTGCGGGAACTCAGTGTCAAGCTCACACTCAAACAGGAAGTGCCAATTTATCAGTCACAGTAAAACAGGAAATGTTCAAATGTCAAACACTTCCTGGCATGGGTAGAGCTAGAGCGGAGGACGGGGTTTCACTGGACTCTCCTGAAATCTGATTGGACACAGATGATTGAAATGTCACAGCACCACACGTCTGGTTGAAAGAGCTGCATTTTCAAATCAGTGAGTCACATTGACTGCTAGGTTCCTCCTGTCCAGTAGTTTGTGCTGTGTACCACAAAAAGTTCTAATCCACCTTAGTAGAAGAAGAAAAATGTTTGCTCCAGATTTGAACTGAACACGTCGTTTTAACTATGGACTTCTAATCACACCAAACTTATATTGGTGAGTAAACGACCATATTTTATGCCAGAAATGAGGTCCAGGTTGTTAAAAGCAGTATTTCTCCTTTAATTCAGGTTGGCTTATGTACACATCTTTAAACTAAAAGACAGCAGCTGGTTCATTCTCTGTTGGCTTATTAGTGCAGCAAATAACTGAAAGTCCTTCAAATGGTGATACAAGCATCAAATTCTGCACAAATACAGATGGAGCAAAATTAATGGAGCAACTTTAACTTTTGACCCCTGTACAAACTGAAACTGACCTTTGTCACCATTCTTTCTGCTTTCACCTCATAACTCCATAACATTCAGTCACAAATTGTCCAAACTATACCTTTTTTGGAATCATTATGACCAGGCAAATAATGTGGTGTAGTTTTCTGTATGATTGGAGCATCTTTTAATTTAGACCAGGGGTGGGCAACTTGTTCCAGAAAGGGCCAAGAGGGGGCAAGTTTTCTTTGCAGCCACTGATTCCACCAGGTGATTTCACTGATTAACTGATTCCATCTGCTCAAAGTGATATTAATCAGTGAAATCACCTGGTGGAGTCAGTGGCTGCAAAGAAAACTTGCACCCTCTTGGCCCTTTCTGGAACAAGTTGCCCACCCCTGATTTTGACCCCTGTGTAATTCTTCAGTTGACCCCTACCTGGCTGCCTATTGAAAATTCAAGTGGCCAATCAGTTTTTTAAAAGAGTTCATGTCTATAGATTATTTGTGCCAAATTTGATGCTTGTCACCATTTGCAGGATTCCACTCTAAATATTCTCTTATCTGCTGCACTGTATATGAGATGTAAGATGCTGCTCCTCAGTGTTTCTCAATTGCCCTCAAAAGTATTGGAACACTTGGTATTTCACACATTTTAATTTGTTTATTCTATTTCAAATACATTTTTTTTCTAAAATTATCTTCCTTAACTCATACTGAAAGCAAATCCCTACAACTGGATATAAATGAATTAAAAATCTAAAATCCAGATTCCTGATCAAGTGGTGTAGAGGAGGATTTTCTTAAAAAGAAGACCTGAAAGTCCAGCTACAATTTGACAGAAAGTGCATTTGAGATGAAAGCCTAGATTTGATGTTTTGGTGGAAGAAACTTTCGTATTTCTTCATAATTGATGTAAATAAAGTCCAAGACATATTCAGTGACTTGGAAATGTTCATGTTTCCATCCCCCGACTTGTCTAAAGAAAACTGGCAATAAAACCGATTATTATTTACAGGTTTTATCAAGTTTTAGAGATTTGCGTAACATACATACTCAATACATACTCAATCTACACTCAACAAAAATATTTTTTTTGAGTGTATGTGCTATATATCCGCCATTATCCGCTGATTTCCGCAGCTGACGGGGTATTGCGGCTTGGCCACGGACTGGGACAGTGTGTAAAATGGATATATAGCGTACCTATCATGTCCACATCACAAACTAAAATATGTTGCAGCGAATGCATAGAGAGTGGTCACGAATAAAGTGTTTGTATTACGTCTGCTTTGCATCTGATTTGTGGACAATTTGCGAATGCATAACAAACACTTCACGTAACCCAAAGTACTATATAAATGTGGCAGACATCAACATACTTGCCAGTCATTGTCAGTCCAGCTGTGGAGACGTACAGATGTAGTTATGGATCCCCAAAGACGTAGTGTGATAGTTGCTGCCATCCAACAACATACCAATCAACTTGTCCAAGTCCAGCAATTGCAGCAATTCCAGAGGCTGTGGTGTTGGTGTGAATAGTGATGCCAAAAGGCGCACTTCTTTTATGACCACAATGTAGATGTCGCGCTTGCGCAGTACAACAGCTGTTTCAGCAACACGTGTGCAATGTATTCTCAATGCATCTGTAATACTTCTGTGATAATCGCAATGCGTCTGATCCGTTTCCTCAATACATACGTTATACATCCGTGATTGTTCATCATATAATCACTATGCATTATTAATATATCCATAATTCATACTGAGAAATTTGTCATTCTTTGCCAATTTTGTTGCAGATGACAAGGAACACCCGAAATTTGTATTCTCAATTCATGGGAAAATAATCCTCTCCCCAGTGGCCAGATACACACTGGGTAAAATTAAAGGACTCAATCGGGTTTAAAATGTCCTTGACCAGAGGATGGGAATCACAATAGACATGTCTATTAAAATCACCAGAGATTAGAATATGATCGTATTTCACCACGATCCTGGACAAAAAGTCCGCAAACTCATTTATAAAGTCCTTATTATATTTTGGTGGACGATAAACAACGGCACAAAGGATGAGAAATGACAGATTCAGTTCAAAAAGCTGCAGCTCAAAGCTGCTGTAGCTTGTCGCAGGCTGGGACAAAGGGCACTGAAGTTCAGATTTAAACAGGAATGAGTTCAGAAAACAGTGTATGGTCACCAGCATGGATCCATGTCTCCGTCACACACGATATTCAGTTTGCGGGAGATGCAGAAGTAATTTAAAAGAAAATTTTTATTCACCACTGACCTTGCGTTTAGCAGGGCTAAGCTCAAGCTCCACTCTGAGCTGGCTGATGACGCAGCATGTTCCAGCTGGTGGAGGTTGATGTGGTGAACACGGCGGCGTGGGTGGCAGCCTAAAGCTGACAGCAAAGCGGGACCAGAAGGTCCAGCCACCGGTACAGGCAGGGGCGACGACTCCGGGAAAATGGACCGGACCCACCGCCCATTCAAATGCTGGACAGAAAGTCCAGACCCAAGGCAAGAATCAGCTGAAAAGGCTAAAAAGTGAGCCTTACGTCTGATGAGTGCACTAGCGCGCTTTCCCCATCTTCTAATCCGCTTTCTTTGGGGGGGGGGGACAAGACAGCCGGTGTAGATGTTCCGTGCTGGTGTACCGAACACCAACAGAGTGTTGCCTCTGACCACACCTCCTTCAGGCAAAGACACAGCAGGTGATGAGGAACGTCCACCAGCACAAGTGGAAGTGTTTGCCGAACAAACAATGAACGATCCAATGACAATAAGGCCTCAGATAAAGTTTTAATTGTGAAAAGAGTTTAGCTATCATAAATCAGCAGAGCAGACACATCTCGATAGGCATAAAAAAGCAAAAGCAGATTAGAAGCAAACAAAACAGTAAGAGATCGAGGCAGACGGCCTGCCATCACGGGCGCCATCTTTTCCCTCCAAAATGATTTTAGGGGTGTCCAGTGCAACCTTGGCCTCTGCTCTAGCTCCGCCCATGCCAGGAAGTGTGCAACATTTGACATTTCCTCTTTCACTGTGGACTCAAAATTTCGCACTTCCTGTTTCAAGCTCAACTTGCCATCTCGCCTTGTGGGATCCAGGAAGTGTTTGACATTTGACACTTCCTGTTTCACTGTGGACTCAAAATTTGGTACTTCTTGTTTGGGCCTCCCTGAACCATGAGCGAGATTTCTGCCGCTGTGTGGTGTTTTGCTTGTATTATTCAATATGTTAAGATTCCTGTATTGGTCCCTTTTGTGCTACACAGAAAAATAAAATTGTTTCACAGATACACCAGTAGGTAATTCAATGCAAATTACAAGTTAAGTAAAGGCATAAATAAATATATATAACAAGATTATGCTGAAAGAGAATTATTTAATTATTTAATTAAGTATTTCTTATTGCAGTTCACCTTCTCTAGTTAAGTAGTCTGATTAATGTGGAAAAGAAGCTTATTATTATTATTATTATTATTATTATTATTATTAATAGTAGTGGTGGTGGTGGTGGTGTGGTTCTCTATGTACAACTGGTATCAAACAAAGCCAATAATCTAGCCACTCATCTAAGAGAAAATAAGATGATAGAAGTTTCACACTGTGAGTGAAACCCGTAGTCTTCACAGAAGCTGCAAATAAACTCAAATGTGAGTACAGGGTTCTGCTCTGCTAGGGTTACCCAAGATCAAGACAAAGAAGCAGATAGACAGTCCACAGGGAGTCCACTCCATCTGTATGTCTTTCTCTGCTCACTTCAGACACTCCTCCATGCATCAGCTGATCATAACTTTATTTAAGTCCACCTGACCTTCTCTCTTTTTCTCTCAGAGGACAGCACATAAAGCTTTTCATCTCAGCAACCTGCAGATGGACTGGCCTGCTAGAATAAACATTTCATAATGGAACTATTGATTTGCCATGGGTATTTTATTTTATTTTATCAAGGTGAGAGTGAGGACTTTATTAGGCTGTTTATTTTTATTCAAATGCTCACTCTAGGAGAGAGAAAATCATTTACTCTTCAGAAACACTGCAATATGTTTGCTGCTACAGATCTGGTATTTAAATGCACGACAATTGTTGCTCAGTAAGAAGATAGTGACTATATGAGAAGACTTTCAGAAATAGGCTACAGAACAATACTGTTTGTCACATGAGACTCATTTTGCATTTTCCAATATGACTCAACAGCTCAAAAGCTCTGAAACACCTTAGAGTGCTTTTAAGGGATCTAATTTCATTCATTCATTAATCATATAATAGATTCACTCTAATGACTGAGTGGACCACTGAGCAAAGCTTAATTAAAATATTCAGGGAAAAATCTTTATAAATTAGGTAATCAGTACAAAGTAGCACTTTGTGCCATATTTCTTACACTCATGTTATCAGTGACCTTACAGGCATAAAATTTTGAGATCATGTTTCACTGGAATACGTAGAGACAATATGCCATTGAACTCCATAATGGTCCATGGCAAATTATTTCATAATAAATCATGAAATATTGAACAATATAAAATAAGAACCACCAAAATAAAATATAATAAGATTGCTCTGTCCTCAATGCGTGCTGTGCATCTATGACAGACAGCTATACGCTTCATTCCAATCAAAAGTCTACATGTAGTTCGACAGGTTTATTGCTGAAGCAAAGTGTGATGCTAAAGAAGAAATAAACAATCAAATTTTGAATATTATATGCTTAATAAATGCACAGAGCATCAAATCAAACAGCTCCACGTAGTATAGATATATTAGCTAAAAACATTATAGCTAATGCCAACAGTATGCTAGAAAGAAATGCAGACGACATGAGCGCCTAAAGAGGTTACAACATAAATTTTGCCTCTTTAACATAAGACAAAAGCCTATAAATTAAGCAAGATGTATGCCGAAGCGACTGATCAAACACTGTGAACTGCCAACTTCTCAACTACGTTACTTTGTTCTTACTTCTTCAAAGTTTTTTGTACAATTCAAAATACAAAACAGAGACTGTGAAACTAAATTCAACCAGCAAGTGGCAGCATTGAGCCTTAGCGTTCTCTTCCCTAAAATGCAATGCAATTAGATACAGGAAATTATTTTTTAAACTCTAAAATTGAATATTATGAACTTAAACAGAACACACATTTTTACCCGAAGCCAACATATGGCTATTGGGTATTGCGAAGACCCGGCATCCAACCGTCTGTCTGTCTGTGTTCAGCATATGTCCAGTTCTATTACTGGCATATAGTCTTCAAATTCACAGGGAACATTCTTGGGGCACAGACCTTGGACAAGTTCAAACCTGGCTAACTTTTACATATTTTAAGAGGTATTTTGAAAGATTAAATAGTCACATTGTGTTTGAATCTGTTCTGCTTTGTTTTTGAGTGGTGTGGGATAACAGTCAATCAGAGTAGAGCTGCACCGTGACGTCAGTGGTTGGTCTCTTCAAAACCGCTTTTCTTTGTGTTTATATACATGTCTTTCATATATTATGTAAAAGCCAGCGAGAAATAAACACTTCTAAAACCAAAAATGGCAATTTTGGAATCTAATAACACTTCTGAACTTATTTGGCAGAAGTTAGCATGGTGACATCACAGGCTGGTAGCTAGCTGCAAAACTCTGTTTTGTTTGTGTGTAAATATATCCTCTTTGTCATATATTATGTAAAAGATAGTGAGAAATCAACACTTCTAAAACTGAAAATACAGTTTTTGTAACCAGATAACACATTTTGCGGCGTTAGCATGCACACTAATTTCAGCTAACTCAAAGTTAACTTCCTATGGAGATAAATTTCTCATTAATTCAACAAATGCACAGAGGGTGATCTACAAATATTCCTTGATTTGCATGTACACACAAAGCCTCCTGCAGACGCTGTTAAAACATAAATATTGTTTTTGATTGACTGATTAATAGAGCAGTCTTATTGAACATGTTCAAATTGTATGTAAGACAACAGGATCTTAATTAATTAAACAACTGCAAATTATAAACAAGGTTCATATGGCCGAGGGTATTTTAGCATTGCTTTAGATATACAAATTATTAAAGTTGAGGTCACACTGTGACTGACTGAGGAAACATATGCTTAATGGATATGAAATTTAGATATCCGTTTGTGTCATTTTTGTCTCATAGAAACCTTTTCTCCTTTGTTAAATGTGTTCCTTGTCATCTGATGTCTGGCGAGTCTGTCAGAAAGTTTTGTGCATGTTCAAAACTTTGATCGGACATCTGATGGAGATCTACCCTGGTGGTTGCATGATTGTCTACAGTTTTTCCTGTATTTGTTTGTTAGCTTGCCAGTGGGCATCCAGTATTTAGTAGTTTTATCCATGCGTTATCTGTTCTTCTTTTCACATCCAGAAGTGCCCATTCATTCCTTTAGAGCGCCAAATCCACCAGAGACCAACTGATTCGATGAATTTTTACTACCGGACAACTTATTTCAATCCGTTACTCATCAGTTTACTCAAGCCGTCACAGTGTGACTACGGATGCAGGTCTATAATTGTGCCCTGACTGTGGGTCTTCTATGCTCTGACTATGTGTATGCATGTATTAAGGGTTAGTAAGTAAATAATAAAGTTAGCAACAGATGTGTAGCATCATTGGTGACAAAACCTACAAAAGACACCAGTGTTAACTAAACAGCAGCTTTTCACCATCAACAAGTGCATTGATTGCACGACTTTGATGCACACACTTGCACGCACGTAGTCGTGATGATCCCACCCGCTGTGTTCCCAGCTGGACACCGTGCTTTGTTCCACTGGCTGCCACATGTTGTGAGCTGGACGCTGCGTACATAAAAAAAATTATTTTGTAGTGGATTAATCATTTTCTCTGCGAGTTGTCTGTTGAAAACGGCTCTAATCGCTTCCTGAATCACAGAGGACCGCTGCAGCCGGAGCTGTTCTCATGCGTCCGTTTGCTAAACAAGCTGGAGAAAGCATTTGCAGCCGTCTAAAAAGGTAATTATTTGTCATGTTTACATTGTCATGGCATGGTAAAACAGCTGCATGTTCTTTCTTTCTTGTATACAGCTCTAAAAGTATGTTTGTGACCGATTTAACAACTTGTTATAATCATTCAGATGAGCTGCACTCTTATGCGGTGCACTGACGCAATCACTCACACTGTTCACTTCTTCTTTACTCGACGAGTTGCGCATAGTGTTTGCGAGTAAGATCATGCAACATTGCACGACATTTATGCTTGAAAGATTTTTTTGAACATTTTCAAAATTCTCTTTGCGCAATTGCAAGCGCCACGCTCCTCACACAGTCTACATCCGTTAAAGAGGAGTTTACTCTCCTGCACGACACAGGCTGTGCAAGTGCGTACATCAAAGTCATGCAAGTGTCAGGAGGCCTTAACCAGGGTGTGCATGTTTGGTAACTGTGAATTTTTTGCACTTACAAACTTTAGTTTTTAGGGCAGCATTTGGAGCCTTTTTTATGCACAGTTTGATTAATGATGGCCCTGGGCCTTGTATTAGCTCAAGGTGCTTGTTGCTGAGGTTGTAGCCAAAAGCTGCAGTTTAGTTCACATGGGCGTCTTTTGTAAGTTTTGACACCAATGAGGATACGCGTGTGTTCTAACTGGACATAATTACTAATTGAGGAAATAAAGAATGTATGAAAACGAGGTTGCATGCTGAGATGGCAGCAGTGTTTTATAGCAGCATTTTCCCTGTTCTACTACTCGATGCTGTGCATATGCGAGCTGTGTGTACATTTACACACATACCTAAGTATAAGCACAAGTTGGTAATTCACTTTATAGAGAAATAGTTCGATGTATGATTTAAGTCCAAATCTGTGCATACGGACAGTTGCTAAATGAGGGCCCTGGTGCTTCCTGTCTTACTGTACAGTATTCGTTCCAATGCGACTAGGGTTGCCAACCATCCCTTGAAAAACGGAATCGTCCCTTATTTGGAAATAAAAGTGTGCGTTCCGTATTGACCTGAAACGGGACGCAGTTTGTCCCGTATTTCTGTGAGAATCAAAAAGTCTGTAAAATGTCAATGGAATTGACTGGCGCTTTATATGGAAACTTACGGTAAATTTGATCCCAGCCTCTCTCCTGCTTTTCACCAATGAGCTGACAGACACGAGTTGACGATACAGAATCACTCTTATCTCATTGGTCGAGGGACATCTGCTCGCAAGAAGATACCAACGTCATGAGCCGACGACGGTCGCTGGATGACAATAACAAAGCAGCATGGCTGATATCGATGCAGACACTGACACTGGCACTGCAGATATGCCTACGGACAGCAATGTCTGTAACGTCGTTACTCCTCCTAAAAAAAAAAAAAAAAAAATACAGGGGCGAATGAGAAAAGGAAAATGGCTGGGTGGAAAAGGTGCGCGACAACAGCTATAAGTATTGTAAGTATTGTTTACTTTTCAGACTTTATTTTTTGAACTTTTTATTACACTAAATGTGTAAATGTGCACTGTTACATTGTTTTGCACTGTTACATTGTTTTGGATGATGCAAATTTTAAATTGTTTTTTTTTTGTTAATTTATACAATTTTAAGTTAAGCACTACAGAGAGATTTATTTTTAAATAATTTTTTTTTATTTTATGCTTTGAAGCAGGACAGAATGCTCATATTGAAATTGTGACTGAAAATTTATTTTGCACTAAAAATAAATTGCTAAATAATAATTTGTTTTCCACGTGTTCATATCAGAACAAATGCATGTATGCATCTACTTAAATTCAGGGTCAAGTCATCAGTCAAATGGTTAAAAATCATTTCACACAGACGCTGGGAAGGGTGAAGGCAATGGTCGGTCGGCCCTGGCGGTGAGGTGTCCCTTATTTATTTTTCAGAGAGTTGGCAACCCTAAATGCGACCTGCTGTGTTCCTCTGGATGCTGCACTTAAGTGCCGTTGGATGCTGCATTGTGTAAAATAATTATTTCGTAGCAGACTAATTATTCACTCTCAGAATTTGGCTGATGAAACTACATCTAATCACTCCAGAATCACAGAGGGATTTTCTGCAGCTGTTCTCGTGCACTTCAAGACGTGGTGAACGCATTTGGAATCATCTCAAAATAAATTATTTGTAATGTTTATTTTGCAATGGCTTGGTAAAACAGTTGCATTTTCTTTCCTTCTTATGAGTATCTAAAATTATGTTTATTATAGATTTAACATCCTAATCATTCAGATGAGCTGCACTGTGGTGCGGAGTGCCGACGCAGTGACTTGCAGTAACTGTGTTTTTGAATTGTTTGTGCAATGTTCACATGTAGTTCACAAAATTAATACGTGCCAGAGATTTTGAACATTTCAAAATTTTGTTTGCACACTTGCACATAGCCACGCACAGTTTACAGCGCGTTTTCTCCCTGGCATGGCAGATTGTGTGCCAGTATGCAGATCAAATTTGTGCAAGTGTCAAGATACCATAAGACCTAGACTTGAACCAGTGACCTGAGGTGATGACTGGATGTCCGTGGTATCAGGTCTCTTCAGAGGATTCTTGGGTATCACTAGATCAACTTTGTGTCAAATGAGTGGTTACTTTGGAAACTCAGATGAGCGATACTACTTGAATTCTGAGGGAACATCAACTGAGACATTTTGTCCATCTCAGGGCACAATCCCACATATGGATCTCTATGTTTCAGACATCACCAGCTGGAAAATGCCAGAGGGATCAAACATATAATATGCAGATGTTGCACTCTCTGAGTACCCCTCTGGTTTGGTAACTTTTTTAAGCTTGTCTGTGGTTGGCACAGCTCTCTAAAGGGGTATTTACATGAGCATGTTTTTGCTTCATGACACATCATGACCTGTGTCGTGATGTGCACCTTAAAGCTAGAATGCCGGCAATCTTCAATAGATAAAATATAGTCTGAAGTTTAATATATATAAACTACATCATATTTCGAACCCATTTTAAAATTTATAATTTGTGGGAACATACATAATTTGAGGGAAATTCATAGCGTATTTCACCCCAGCAAACGTCAAAACCTGCAGATGAATTCAAGCCGGAAGTGCGCACTTAATAACTCAGATAATCAGATAATAACAGACTCAGATAACCATAACTGTACACCGTCAGACACCAGTCACCAGGTAACTCACCTGTCCAAAAGCAGTGCTGCAAAATCCTCGTGAGTTCGATTGCCAGTCTTCTAGCTAGCTGCTAGCAGTGAAACCCCCCCACGTGACCTGTGACATCACCCTGATGGTGTCCTGGCTTTCGAATTTTTGGCACATGCCAATAATTCAGAATTTGTTTCGATACGGACGAATTTTAATCATGTTCAGACTAATATTTTGGGAATCCTTTATATTCACACTAACGAACAAAATTACTTTGGTCCCCATCAAAATTCTAATAATCATCTCAATTTCAATATGCTTCCTGGCACTCTAGCTGCGGAGCAGAGAGCAGAGGCTGAAGTTGGAAACCACAAGTCCATAATCAATCAACACAATGCTTTGCTTTGCAGAACAGAATTAAGTCAATCTCCCCTCCAAAATTTCTTTACACATTCAAGCACAGATGTACATAGACTTTTGCAGTGATCGCACAACTTTTTCTAATGTTGGCTTAAGCTACTGGAATGTAACTGCACTCCAGTGACATGATGGAGACTTTGAAAGAAAATCTGTGTTACATATTTTCACTCTATTCTCCACACTCTATAGGATTTTACCTGGAGAAAAAGAAAGAAGCACAAACTGTTGTGAAAGTGTCGTGACACGGACCCACAACAGGGGGCGTTAATGAACGGACAATGGATAAGCCAAAAGTAACAATTTAATGTTGTGAATCACACAACGATGTACAGACAATAACAATATAGTGACTGTCAATCATACACCAGGTGACGTGTAGGCAGGCTCGACGACAGTAGACGCCTGGCGAGAGAAAAGCCGGATCCACACAGCTTCCACCGCCAACGGAGCTGAAGAACACCGGAGCCACCAAGCCCTGCGCCCCAGGTGGCCGCTGTCTTCAGCAGTCAGACCCGGTACTGCTGGCAGAGAACAGAGACAGTCCAGATGAGTGTGAGGTCGCACACTCAGTAATCCCACAGTCTGTATTCAGTAAGGAGGGAGCACCTCCACCTCCAATCACACACTCGTGCAGCTCCTGAGATAACCACTTATCTGGGTGGGGTGTGAGGCGAAGCCGTCGCAGTCCACACCAAACGCCAACTCCGCAGACAGGGTATCCGTCCCAGGAAAACGGCTGCAAAAAGAGATCAGACTAATACTCGAATTTGAGGTTTAGCAGAGAATTACCTGCTTGGTAGTTGATTTCTCGGCGGGGAGGTGGAGTTGCAGTCCGGTCTTTATGGTGGTGGTGATGAGTAGTGGATGAGTGACAGCTGGTACGGATGATGAGTGACAGCTGTCACTCCTGGTCGCTCCGACGCCCTCTCATGCTTGAAGCCCGCACTTCAAGCAGGGCGCCATCTTGTGGTGGTGGGCCAGCAGTACCTCCTCTTCAGCGGCCCACACAACACAAACATCACAGTTTTGATTTGCAGTCTAAATGTGATATTGTAACTCGCCTGAAGTTTTACAGGTGCAAAATTTTTGATCCATTGCAACATGCAGCTATGGAAAACAAAACAAAAAGTGTGTTTGTATGTATGTGTACACACACACACACACACACACACACACACACACACACACACACACACACACACACACACACACATATATATATATATATATATATATATATATATATATATATATATATATATATATATATATATATATATATATATATATAGTAGGGGTGGCGGCCAAGTGGTTAATGTGCTTGGTTTCAGTTCAGAAGGTTCCGGGTTCAAATCCCACCCCTGCCACATTTCATTTCAGCCAAACACTCCAGCCCACAACAACTACACCTTTTTGGAATCTTTACAATCAGACAAATAATGTGGTGTAGTTTTCAAAATGATTTGAACATTTTTAATTTTGCCCCCTGTGTAATTCCTCAATTGACCCCTACCTGGCTGCCTATTGAAAATTCAAGTGGCCAGTCGGTATTTTCAAAAGAGTAATATCTAAGGAGTATTTGTGCCAACTTTGGTGCTTGTATCACCATTTGCACAATTTTGCTCTAAATATTCTCTTAGCTGCTGCACTACAGGTCTCTGTTCTGGGACTAGGCTCCTAACAAGTGAGTGACTAGACACATAAAATTTTAATTGTTTAAAAATTGATACATCCTGGCAATGCAAATGTCACCCCTTTTGACTGAGTAGTCAGGAAAATCTTAAGTATCCAACAATCCGGTTTCACGCAACTCCAAAATGTCTTATCTCTACTCAGTTTGGGTTCAACTGGGTTTGTCAGGAGACTGCAGTGGTGACTCATTTCTTTGAAAAGAGGAAACCCCCCAACCAAAATGAGACACTAACAACCACTTACAGGAAAAAGTTATGAAAAGTATTTTAACTATTTACATGAAATTGACAAGCATATACAACCTCCATTTCACTTGGTTCAGATTCAATATGCAACTTCATCATACTTTAGGAAATACTGTTAAGGTGTCATAAGTGCACTAGGTTATACCGTCCATTTCAGTTGAGTGCACCTAATATTCGCCTTTCAATTGGTATTTCACTATTAGTTCAACTGTCCAGTAGTCATAGTTCCCTGATGCATCAGGTTTTTTGTGTGTGTGGTATCAGGCCTGACCCCCCAAAAAAGTGTGGCTGAGATCTCAGGAAAAAAATTAAAAAAAAAGGGGAAATCCTCCGAATGATATGGGGAATCTGTTTTTTTGTCCTACTACCCTCTTCGGAAACAGGTGGCCTTCAGATGTGGAACGTCTGGCGTAGACATCTCAGACATTCACTCCTTGAACAACACGGCTCAGTTCATTGGAGTAGATTGCATCAATATCCCATAAGAAAAAAAAACAGCCAGGATATTCTTCACAATACATTCATTCTCCTGAGCTCAAAAGTTACAGGGCCGAACATCCACAACAGTTTTGTGCATCTTGCTCCATGCAGGTCGATGCCGTGAAAGTAAGTAACTACGTTTACATGCAGCCAATAACCCTTTCATAACCCTTTCATAACCAGAATATTGGCAATAACCCAGTTGCGCACGGCCATGTAAACTCCCGCAAAAACCCGAATAAGACCCCTGGGTTACTCCTTTTCTAACCCGAATATCAGGTCATATAAACGCGCATCAGGATATCCCCATAGAAAGGAACATTATTTTGTGTTCTGCGCATGTCCTATCCGCAAGGAATCTTAGTCTTTTGAGTACAGCAACTACTTGTATGTGGCGCGCGCAGCCCACCGGACACCACAGAAGCAGAGGTAAACAGCGCATTGTGTTGTGCGACCTTATCAGGCGGGCCAGTCGCGGCACCGGTCGGCATATCACCGCGATTGCTCTGCCTCCGATGCGCTTACCGTCTGCGGCTCGGTAAACACCACAATGGACCACTCACACCGCCCCCCTCTCTTCTGTGCGTACCTGCGCCAAATCTGGCAACAGCTCCAGAGACACTTGCTGTGTTGATGCGGAGGCAGCCCGCAGAAGAGAAAAATGAGAAAATGTTAATGCCTGTTTGAGAAAAGTGTGTAGTGAGGGGTTTTACACGAAGCAGGATTTGCACGAACGCCAGATCAAATCAAGCACCGGTGGATGACGTGCGTTGCTGTTTAGATGGGGATATTCCAAATGATACCAGTGACCATGTATACGGAGTAACTTTGTCTGCTTAAGCATGTAAACGGGTTTTCCTAATTATTCAGAAGCCAGAATATTGACCTTAACCCGAATATTAACGGCATGTAAATGTAGTCAATGACTCAGCTCTGAGCTGGAGCTGCTGAACAGCACTACAGTGCATTCATGGGAAATGCGAAAAACCAGTATTCAACAAAAATTACAAAGTTTGAAGGAAAAAAAAATAATTAAACGACAACGGACAAAACAACCATGGGTTACACAAACAGTCTTTATTTCAATCTGGGAGATAAGATCATGGGTTAAAAATTTATGTGCACTGAATTTAAAACATATGAGGCGGAGGTCTTGGAAAATAAAGCAGTGCTGACTTATAGTTTTGATTTATAAATAAAATTAATACCAATACAATAACTCCATTAATGTCAATTCTGTCATTTGGACAAAGTTAAAATATAAGATATCTTTCTTAATTGAGAATGATCTCGCAATTACACACACACTGCTCTTCATTTCAGTTAATCAGAATATTTTCAGATCTGCAATTCAAAAAATATTTTCATTTTGGTGGTGATCTGGAATATATTCTGGAATCGAGATCCAGAGGGATGTTTGGCACATAGCAAAATTTAACTCAAAAAGTTGTGAGAGGATGAAGAAATTCAGAGACCAGATAATGTCCAAGAAAATGAGGCATTATTTATTTGTTTGTTTATTTATTTTTGTTCTGAGTATATTTTCCAGAACATATATGGCCTTGTCAGGGGTATATGCTCTCTGAGTGCTTTCTAGTTAACTAATGTGTTCATGTCTGTGCTGGATCCCATTTATTTATTTGACTCGTCAAACCTTCAGTCAGGTGTTTTTGTGGTGATCCCTCGGCTGCTCGTCCTCTGTTGTCCACACCAACTCGTCATCTTCTCAGGCTTGTTTACGTCCACCTTTTCAACTTCCCCTGATGTGTGTTTTATATATACGGTGTTAATAAATGTCTTTATTCATCATAGTCATCTGTGTGAATATACTGCATTAGAGTTCAGTTTGTGTCATGAGTGACACAGACCCTGCCACCACAGCCAGGTTTGTACTCTACCAGGTTTTTCCACTCATGTTTCAAACAGCACATGACACTGGATATATTCAAGTTTTATTTATCTTGGAAATAACAAGTTCTCAGAAGCCACAGGTTCACAGTCTGGGGTGTGCTCCTCCTGTGCTCCTTACTCCCCATCCTGCTGCAGGCGCTAATGTACAAGCTGTTACTTGAGTGATTGCCCACAATGGCACGTGCAATCACCACTGAGTCACACTTGCACAACCATTCACCTGCTCCCACAGACGGAGCTGAAAGCACCCCTTACCACAGGGTCTAAGGTCCAAACAGGAATGGATCTGTTGGCATCCTGAAGAGCCTGAAAATCATCAGAGCAGAATCAGGTTTTGTTGCGGGGGACAATAAAAACTGAAGTGCATATGTTCTGGCCTAATCTCATTGCAAGCGGTTTTGTTCACAATACATGCAATTTTGCAAGGAATATGATATGTTATCAGCCACAGAAGCCTATACCTCCTTCAGACTTGTCTTGGTGGCTTCCCTCACTAGTCTGCTTCTTGAACGGTAACTTAGATTTGAGAATTTTCTCAACGTTTACTATAAAGATACCACACTGTTTGTACATTTGATGTAAATAAAGTCCAATACATATTCCATGACTTGAAATTGTTCATGTATTCATCCATTGACCCACTATAAGCACATCATGATGGTTTCCTTTGAACTCTATTATGGTGGCATGCAAATTCACCAGTAAATATGCAGCACAAACACATTGCAGCGCAGCAGAATAAATTCAGCTGGCACTGTGGCTGAGTAGATTTTAAATAACTTTAATAATGTGTGTAACTTTGGACATTAAATGCATCATGAAAGCCTTGGAATTGTACACCAAATTAAACTATAGTGTAGATCTTTCTGAACTCCAGCTCTTTAAAAACGTTAATCTTGAAAATGACATAGATAGTAAATTTACAAATGTATTAACCGTGTTCACATCAGTAACTGCAATGCTACTCACTGATTCATCATTTCATTATCAATAAGTAGAAGAAGCAGAAGAAGAGTGGGTTATGGGTATGCGATCTGTGGGTATGTTTTAGGTCTGAAACATAAACATCTCCAACACTGTGAAAATGGCTGTTCACCAATAATCAGAAAAGCAAAAGAAATCAAACCTTCATTCCTGCACTTACTCGTGCATGTTCATGCACCTACAACAGAATTCATGCACAGATGACACAAGCTACTCTGACCTTAGTGGCCACCAAGACCCTGCAAGTAGCGACAAGGCTTCAGAAAATGTATGAAAACCAAAAACCTATTGTACATGTCCCTATCCCAACAGACATGTCCCACTGCTCCAACATTCCTATTTAAAATAATTGTAAAAGAAGCAAATCCTATTAAAGGTTGCAAGATCCATCAGGCCAGTGCTTATCCCTGGATAATGTAGCATGAAGTGGAAGAGAGTCTATAACTCCCCCTGGGCAGGATGCCAGTCGATCACAAAATACATTCCTAGAAAAGGCCATTGCCCATTTACAGCTGGGTCGACTGGGACAATGCAGATGACGTGTCTTATCATAGTTCACAGGCAAGTAACCTGAAGCACACAGCTCAAATTATAATACTGGTTTCCAACTCCTATTCCACAGAGCCACCTGCTCTACATTTAACATATAAAAGCCTAATTGCAAATTATTATATTAAAAGATGTCAACATGGCCCAAAGTAAAAGCTTCACTGATTCTTACTTGTATCTACCAAAACCCAAATTTCAGAGGTGAATGGATCAGAGTGGATTATACACAGTTACAGACATAAATGTTGTACACTTGCTTCCATGAATCCTATGCATGCTCTACTAGTGGTAGGAACATTTAATTCAATGCATACATAGTGATGCCCTATTCAGCACAGAAAGTGATGCTTTCTTTTGATACAGACTATGGAACATCACACCTAATTACACCAAATTTACAAAATTTGGTGTACTTCCCTATTTTATGAACAAAAAAAGAACAAACAGGAAATATATCTTGTATTTTTTTGTTCCATGTAACAAAATTCAAAAGAAAAAGAAATCCAATTGTTTCCTCATTTCCAACGCCAACACCATCTGCCTAACAACATTGGCCAAACATGCTGTTGCAAAGACGTCAAAATGTTCTGGAAAAGTATTTTGAGTTTATCCTCACTAATTTGCAGTACAAACAAAAGGTTTTGGTATCATTCTCAGCCACATATTCAATCTATTCTTTGATTCCAGTTTTACTTTAATTTTTGGTCAAATATTTCACCCCATATTTTGCCACATAGTAATACAATAACATGCTGTTGTCTATCTGTCATTTTGGGCGACTGATCATGAACGGAGGGACTCAGAAAATGCACACCGCACGACAACAGCATGATATTTGCATTATTATCACGTTTTACTGAGATACACAACACGTAACGCGTACATAAAAAGTTGGCTCACTTTAACTTTTGTCGTGTTGGCCTGCGCGTGCTGCTCTCCAAATTTGCCAATGCGTCCTCATCAAGCTGGCTGCTCATGGCTGCTGTTGTACTCCTATACATGAGAAAATCATCCGGAATATCCATATTGGGACTAACACACACTTCTCACCTTTTTAGTTTTTTTTTTCCCCCTCTGCGGACAGTTCTTGGGCTGCGCGCTATGATGTCATTTGTTTACGCACAGCGGGCGGGTATAGCCAGATAGTGTCGACATAAATCTACGATACCGGCCCAGCAATGCCCCGATAAAGTGATAATAATGGGAATTATGTTTGTCCCCATAGCTGCTAGCTTTACTGGTTAGCGGATGGCTACATAAAAGTGGACCCAGGTGTTTTCAGCACAGCAACAAGATTGTGATGTACCTAGTGTTAAAAAAAATGTACTGTAAGTTCAAGGAGAGGTGACTATAATTTTCCATCCATTCAGGCGCTACATGGCTAAACATAGCCAATACTACATGGGCAAAACAATGTTTGTTCAGTTAAACTGAGTCAGACTGAGAAATTCAATTTAGATTCCAGCCCAGCTGATGGTGATAAAGAGTTGCAGACCTCTGTGACTCACAAAAATGAGAAGAGAGAGGAAGAAAACAGCTCTGGGTGAGAGCAGAAAGTAATAGGGCAGTGCAGTCTCGTTTGAGCCCTGAATGGTATCGCAGTGGTATTGACCACTTATGGGGATCTCCACTCCGCTGTACAATATACGAGGGTAGGCTGAAAAGTTCTAAGGCTCACTATGATGCAGTTAATGCATTAACTGCATCATAGTAGCCTACCCTTGTATACACAGCATAACTTCACATGGAAAAATAGTGTACTGTTTTGTTTTCGGTTGCAGTCACCGAAGCAGTCGCGAAAAGTGCAGTTTTTTCGGTTCCCAGTGAAGAAGGGAAGACGAGAGGAATGGGAGACGTCGTGTTGGTAAGTGTTAGCCTACACAGGTGACCAGAGTAGCTACGTTCTCTCACCTGTAAAACTGCCTCGACATGTTTGTGCTCCCGGTCATAAACAAGTGCTGTTGTCCATGTGGAGCCTGACCAGCCTGACTCAAATGCATTTATTCTGTCGTGAATGTACTGAGATTACCCATAATGCACCTGGACACAGCATGCCCACACTAAAACCTACAAAATTAGTGCATTACTTTAAAACTAAAACATATATCTGATATTTTCACTTTATAAAACCTCAGACGTGACGTTAATTTAAATAACTTGTCTGAAATTAGCTTGGTTAAAATTTTAACCATAGTTAAAACTGTATGCCTCTGGATGACTTGGGTGATATTGCCAGCATATCAGGGTCAAAAGAAATTAGCCTTTTTTTGTCTTTTCTGTGACCAGTTCTCCTTTGCCTGCAGAGCATAGAGTGGTTTCGTCTGGAACCAGCTCACCTCTACTATAAAACATTTAACAGGTAGGTAGGTACTCAACTTATTTTAAACTTAATAAATGTTTGTAACTGCTAAACTTTGTTCGCCATGCCTGCAAAAATGTTAGCGGTCTAAGAATGATCAGACCAAAACTTATCAGAAGATAATTGGTGCGATGATGGTTTTCAAAGTTATCTGAAAAGTTAATCTGATAATGAAAACATTAGCTTCGATAATTAGCGGTTAGTGGATTAGCTGAACTGTGCCCACCAGTGGATTAAGGAATCATGTTTGCTGACAGCAGGTTAAATGTCAGCAATACAGATGACAAAGCTGTCTGACTCCAGATAACTATTAATGAGGAAAAATGTTTGTTGTGCTTTTTGGTTTCCCCTTGAAGGTTATCAACCTATTTAATCTTCAAGGATTGCAAAAAAAATGCAGAAAAGGTGAATGAGTTGTTCCGAACGTCCTTTCATGTGAAACCAATCCTTTTTCAAGTTTGGGCAGGAGCTGTGTGAAGTCAAACATAACTTTGCAATATTGCTTTCTCAGTTGATTTAATGCATCAAAGTTAACCAAGTTCTAATGACTTCATCTTCATTATGTGCTCCTTATTTGGTTATTCACAGGATGATGGCATTTATTGTTTTTGAGTTATAGCATAAACAAAGCTGCTGTAGCTTGGATGCACTGTCCAACCCGCCCATTCACTCACTCACCCACTCATCTACATTTTTGTAGTACAACCCCTACATGTTTACATGCCCAATACAGGGAATATTACTCATGTGCATTTATGTGCCACAAACAGCTGCTGCTGCAGGTGACAGGCACGTATGGTGTGTGTCATCGTCATGATTCAGCCCATTCATGGCTCTTGTTATTATCTGGACTCATGTGTGTATCAGTCTTCAATCCTGTGTCTTTAATTTTCTGTTTGCTATATTGAGGTCACTGGTTTTGTTTTCTTATTATCATGTATTTTCTGTTCATCATGCTTTAGTCATGAGTCAAATTCTGTTCTAGTTTGTGTCCAGCCTTTGCATTTTCCCTTTGTGTAGTCATTAGTTGTATCACCTGTTTGTTTTGATTTAATCATATGTTGAATTATCTGTTTATCTTACTTAGGCAATGTGTTAGTTTCTGTTGTTGATTTCTTTCCAGTAGTTGCATTTGTTCTTTGGTTAATTCTTTGTTTTTTCATGTTAGGTCTTTATTTTATTTGTACTTTCGTTTTGTTCATTAGTGGTTTTGACTTTTTGTTTCGATCACGGTGGTTTAAGGTTCACCTTTGAATTGGACCCAGTTCACTTTGCTTTTTCCTTACTGCACTCTCTTATCTGGTGTTCAGGGTTTGTGTGGGTGTGTCCTGTCCCTTCTGTTTGCCACACCCCCCCTTCCAGGTTGTTCTCCAGTACCTGTGTCTTGTTCCCTAATTACCACTGGTTCTATTTAAGTCCTTTGTGTTTGCCACCTCACTGCCAGTTTGTTGAATTTCCATATTCGCTTACCAGCCTCCCAGGTGTCTTGTTCTTTTGTCTATCTGCGTATTGACCTCGCCTTGTTTTTGACCTCGCTCTAGTCTCAGCCTCTACATCCTGCCTTGCCGTGTTAGTGAAACCTGCTTGTTTTTGACGACGACCTGCCTACTCCTTCCAGTTTTGTTTGCTTGGCTGTTTGACCACCAGTGTACCGAACCTTTGCATGTTTTCTCGATAAAGCCTATTTACTCCTAAGCCTGCAGTATGAGTCTTGCATTTGTGTCCAACCCTGTTTGTGCCCCACCTCAGCCCTTGCCTGACAGTCGTGTTGTCTGTCAGTCACACACACATACACGGCTGTGTGTCACTTTGTAGTGAGGTACTGGTGCTATTTACAACTCACTCACAGACCATAATAAGAGAGCAGACTGGCTGCTACAGCTTCCATTTCTTGTATTTTTTTTTAAATTCTGCTTCATCTGCCACAATTTCTTAGACTTTTTTAATTTTGTTTTTAATGTACATGTGCCAGAGGTTGTGACTGTTTTTAAGTATAATCAATCAATCAATTTATTTATATAGCGCCAAATCACAACAAACAGTTGCCGCAAGGCGCTTTATATTGTAAGGCAAGGCCATACAATAATTACGTAAAAACCCCAACGGTCAAAACGACCCCCTGTGAGCAAGCACTTGGCGACAGTGGGAAGGAAAAACTCCCTTTTAACAGGAAGAAACCTCCAGCAGAACCAGGCTCAGGGAGGGGCAGTCTTCTGCTGGGACTGGTTGGGGCTGAGGGAGAGAACCAGGAAAAAGACATGCTGTGGAGGGGAGCAGAGATCAATCACTAATGATTAAATGCAGAGTGGTGCATACAGAGCAAAAAGAGAAAGAAACACTCAGTGCATCATGGGAACCCCCCAGCAGTCTAAGTCTATAGCAGCATAACTAAGGGATGGTTCAGGGTCACCTGATCCAGCCCTAACTATAAGCTTTAGCAAAAAGGAAAGTTTTAAGCCTAATCTTAAAAGTAGAGAGGGTGTCTGTCTCCCTGATCCGAATTGGGAGCTGGTTCCACAGGAGAGGAGCCTGAAAGCTGAAGGCTCTGCCTCCCATTCTACTCTTACAAACCCTAGGAACTACAAGTAAGCCTGCAGTCTGAGAGCGAAGCGCTCTATTGGGGTGATATGGTACTATGAGGTCCCTAAGATAAGATGGGACCTGATTATTCAAAACCTTATAATTAAGAAGAAGAATTTTAAATTCTATTCTAGAATTAACAGGAAGCCAATGAAGAGAGGCCAATATGGGTGAGATATGCTCTCTCCTTCTAGTCCCCGTTAGTACTCTAGCTGCAGCATTTTTAATTAACTGAAGGCTTTTCAGGGAACTTTTAGGACAACCTGATAAGACAAGACCTTTCTAATTTTAGAGATATTGCGTAAATGCAAAAAAGCAGTCCTACATATTTGTTTAATATGCGCTTTGAATGACATATCCTGATCAAAAATGACTCCAAGATTTCTCACAGTATTACTAGAGGTCAGGGTAATGCCATCCAGAGTAAGGATCTGGTTAGACACCATGTTTCTAAGATTTGTGGGGCCAAGTACAATAACTTCAGTTTTATCTGAGTTTAAAAGCAGGAAATTAGAGGTCATCCATGTCTTTATGTCTGTAAGACAATCCTGCAGTTTAGCTAATTGGTGTGTGTCCTCTGGCTTTGTGGATAGATAAAGCTGGGTATCATCTGCGTAACAATGAAAATTTAAGCAATGCCGTCTAATAATACTGCCTAAGGGAAGCATGTATAAAGTGAATAAAATTGGTCCTAGCACAGAACCTTGTGGAACTCCATAATTAACCTTAGTCTGTGAAGAAGATTCCCCATTTCATGGTCAACAGTATCAAAAGCAGCACTGAGGTCTAACAGAACAAGCACAGAGATGAGTCCACTGTCTGAGGCCATAAGAAGATCATTTGTAACCTTCACTAATGCTGTTTCTGTACTATGATGAATTCTAAAACCTGACTGAAACTCTTCAAATAGACCATTCCTCTGCAGATGATCAGTTAGCTGTTTTACAACTACCCTTTCAAGAATTCTTGAGAGAAAAGGAAGGTTGGAGATTGACCTATAATTAGCTAAGACAGCTGGGTCAAGTGATGGCTTTTTAAGTAATGGTTTAATTACTGCCACCTTAAAAGCCTGTGGTACATAGCCAACTAATAAAGATAGATTGATCATATTTAAGATGGAAGCATTAAATAATGGTAGGGCTTCCTTGAGCAGCCTGGTAGGAATGGGGTCTAATAGACATGTTGATGGTTTGGATGAAGTAACTAATGAAAATAACTCAGACAGAACAATCTGAGAGAAAGAGTCTAACCAAATACCGGCATCACTGAAAGCAGCCAAAGATAACGATACGTCTTTGGGATGGTTATGAGTAATTTTTTCTCTAATAGTTAAAATTTTATTAGCAAAGAAAGTCATGAAGTCATTACTAGTTAAAGTTAAAGGAATACTCGGCTCAATAGAGCTCTGACTCTTTGTCAGCCTGGCTACAGTGCTGAAAAGAAACCTGGGGTTGTTCTTATTTTCTTCAATTAGTAATGAGTAGTAAGATGTCCTAGCTTTACGGAGGGCTTTTTTATAGAGCAACAGACTCTTTTTCCAGGCTAAGTGAAGATCTTCTAAATTAGTGAGACGCCATTTCCTCTCCAACTTACGGGTTATCTGCTTTAAGCTGCGAGTTTGTGAGTTATACCACGGAGTCAGGCACTTCTGATTTAAAGCTCTCTTTTTCAGAGGAGCTACAGCATCCAAAGTTGTCTTCAATGAGGATGTAAAACTGTTGACGAGATACTCTATCTCACTTACAGAGTTTAGGTAGCTATTCTGGACTGTGTTGGTATATGGCATTAGAGAACATAAAGAAGGAATCATATCCTTAAACCTAGTTACAGCGCTTTCTGAAAGGCACCGTCTCTACGGGGATGGGGTAATGAGAGGATGGCAGGGGGAGAGAATCTGCAGAGAGGTGTGTAAGACTACAACTCTGCTTCCTGGTCCCAACCCTGGATAGTCACGGTTTGGAGGATTTAAGAAAATTGGCCAGATTTCTAGAAATGAGAGCTGCTCCATCCAAAGTGGGATGGATGGATGCCGTCTCTCCTAACAAGACCAGGTTTTCCCCAGAAGCTTTGCCAATTATCTATGAAGCCCACCTCATTTTTTGGACACCACTCAGACAGCCAGCAATTCAGGGAGAACATGCGGCTAAACATGTCACTCCCGGTCCAATTGGGGAGGGGCCCAGAGAAAACTACAGAGTCCGACATTGTTTTTGCAAAGTTACACACCGATTCAATGTTAATTTTAGTGACCTCCGATTGGCGTAACCGGGTGTCATTACTGCCGACGTGAATTACAATCTTACCAAATTTACGCTTAGCCTTAGCCAGCAGTTTCAAATTTCCTTCAATGTCGCCTGCTCTGGCCCCCGGAAGACAATTGACTATGGTTGCTGGTGTCGCTAACTTCACATTTCTCAAAACAGAGTCGCCAATAACCAGAGTTTGATCCTCGGTGGGTGTGTCGCCGAGTGGGGAGAAACGGCTAGAAATGTGAACGGGTTGGCGGTGTACATGGGGCTTCTGTTTAGGGCTACGCTTCCTCCTCACAGTCACCCAGTCGGCCTGCTTTCCCGGCTGCTCGGGATCTGCCAGAGGGAAACTAACGGCGGCTAAGCTACCTTGGTCTGCACCGACTACATGGGCCTGGCTAGCTGTAGAATTTTCCACGGTGCGGAGCCGAGTCTCCAATTCGCCCAGCCTGGCCTCCAAAGCTACGAATAAGCTACACTTATTACAAGTACCATTACTGCTAAAGGAGGCCGAGGAATAACTAAACATTTCACACCCAGAGCAGAAAAGTACAGGAGAGACAGGAGAAGCCGCCATGCTAAACCGGCTAAGAGCTAGTAGCTGCGCTAAGCTAGCAGATTCCTAAAAACACACAAAGTGAATAATGTGTAAATAATTTAGAGGTGATTCAGCAGAGGGAGTGCTTTAGTTAAGGCACGTGAAGATTACACTGTGAAGCAAATCGTTATCTAGGTAACTAGATCAATCTAACTGTGCAGATTAAACAGCAAAATACAGCAAAACACCGCTGTGCTGCGGAACAGGAAGTGATACAATACCGCAGTGAGAGCCAACCACCAATAGAGGCCCATACAGTATACAGTATAAGTTTGCAGTATCTCCCATTGTTTCAGGTCAGGTTTGATTTAACCCTGCAAGTTTTGAAAACACTCTCCCGCTTAGCAGATGCAATAGATAAAAATGATGGAGATGGTCAGGTGGTATGGCCCCCTGCAAAAGCACAACCAAGAAAACCTAATAACAGCCTATTTAATGGGTCAAACCTGTGATGGGGGTTATGATATATTGGGCAATCTTGTGCTCACATCCCGCAGCGTTCCGGCCCGTTGCCTCCCACCATAACAACGATAGACTGACTTGGCCCGGGATACAGCAGGCTGATGACAGTGACGGCAAAGATTGATGGAAATAGAAAAGGAGGGAAACAAACAGTTATTTTAATTAGCTGTAGCAGAAATAGCTTAAAAGTAGCATTTGAATGAGAGTGTGCAGAGAGCTTTGGAACATTGTGCTGCTTATAATTGTCTGTAAGCCAGTTCTTCATGCCAAGCAACAATTTTCTGCTCTCCCACTGTAGTTTCCTTTGTTTGGCATGCAGGTTTAATTTGCATGACAATAGTGATGGCTGTATTACTTTGAAGTACACCTCCATTTACCCACATAGTTTCAGTGCCATTATATTGCTCAGTTTGTTGGCAGTGCGGTGGCTTAGCGGTTAGCACTGTTGCCTCACAGGGAATCGATCCCACCTTTCTGGTTGGAGTTTGCATGTTCTCCCCATGTTTGTGAGTTTCCTCCCACATAAAAAGTGAATTGAAATCCTTATAAATGCCTACGTCTCTCTTACAAAAGAGATCTCGATGTCAATGGTACTGACCTAGTCAAAAAAAAAAGTTTCTTTTATGCATTTCTGTCAAATGTCTGGTCTAAATATGTAACATCTGACCTTTATGCTAGAACCATTCACACCAACAGACCAGAGTAATGGAATTTCTCTGGTATCATCCAAATCTGTTTTCAGTTACTAATTGAACATTTCATTACTTTGAAGCAGTTGTAAATTGAAAACCCAACATGAAATACACATAGTTAATTTGGAGTTATCCTGTTTAACTCTACAATTGTAACATAAATGGTAAATCTCTATCTCAGTGTACCTGCCATCACAGATGTGCTCATTACCTTTCCCAAGGGCACTCACACAAACCCATACCAGGACAAACCCTGATTTTTGGATTTGTTTGTGAAATCAGGCTGCATGTTTTTTTGGTTTTTTGTTGTTTTTTTTGTTTGTTTGTTTGTTTTGTTTTTTCATCTTTGATCTGGAGCATACAGCATCCACTTCTTCCCAAAAAAAAAAGAAAAAAAAAAGATCTGGAATACTGATTTATTTGACCATAATACCCATTTAACCTGAGTATGGTCCAACCCAGCTTCCTCTGAGCCCAAACATCTGTGACTGTGATTCCATATTGCTGTGCTTGGCAATGTAATCCCTTGCTACATGTAGTAATGTAGCTATTGATGAATGACTGTTCTTGATGCAGTGCTCTCTGTGAGATCAGAAATCACAGGTGTTCACGTTAGACTTTTGTCCTTGCCCTTTACCCACTGTGTCAGGACTGGACGAGGGCAGGACACAAATGCAGGCTCGACAAAAGGAAATATACTTAAAGGGTGGTTTATTCAGGCTTGGGATCGTTAACAGCAAGGCAGTCCACGGAGCAAAAATACTTGACAAGGATTAAGCTGAAGACGTGGTTCAAAGAACAAGCAAGGTCAAAACAGGAGCAAACAGGTATGTCAGAGCAGATGCAAAAAACAGGATCCAGAACACAAAACTGAGTTCAAAAACAAGGCTTGGCAAAACGAGAACGAAACAAGAGGCTGGTAAGTGAGTGAATCAACGAACGAGCGGGGAAGAAGTGAACAGACGCAGGTTAAATAGGGACAGGTGTTAATCAGGAAATGAGGTGCACGTGGAGGAGGAAAGGCCTGGAAAGGGGGGCGTGGTCAGGTGACAGCTAAGAGGCCAATGATGCAGAAGGGCGGTGACAAATGGGCAAGAGAATGACAGATGAAGGGGCGTGGCTGACTGAGAGGACAAAGTGCAGGTGCGGAACAGAGAGTGCAGTGATCCGGAAAAGACTGTGGAAACAATGAGAGACTGACAAGCAGGAGCAAGAGAAAGGTGATCAGATACAAACATGACAATAAGAGATAGTACAATGAACACCACCCTAACTAGAACAAAACTGAAAAGCATACAGGAACGTGATAAGTGAATCATGGGAAATAATACAATAAACCTACTTAGAACAGACAGAAGAACTACAAGAAAACAAAACTGAAAAACAAAACCAGAAATACCCAAATACTTAACAGAAGAGAGAACAGTAACATAAGCAAACAAACACTAAATGCTGAAACAGAAAAACAGACTGTGGATCAACTAGAATGGAACTAAAACATAGCTGTAAAGTAACAAAGAAAGAAAGTGACAAAGCAATATGAGAACATTGAATAAACGTGAAGAAAGAGGCAATAACAAAACAAGACTAAAACATAACTGAGGTGAAAAGTAACAAAGGAAGAAAGTGACAAAGCAAAAATCAGAACATGGAAAAAAACCCCACATGAAGAAAAAGGTAATTAACAAAACAAGGCTGATGCCAAAGGAACAGAACTAAATGAAGAAGGGACATATGGGCTGAAGCCTGGAAACGGCCGGGACATGACACACTGAAATTCCTCCAATTTCCTTTAATTGATTAATGATATTACGGACTGTAGAGTGAGAAATATGTAAATCCCTTCTGATTTCTTTTTGAGAAACCTTGTTTTTAAGCATTTCCATAACTTTTGCACCCATTTGTTGACAACTGGAAATTTTCTGCTCATGTTTGCTGCTTACTCAGATTTTCATGGATACTGCTTTTGTACCAAATGATGATTATAATTATCTGTTGTTGTTTTTTTTTTTCTTCATTAACATTATTTAATTTTGTTATCCCACTGCTAACTATCAATTACCTCCATCCCAAATTCTTTGGAATGTGCTGCAGGCCTGAAATGCAGAAATGGATATATATTAATTGAAAAGATGATCCAACAAAACAAATGAAATATCTTGGGCCCATATTGTCTGCAATGACACAGAAGTTAAAGTAAATGTCAGAACCACTGTGGGAAGGGGGGGCGGGGTGATTTTTTTGTTATCTATCTATCTATATATATATCTATATATATATCTATATCTATATATATATATATCTATATATATATCTATATCTATATATATATATATATATATATATATATATATATATATATATATATATATATTTTTTTTTTTTTTTTTTTTTCTTCATTTTCCATACTGTCCCAAATTTGGGGTTGTAAGTGTATCAATTAAAAAAAAAAACCAGACATGAGCCATAACCGTTTTCTAATAAAGTTTTACTCTATAGACTGATGAGACCATGATTAACCTCGACCTAAGTTATAGACTGGCCAATGTGTGGGAATCGAAAAGATCTAGTCAAGATAAAAACATATAAATTCATCTGTGATCCATGGCAGATATCAAGTCATAATTTGGGCTTAATTGGCTTCTTCTGGAATGGGCTTTCTGTGTTTCCAATGAAGTTGTCATTCATGAGTAGCAGTTCAGGTCAGGTCTTGGAGAATACAATGGTGCCACGTGTCACTGCAACTACCACATAACAGAACTGGTCCATCCCTGTGTCTCAAAAAAAGCCATCTATCTAATCTTGGTCTCTGACCTTGACTTTTAACCATTTTTTCTCTGTCAAATCCCTTTGTCCTTGACTGACCCTTAATCATTAATTCAGGTTTAGTCAAAATCAGATCAAAACTCTTTGTTATTTTGTTCACACTTGGAGGGACAGGTGGACACACAGGGCTGAACACATGTATAACCACCATATGTGAGTTTAAATGTGGCAAGGGACTATTGTATGTGCACAATAACTACCCTTATTTGATAATCATGGAAACCTTGTTTATGTAGCTGCAATATTAATGTTTTATCCAGCAAGAAATATGTAAGATGATGATAGTTCATTAACCCCAATAATACTTTTAGCCTCTGAGAGAAGTCAGTAAATACAGTACCTCACATGACCAACAGTATATCCTCTATACTATGGTCTATCTTTGTGCTCATTATCACCTTTCCACATTGTGGATTTAAAGGTCAAGTAGCAACTGGTGATGTTCCATTGAGGCCAATTAACACATGAGAATGTTTTGACAATGTGAGAACTCCAACACAATTATGAAAAATGAAAAACAAAAAGTTATAAGCAACACAGGACATGACACAAGGTAAGGAAAAATGTGAAAATGATGCTGGGTAACATGGTGTAAGGGTGGCAGAAAGGGCCATGCAGACCTCATTATCAAGTACCACCTCCTGTACGTGATAACAACAATACAGAGTGGGAGGTTGAAAGGAGAGAAAAAAGGAGAGAATTATGGAACAATGGGAGGGTTGGACAAAGAGATTATCTCAAGAAAAGAAGAAAAAGTGGGAGCTAAAGTAAAAACAAATTTTAGGAGTTGTTTCAAGACAAGGGCATGTTTCTATTAAATGTTGTGCATCATGCAAAAATGAAGAATCTGAAGGCAACCAGTTTTTTGTTAAAACAATTGATGAAGATGCTAAATATGTGTGGTTGAACACTTACTTCAAGTTGGAAAGCAGTTATTATACTCAACAAAAATATAAACGCAACACTTTTGGTTTTGCTCCCATTTTGTATGAGATTAACTCAACGATCTAAAACTTTTTCCACATACACAATATCACCATTTCCCTCAAATATTGTTCACAAACCATTCTAAATCTGTGATAGTGAGCACTTCTCCTTTGCTGAGATAATCCATCCCACCTCACAGGTGTGCCATATCAAGATGCTGATTAGACACCATGATTAGTGCACAGGTGTGCCTTAGACTGCCCACAATAAAAGGCCACTCTGAAAGGTGCAGTTTTGTTTTATTGGGGGGGGGATACCAGTCAGTATCTGGTGTGACCACCATTTGCCTCATGCAGTGCAACACATCTCCTTCGCATCATCCGTGAAGAGAACACCTCTCCAACGTGCCAAACGGCAGCGAATGTGAGCATTTGCCCACTCAAATCGGTTACGACGACGAACTGGAGTCAGGTCGAGACCCCGATGAGGACGACGAGCATGCAGATGAGCTTCCCTGAGACAGTTTCTGACAGTTTGTGCAGAAATTCTTTGGTTATGCAAACCGATTGTTTCAGCAGCTGTCTGAGTGGCTGGTCTCAGATGATCTTGAAGGTGAACATGCTGGATGTGGAGGTCCTGGGCTGGTGTGGTTACACGTGGTCTGCGGTTGTGAGGCTGGTTGGATGTACTGCCAGATTCTCTGAAACGCCTTTGGAGACGGCTTATGGTAGAGAAATGAACATTCAATACACGAGCAACAGTTCTGGTTGACATTCCTGCTGTCAGCATGCCAATTGCAGGCTCCCTCAAATCTTGCGACATCTGTGGCATTGTGCTGTGTGATAAAACTGCACCTTTCAGAGTGGCCTTTTATTGTGGGCAGTCTAAGGCACACCTGTGCACTAATCATGGTGTCTAATCAGCATCTTGATATGGAACACCTGTGAGGTGGGATGGATTATCTCAGCAAAGGAGAAGTGCTCACTATCACAGATTTAGACTGGTTTGTGAACAATATTTGAGAGAAATGGTGATATTGTATATGTGGAAAAAGTTTTAGATCTTTGAGTTCATCTCATACAAAATGGGAGCAAAACCAAAAGTGTTGCGTTTATATTTTTGTTGAGTGTATTAGATATGCCCCGATCCAATTGTAGCAATCAGAACTGGGCTCTATAGAGCTATTTTTTAAATGACTGAATCAGATTAATTAAACTCCAGCATTGGGTCAGTCTGTGCTCTGTCTTAATACACTTTATAAGCACTGTGTCGATGTGCTTAAAAGCAGTTGTTTCAGCAATTTCTGCTTGCTCATCAGCAGCAGCGTGGATTGTATATTTGCACTCTGTTTCACAACAAATGCAGTTCATCCAGAAAGTATTCACAGTGCTACACTTTTTGCACATTTTATGTTACAGCCTATTTACACAATGGATGAAATGAATTTTTTTCCCTGAAATTTCTACTCACAACACCCCATAATGACAACACAAATTTTTTTTAAACTTTTGCAAATTTATTGAAAATAAAAATGAAGAAATCACGTGTACATACGTATTCACACCCTTTGTTCAATACTTTGTTGATGCACCTTTGACAGCAATTACAGCCTCAAGTCTTGAATGTGGCACCATAAGCTTGGCACAGCTGTCTTTGGGCAGTTTTGCCCATTCCCCTTTGCAGTACCTCTCAAGCTCCATCAGGTAGATAGGTAGCATCTGTGCACAGCCATTTTGAAATCGCTCCAGAGATGTTAAATCAGATTCAGGTCTGGGCTCTGGCTTGGCCACTCAAGGACATTCAGAGTTGTCTGAAGTCACTCCTTTGATATCTTGGCTGTGCGTTTGGGTCATTGTCCTGTTGAAAGATGAACCATCGCTCCAGTCTGAGTTCAGGAGCACTCTTGAGCAGGTTTTCATCCAGGATGTCTCTGTACATTGCTGCATTCATCTTTCCCTCAGTCCTGACTAGTCTCCCAGTTCCTGCCACTGAAAACATCTCCACAGCATGATGCTGCCACCACAATGCTTCACTGTAGGAATGGCATTGGCTTGGTGATTCACTGTGCCTGGTTTTGTCCAATCATGATGCCTGACATTAACGCCATTATTAAGTTACTAGTTACAGCAGGCAGACAGGCCCGCACTGTGCACCTGAAATTCCAGAAACAATTAAATTTGTTTTGAAGGTAAATCAAAACTGTATTCTTGTTCCACTTCCAGATGCAAAAACTGAATTAGCAGACTGCCCCCAAGTATCATTTGAACTCAGCAAAAAATTTCTTATTATCAAGACATACTATTTCTTATCTTTCTCCTTACTCTACATAATAAATTCAAATAAATTGTCAGCAAAGGCAAAGATAAATAAGCACAAGTGAGACATAAAATGCAGCAAATGTCACAGAGGAGCCACAGGAACCTAATGCTGCGTTTACACACAGGCAGGACGCATTACGTATGTCATACTACCATCATTCTTGACATTCTTAACATGACTTAACACATCTGAATAGGTTCCTTAATAGTGCATGTTGGTGCGTGATATTTGTGAGTTTCCTGGAACATGTTTTTGGCTGTCAAAAAGTCTTCCACGAATGTCACGCACCACCCTCATTTCGCCTCATGCCGTGGAGGTCATAACTGAGCATGTTGATCCATCTTGATTAGTGGTGATCCTTAATAAAGCGTGACAGCATTCTTCTCTGACGTGCTGCACTGCATTCAGTTTCATTGCTGCAGTATGCTGAAGAAGGACAGTGCCAAGTTGGCTAAAAGTCTCGTTCCAATGCTCATCAGCACTCTCCTGTTCCACCTGCTGCTGTGCCTGATGTTTTGGAAAACAAGTGAGATGAGAGCCATGTGAAGCCACACGTCTGGCTCTCTCCATCTTCTCCTCCTCTCTGCACCACTCCGTGGCACAGAGCTCAACTAAGCATGCAGTCACAAAGTTCTTCTGCTGTGGATTAGTCTAGATTTTGAGGAGCAAACTGGAGCAATCTGAATTGTTCAGCAGCTGATGGTATGATGAATATGGGTGTGTGTGGAGACAATTCACCTCATTCACATCATGACAGAATGTAACGGTGTGCTGTTATGTGCAGTAGCGCAGAACAGCACACAACAGTGTGGAACATTATTCTTGACCGTGCATAATTGTTCCTGATCACCAGTAACATGTGCCATTAATTGTAACATGTGGTAACAGGTTGCAGCAGTTCATGGCATTCGTAACTTGTTGTCGTTATGTGTAAACACAGCATAAAAAAGGTAAGCATCGATATTCGACATGAAGAGGATATGCATGTATCCACAGCTGAAATGATGTATTCAACATCATCTTAGGTAGTATCAGGGTGGATGGTCCGGAATGGCAGGACACAAATCACCAGAACCAGGGCGTGGCCAGAGAGAGAGAGACAGACAACCCCAAGCAGAAAACCCCAGCAAGAGAACAAACAAACCAAGCCCATGAAAAACACAAAACAGACAAACAAAACTCAACTCTTGACAGGACTCCCCCTCCTACGGCCGACCCCGGACGGCCCAGGCACAGCAGGACGAGAGGCACGAAAGTCACGGATCAAGGCAGGATCAAGAATAAAGCGGGAGGGAACTCACGACCGCTCCTCGGGGCCATAACCCTCCCAGTTGACCAGATACTGCACCCCACGACCACAACGGCGAGAGTCCAAGAGCCGCCGCACCGCAAACACTGGGCCACCATCTACCCACCGGGCGGGAGGCGAGGGAACAGCAGGAGGGCATAAAGGACTGGACCGAACTGGCTTAACCTGACTGGTATGAAAGGTGGGGTGAATACGCAGGGACCTAGGGAGCCGAAGACGAACAGAAACCGGATTAACAAGCTTGGTGACTGGGAACGGACCGACAAACCGGGGAGCTAATTTTGTAGGCAGGCCCTTCAACTGGAGATGACGAATGGAGAGCCATACCTTCTGACCGGGTTCATAAGAGGGTGCGGAGGTCCGTCTACGGTCCGCGGCGGACTTATAGGCATGGGAGGAGCGGATCAATGTCCTTTTGGCCCACTCCCAGGTTCGTCGGCAGTGAAGAACAAGACGGAGTGGGGAGGGCACCAAGGAATTGAGGTCTGTGGGAGGAAATAGAGAGGGTTGATGACCATAAATGACATGAAAAGGGGAATAACCGGTAGATACAGAGGGCAACAGATTATGGGCCAATTCAATCCAGGGTATCTGTGAGGACCAGGTGGCAGGTTGTTGCGAGGCAAGAATATGAAGACCCTTTTCTAATTCTTGATTCAGACGTTCGGTTTGACCATTGGCTTGTGGATGGTAGCCCGATGTTAAACTGGTGGAAACCCCGAGGAGACGGCAGAACTCCCTCCAAAAATTGGACACGAACTGAGGACCTCTGTCAGAAACAATGTCTTGAGGGAAACCATGTAATTTAAAAATATGATTCAGCAAAACCTCGGCTGTTTCCTTGGCTGATGGGAGTTTTGGCAGTGGAATGAAGTGTGCCATTTTAGACAGTCTATCTACCACAGTAAGAACTACGGTGTTGCCCTTGGAGGGCAGAAGAAGTCCATCGTTATGTGGGACCAGGGATGTGCAGGCACAGGCAGCGGCAATCCGGTGGGTGGACGGTTAGATGACTTATTCATAGCACATGTCTGATAGGCATTGACATATTTCAATACATCCTTTGATAACCCAGGCCACCAAAACCTTTGTTGAACCACAAAAAGGGTCTTCTTTATACCCGGGTGACAAGAAAAACGGCTGTCATGTCCAAACCTAATCACGTCCCCCCTAAGCGTGTCAGGAACAAAAAGTTTGCCGGTGGGACAACCCGGGGGTACCAGAACCCCCTATTAGCAGACTGAACCCTGGACTCAATTTCCCACGTGAGAGCGGAAACAAAGCAGGAGGCCGGCAGTATTGTACCTGGATCGCCCGGGGCATCGACTGGCTCTCTCCCTGACAGGATAGAGCATCTGGTTTCCCGTTCTTAGAACCTGGTCAGTATGAAAGCACGAAGTTGAAGCAGCTGAAAAAGATCACCCACCTTGCTTGCCGCGCATTAAGGCGCTTGGCGGAATGTAAATATTCCAAATTCTTGTGATCAGTGTAGACTAGGAATGGCGTTTGTGCCCCCTTCAACCAGTGGCGCCACTCCTCCAAGGCCACTTTCACCGCCAACAGTTCACGGTCTCCGATGCTGTAATTTTGCTCTGCTGCAGACAACTTCTTTGACAGATAGGCACATGGGTGCATTCTATGGTCCCTAGAACTCCACCCACTCCCACGTTTGAAGCATCCACCTCTACCACAAACTGTCGAGCGGGGTCAGGGAGGAGTAGCACGGGGGCCGCTATGAAGCGTTTCTTTAGAACCTTGAAAGCCTCGTCACACTCAGGTGACCAAACAAATGGCCGGAGGGATGATGTGACATCGTGTAATGGAGCTGCAATAGTGCTGAAATTGCGAATTAACTTACGGTAGAAAGTGGCGAACCCCAGGAATCTCTGGACCTCCTTTCGTGAGGAGGGAACAGCCCAATCACATACTGCAGCAACCTTATCAGGGTCCATCTTAATCTTCCCCTCAGCAATTACAAACCCCAAAAACGAAACCGTCGATTTATGGAATTCACATTTCTCCGCCTTTACGTACAGGTTATGGCGTAACAGGGTCTGAAGTATGGCGCGCACATGTTCGGTGTGGGTTTTCAGGTCGGGGGAGAAAATGAGAATATCATCGAGATAAACAAATACGAATTTGTTGAGAAATTCATGCAGCACATCATTGATCAAGTTCTGGAACACTACAGGAGCATTCGTGAGGCCAAAAGGCATGACTAAGTATTCATAATGACCAGTAGGAGTGTTAAATGCTGTTTTCCATTCATCTCTTCTCTTATCCTTACTAAGTGGTATGCATTGCAGAGATCCAGCTTAGTAAAAATCTTAGCTCCTTCCAATGACTCAAAAGCAGTGGAAATGAGAGGTAATGGGTAACAATTCTTAACGGTGACGTCATTAAGCCCACGGTAATCAATACAAGGGCGGAGCGATTTGTCCTTCTTCTCGGCGAAGAAAAACCCCGCCCCTGCAGGTGACGACGAATGACGAATCAAACCAGCAGCGAGGGACTCCTGTATATATTCGTTCATGGCGTGGCGTTCAGAGACCGTCAGTGAAAAGAGCTTTCCCCGTGGTGGGCTTGTTCCAGGGAGAAGCTTGATTGCACAATCATATTCTCGGTGAGGCGGTAGTGATTTCGCCTTACTTCTGCTAAATACCGGCGCTAAATCATGGTAACATAACGGAACCCCTGCGAGATCCGGGTTGGACTCCGGCTGGGAACTCACTGGTTCTAACAGACAGGAGTTCTTGCATGCAGAGCCCCACAAAACAATCCTCCCCATTGACCAGTCAAAATTAGGGCTGTGTTGTATCAGCCAGGGGTGCCCCAGGATCAGCGGATGAGTCATTTTTATCAAATACATGAAAGCTGATAGATTCGGAGTGATTTTCTGCCACAGTTAAGGAAACAGACTGAGTACGGTGAGAAATACAACCTAATACAACCCAGCTGGTCCAAATCGTCGGGCAAGTCTACTGCTATCAGCAGTTCCTGGATATCGTCTGAGAGCCCCTGAAAAAACACGTCATGGAGCGCAGCAGCATTCCAATCATTCCTGGCTGCCAGAATGCGGAAGTCCACCGCGTAGTCGGTGACACGACGTCCGTCTTGCCTCAGCTTCATCGGGGAACAAGCAGCTTCTCGCCCTGGAGAGGTGTGTTGGAAGACCAGTTGAAAAGCTGATGTAAATGCCGGAAGAGATGCACAGATGGCAGATTGGCGACCCCACTCGGCTGTTGCCCACGCCAATGCATGACCAGTCAGGTGAGTGATGACGTAAGCTATCTTCACCCTGTCGGACGGGAACTTACATGACATGAATTCAAAGTTTAACTCACATTGAGTCAGAAAAGGTCTGACGTGTCCAGATTTGCCTGAGAAGTGTTCAGGTGGTGACAGCAGATGGCAGTAGTCTGGTTCGGGTACGGAAGCCAGAGCGGTAGCTGGTAGCCCCAGTGGAGGCACACTGGTGCTACCGGTGGCCGGAACAGTGGAAGCCTGATGATTAAGGCTAGACAATAGTTGTCCCATCTGGGTGCTCACTGACTCCATGAATAAGCTCTGGCGCTTAGTGAGGTCACAAAAACGGGAGGAGAGCGCGGTGAGGTGATCCTGTTGTGCGAGCTGCTTACTGTGGTGTTGTACTGCCAGCAGAAATGGGTTAGAGCCGGCTGCGTCCACCGTTGGCCAGTTTGTACTATCAGGGTGGATGGTCTGGAATGGCAGGACACAAATGCATGGCTCAAGCAGACAGCTCTGGTTTTCAGAAGACTTTATATTTGAGGGTAGCAGAGGTCGGTACATGAGTAAGCAGTCCAGGAAAAACAACAGTACAAAAATCATCAGGCAAGCAAGCGTGGTCAAAGCAACAGGCAGGAGGTCAGATACACACAAGGAAGTAGGCAAGACTATGGAACATGGATACAGAGCTGGAATGAAGGCACAGGGCACGACAAACTGGCAAGAGACAAACAACCTCAGTGAGCTTATATCACCCCAGGTGGCAATCAGCAAATCAGAAACAGGTGTGCCAGGAAAGCACCAGAACCAGGGTGTGGCCAGAGAGAGAGACAGACAACCCCAAGCAGAAAACCCCAGCAAGAGAACAAACAAACCAGGCCCATGAAAAACACAAAACAGACAAACAAAACTCAACTCTTGACAGGTAGTGCATTAACCGTAACCCTAACCTGCATCTAACGGGGCAAACTGTGTTCAATGCAGCTGACTGGTCAAACAGTACATGTCGGAGGGTAGACCTATCACTTACCTCATTAGTAAGTCCCTTCATCTGCTCCCTTGTTTTCACTCAGGGTTGCCACAGCACATCCAAGGTGCATCTGCATGTTGATTTGGCACAAGTTTCACATCGGATGCCCTTCCTGACACAACTCCACATTACATGGAGAAATGTTGCAGGGGTGGGGTTTGAACCAGGAACCTTCTGCACTGAAACAAAGTGCACTAATCTCTTGGCTCCCACCCTAATTACCAACCATTACAACAGATTAACTTATTTGACATAACTGGAGACAGGCACACGGTCAGTTTGGAGATGATTCTTCTTCCTTCAGCTGCTCTTGTTAGGGATCGCTGCAGATCATCATCCATTTCCATCTCATTCTGTGATCTGCATCAACATCTGTCATAAGAAGCACCTATTCACCTATTGCCTCACACATTGATAAACATCCTCTTTTCAGTCCCGGCGCCAGAAAAAAAATATTAAGGGGGCGATGAGTTTATCACAGGGGGCGGGGTCGCCCCCCCCCCCAAAAAAAGTGCGCACCGGAGGAGATGTGCCTCTGAGCGTGCGTAATGAATTGGGTGCGCTCCTGTAAAGCTTGTGTATTTAGGCTACACCGTTGTAAGAGACTGACTGAGTAAGAGTAAAGACAGTATTTTTTTAATTATGATTTGAACGTATAGACCCTCGGTCAAGTGATCTCCTGCATACCACACAGAGCCGGTGTTCTGTCGAGATGAGGTGCGCCAAGTTTCGACACTGAGCTGTGACGTACCTTCGTGTTGTCCAATAGGAACGACGCGTCGGGCCAAAACTCGGAGGACTCGTGGCAGAAACCACTGATCTGTACAAAATGGATTGGACCAATCCGATTGGTGCAGAAACCACTGATCTGTACAAAACATTAACGTGTGACAGGACTGCTCATTTAGAGAGCAGTTTTCTGAAGAAAAATCATTGGAAATGTTTTTTTGTTGTTGTTTGTTACCTCAAAATTTCTGATTACTGTTAAAAAAAAGTTAAAAAGTTAAATTAAGTTAAAGTTAATTAAAATAGCTAAATAAATCAATAAATGGTTCTTTAGAAACCTTTCATCTGTAATTAAAACCACCTGTTTATTTCAGATTAGATAATTTCTTGTTTAACATAAGGAACCTCAGACATTTATTTTAGACAAATAAAATAACATGGAAACTTGTATATTTTTTAAGTCCGGTAGATTATTATATCTCATTTCAATCAGAAAATCAAACACTAAATAAATACAAATGTTTATTATAAATGCAAAAGGAAATAATTTAACAATGACTGCCGTGTGATTGTAAAGTAGGATTTCTGTGACATAAACCTCATGATGAATTTTTTTTATAGTCATTTAAACTTGTAATTTTGTCAAAATATGTAATTGCCTTTTCTAAAATATGAATTTGAGCACAATAAGTGGAGAGCTTCTACTTGTGCAAATGTCTTTTGACTTTGATTTGTGGACATTTTTAATGATCCGTTCATTTATTGTTAAAATATAAAATTAAGCAGCTTTTTTAAAAATAATAAAATAGTTGCTGTTCAAAGAGCCTTTTATTTAGAAGCAGGTGTTCTGCTGGATTCTCGGGACCAGATGAAGGTCTCTTCTGCAGCTTTGAACTCTGGTGGTGTTGCTGAAAAGCAGAGATGTTTGCTTTCGACTGGACTTCGCGGTGTTCAGCTCATCAATGAAAGTTTGGTTGTCTGCACAACAAATGTTCCTGATTGGGACAAATAAAAATATTTCTTTAAATATAAAGAAACACTAAACAGTTTATACATTAAAAAAGGGGGGGGGGGGGGGGGGGAATGGCAAAAAACGATGGAAAAAACGCCCTAAAAAGTTATTTAAAGTTGAGCTTTTGTGGTGTCTGAAAAAAGCTGTAGCTTTATTTGGTAAAAATAAAAAAGACTGAACCATTTACAAATTAAAGTGTTCACTCAGATCAACTGTGCTAAAAGGCTAAGCTAACGTTAGCCAATCATTAAACCTTCACAGTTCCATAAACGTCACGTTTTATTTTTACATTATTCTCACCTCAGTAAAGCTGCAGAACTAAACTCCGTTGGGCAAACTGGGACTTCGCATATATCCAAAAAGTGGGAGATTTCGGACTGAGTGGGTTTGCTCCATCACCCCAGCGGCCTGGATCGCTCTGCCCAGTGATGATGCCTGAAGGCCGGCTTCTCCGTGCGGGTCGGCCCGCTGTCGCGGTTCGATCGATATCCCACCAAGTCTGCGGTCCTCCCTCGGTCAGCGTCACTCCGAAAAGTAGCTGAAAAAAGCTTCTCCCAGCAGGGTGATGGGAGAATCGTTCTACTGCTGTTTTTTAAAGCTTTTTTGTGGTTCAGGCGACCGAAGTTCAAGACAGCGATCGCTGAACTTTTTTCAGATTGTGGAAACAGCCAGTGTGACGTAGCAATCTCTGCCCCTTGCCCCTTCCGAAGCGTCGCGTCTGACGTCATGACGCGTTGGAAACGCACCGCCCTCTGCCGCACTGACAAGCGCAACCCTCAACCTATCAAATCCCTAGAACACAGACACACGTCATATCCGTTTGTTTTAAAATGAATTACTTTAGTTAATTAATTTGGTTTATTTGTTAAATTTTTGTTAAAATTTGTTTAACCAGGTTAGTCCCATTGAGATCGAGACCTCTTTTGCAAAGGGGACCTGAACAATTATAAAGTTTCCAATTCACTTAACCTATATGTCTTTAAATGTGGAAGGAAAACAGACCACTCAGAGGAAACCCACACAAATACGGGGAGAGCATGCAAACTCCACGTAGAAAGGCCACAGGTAGGAATCGATTCTATGACCTTCTTAGTAATAACCACTAAGGAACCGTGCTGCCCAATGTTTTTATTGGAACTGAAATTTTGTTGCTGTTATATTTTTTGTTTTTAATCATAAAAGAGTGATGTGATTTATTCATTGTCTACTTTTTCTATCTTCACTGAAGACAAACACATGAATATGTAAGACAATCAAGTTAGCATAATGTGGGTAAACAGCATGATGACATGTTATTTCTGGCAGTGTAAATTTAACTGGAGACATTATTAGCTATTTCTGAACACACAAGTGATGTGGCTCACATTTAGTTTCACAGCCTAATCAATCCAGAATGGACCACATTTTTCTGTCCCGATTTCGGTTTCACAATGGCGCATCCATTCAAAGCATCAAAACACATATTTATGTGATATTTAAAAGAAAAATCTGTTCAGATTTGTGTGCTGTGGAGAGCTATCTTTAATTTAGAGTAAAATGTGTCTAGTTTCAGCAATAATAACCTTTTAAAATAGAAGCAACAATGATGGTTTGTACATAAAATTGGTTTGAAAATGTGATTCCGACTGTGGTGCTAAAAATCACTTGAAAAGTAGTAGTGCATCATGGATATATCCAGCCATCGGAAAAAATAGGCCTTGCTTTACTGTGGTTGGGTGGGGGAATGCATGTGGGGGTATTGTGGTCCCTAGAGTATGGAAATCAGAAAGCTTGAATGCAGTACTAATCTGCTATTTGCAGAAAAAGAAATGCACAGCTCTCCTTTCAGAGAACAAGTATTTAAAGCTGTGAAGAGCTGGCCAAACGTGCAGTCAGCACTGCATTTCATCAATATGTGACAGGGAGAAGCAAAACAGGAATTAATTTATGTGAAAATGTCACAGATTATTACTTTTACAGGCTTGGCTGCTCAAACCTCAAAACAATGTAGCCATCAAAGTGTGTGTGTGTGTGTGTGTGTGTGTGTGTGTGTGTGTGTGTGTGTGTGTGTGTGTGTGTGTGTGTGTGTGTGTGTGTGTGTGTGTGTGTGTGTGTGTGTGTGTGCACTACACAGACCAATTATATGCTGACATCAACAAAAAACAGCTCCTGCAGAGCTATAAAATCTGCCTCCAGTCCCCAAAGGAACAGTGCAGAACCTGCCAGACAGAGCTGAAGTGAAGGTCAGTTTTATCGAGTTCTTGTGGAATCCACAATGCGGTACAAAGTCTGCTGAAGTTGATAAAAGGATGAAATAGTTGAACCTGTTGAAAAGAGTCTTATCTTGTTATCACATACTCAGGGAGGTTTATTTGTGATTCATTCTACAGCCTTATTCCAAAATGGAGCAAATCCATTTTTCCCCTGAAATTTATACCCACAACACCCCATAATAACAACATGAAAAAGGTTTATTATTATTATTATTATCACCTTAAAATAATGAGATTATAATGACCCGCGCTGTGCCGCTCACAGTCACACCCACACATAGAGATGTGTACCCACACCACTGACTTCATGAATGAAACTCAGTCAATAAAGGATAATTGTGTAAAAATATAATATATATATAAATGTATTGTAATGGTTTTAGGAGCCGCGCTGCATTGAACAGCAGCTGCTGCTGCAGGACGCCTCAGCTCAGCAGCTGGAACAGCGCAGATCCGTGTAACTTTCAACACTAATATTTGGGAATGTGTGTGTGTCAGAGTAAGTTTAATACTTTCCTGACATAATTTAATGTAATTTAATTTTACTGGCTCGATATCCAGGTCAAAATGGCATTTTAACACATATTTTGCGAGTATTTTTCTGAGTGTGTCCAGTCGCAGATCTCCATTGAAAATGCATTAACATCCAGGTACTTCATCAATATTTTGCCCGGTTAGGAGACATCATGTCGCTGTCCATGAAGGGACGTTTTCATTTCAAAGAAAAAAATATATATACAGATAATATCATAAAATGCATTAAAATTGTAATCCTGTGAACTAATCCCCATTTTTACTAAATATACCTGTAATCTGAATACGTCTTTTTTTCTGTAACTGTAGTGGAATACAGTTTTTTTTGTATCCTAATTACGTAACGCCATTACATGTATTCCATTACTCCCCAAGCCTGCATGTTATTACACGTCAGTGATATGATGGCCATAGTGATCTAACTACACACGTTTACATGCACTACAGCGATGCGATCGGTAGTGGATCCTGGGTTACATGTCATCAGTTTATAGGTTGGATGTCATACGAAATCCAGCAGGTTGAAAAGGCAGGTCTTCAAAAGATAGCGGACCACAGCACTCGCTCTGCCATGCCCCTCCCCTTTCTTTCCTTCCATCCAGACCCCGGTTGGCACTCGAACCACAACCATATGGCATTCGATGTGCATTTCTCTTATTCTTATTGCAGTCTGACAGCAGTCTAGGTATTCATACTGCGTTCAAACTACATTTGGACTGCATTCATGGGCATGAACACTGAATATACATGACTCAGTTGAGGCAGGTTCCACCCACATTCTAAGTATTTGACCAGCATTCATACATGGCTGTCGTAATATCTGTCCCTTCCGACTGTGTCTCAAAGTCTTACTTTTTTCCCATTCCACCTTATTCAGCTTGATTCCTGCTGGTTGTTGCAAAAGTGTAACGGGCCCTAAGGCACCTGGATCATGCACAAACAAATAAGCCAAGTCAAATGTCATGGGTGACGTGTTCCATCACAATGCAAGTGATGATCATCCTGTGAGTCTCCCTCAGTAACTGCTCATCTGACACAAAGTTTTCCAGGAGTACCCAAGGATCCTCCAAGAGGCATAGTAACAAAGACATCCACCACATCACCTTAGGTCAATGGATAGCATCTCTCAGAACCATACAGAAGCACAAATTCCTTATTGTACTAACATCAACTCAAATCTTCTTGAGGGTTCCTTCAACATAGTGCGAAGTTTGGTCAAATACGGTGAAACATTTCGAATTAGCAATTAACAATTTCGAAACATTTCGAATTAGCAATTAACAATTCGAATTAACACAAAACATCATGCTGACGGTGTCTTTCGAGCAGGAACAGTGCAAGGTGCACCACATCACGCCACTTATTTGGAATAAATAAAAAATAAAAACCAGCCGGTACCTGTGGGACCACATCGCACTGCTCATGTGGAATAAATAAAAAATAAAAACCAACTGGTACCTGTGGGACCACATTGTGCCACTTATGTGGAATAAATATATAAAAAAAAATACCACCCACAGGAGTCGAACCCACACCTTCCAAAAGCTCTGATTGCCAGTCAGAAACTTTACCACTGAGCTACGGAGCTGTCCTTTGAAAGCTGCGGGAATCTACCTCATATCGGGAAGGACATGAAAGTATTACAAAAAAAATTTAAATCACACACCATATAAAAATACCGCATTTATCAAGTGAGCAATGCAAATATGATCCGTCTGTTCCTCTGTAGATGACCATGGTCACACACTTATGGACAGCGCAGCACAGCAGAGACCACCACGGCATGTGGAACAGAGCTCACGTGGGTGACGTGACATCAGATCGTCCGCTGCGTGTTCTGATCTGACAGTCTATTTGAACCTGGCAGTCTGTCAATGTCCGCTCCGTCACCACACTCTCCGCTGCAGCTTGTCGCTATGGTGAGATAGGTTTTTTATTTATGTCCACGTAAGTACAGAAATCAGGCACACGCGCCTCACAGTGGACAGTTGTTAGTCCATGTCTGTCCAAACACAGTAGGTGTTGTCCAGCTGGGATGTCCAGAATGACAGATCCCCACAGCTGCTTCTGTTGGAAGCCAAACCTCCTGTCAGTGGAGCGCACACACCCACGTGTCAGTGTGTGTGTTTGCAAAGTCACCCTTGTGGGGAACATAGACAAATTTCACTACGAGTATGACAGTGATTATCTGCAGTTTGTTGCCATGCCAAGAGTGCCATGTTTCTAAGTGCCATGCGAGCGGTGTTAGATGTTCATGCATGTCACCTCGAATTTGGCCGACACCTGCCGCGAGAGGGTATGATGGGTTTGCACAGCGCGCACACTGTCTTTCAGCTGTTGGTGTGCGCAAATAGTTGTAGCAACAGGTGTACAAGGTGTTAGAGGCAGGTACGATTCTACGCTTTTTGTATACAATTCCTGCTTTGTGCGCACTTCGACCAAACTTCGCACTATGTGTGAATGGGGCTCTGATTAACATACTGTAAAGATGGTGCAACAGGAACCCTATATCTTGTGTGGAGAAATTCAATTCCAGCAGATATATCAAGTACGACTGATGGACAAAGACTGACAGCAGTCCTATGATTTTCAGTAAAATATAAATATTACCATCACCAACAAAAAGAAATTGCTTGTAAGTATAATAAACCTGCCTGGAAGTTGCAATGGTTTCCCTGAATGTGCAGCTGAAAAAGCTGTTGGCTGTATCATTATCTGCTTTCTCCAATTGTGCCTCACATTCATGGAAGCATAATAGCCAACTGAGCATACAGTGTTTACCTTTCATAATTTTCAGACATTTAGCTGTCATTCTGATCCAAAGAGAACTATAGTGATTGCAGTGGGAGAATAAATTATCTAAACTGCACAAAGCTGCAAACAAGCAATACTGTTGAGACAGTATTTTTTAGTGAAATATGAAAAGAAATAAGCAAAATGAGCTAAGGACCAGAAGCAGAAGGGTTTTCATTTAAAAGGAAAGTAGGCTGGAATCACAATGGGGATAAGATATGAAAGCAGGATTATGATTCAGCTTTTTTAAAAAATGGAGTGAGGATATTAATGTTCAACTTGGAACCACAATGAACAATACTAGGGCTACGTTACAATCCCAAAATTACTTTAAAAAAATCACTTGGCAACATAAGAGTTTTCAGCTTTCTTTTCAGTTTGCATTGCCACATCACTGCAGTGATTAGAGAGTAGAAATGCACCATCTACCGCATCCATAAATATTTAAGCAGTGCATTTTTATAATTATGCCTCTGTACACAACACCATAGAATTGAAACAATCAAGGTATTGTAGGTCCAGCCTTTCACCTTATCACTTTTTTATTAATAAATCTGTGACAGTGTGTCAGAAACTTAGTTCAACCAGTTCTTGAAACTACAACTTCTTAGCTATTGTTTCCATCTTTCCTCGAGATGAGCTTCCACTATGTTGATCCGAGAAGCCAAAAAATATCATATGGTATGTGGTTCTCTCCCTGTAAGAGGCCGTCTGTGGCATCTCTTAGCATGGGATTCTCATTTTAACAGTCATACTACCAACATTCAACATTCTGAATCTCACTTCCATGTTTTTTACTTTCTTCCTCTTCTGCCACCTCTGGACATGTTGTTTTCTTCTTCTTCTTCTTCTTCTTATTATTATTATTATTCACAGACAGAGGCCCAGTATATACTGGCGCTACATTGGACAACAGCACTAGTAGCAGCCATTGTTAACCCGGGCCTTGACCGACTGGGTATGAAAATCCAATTTGTGCTCTGTAATTATTGGTTGGCAAAATTTATGGTGTAAGGCATTCCTGCTTCTCCCCGTCTACAACCCCAATTCCAATGAAGTTGGGACAATGTGTAAAATTTAAATAAAAACAGAATACAATGATTTGCAAATCCTCTTCAACCTATATTCAACTGAATACACCACAAAGACAAGATATTTAATGTTCAAACTGATAAACTTTGTTTTTGTGCAAATATTTGCTCATTTTGAAATGGATACCTGCAACATGTTTCAAAAAAGTTGGGACAGTGGTATGTTTACCACTGTGTTACATAACCTTTCCTTCTAACAACACTCAATAAGCGTTTGGGAACTGAGGACACTAATTGTTGAAGCTTTGTAGGTGGAATTCTTTCTCATTTTTGCTTGATGTACGACTTCAGTTGTTCAACAGTCCGGTGTCTCCATTGTCGTATTTTGCGCTTCATAATGCGCCACACATTTTCAATGGACAACAGGTCTGGACAGCAGACAGGCCAGTCTAGTACCCGCACTCTTTTACTATGAAGCCACGCTGTTGTAACACGTGCAGAATGTGGCTTGGCATTGTCTTACTGAAATAAGCAGGGACATCCCTGAAAAAGACGTTGCTTGGATGGCAGCATGTGTTGCTCCAAAACTTGGATGTACTTTTCAGCATTGTTGGTGCCATCAGATGTGTAAGTTGCCCCCATACCATCACAGATGCTGCACTGGTAACGATCTGGATGGTATTTTCCTCTTTTGTCCGGATGACACGACATCCATGATTTCCAAAAACAATTTGAAATGTGGACTCATCAGACCACAGCACACTTTTCCACTTTACATCTGTCCATTTCAAATGAGCTCGGGACCAGACAAGGCAGCGGCATTTCTGGATGTAGTTGATGTATGGCTTACGCTTTGCATGGTAGAGATTTAACTTGCACTTGTAGGTGTAGCGTCGAACTGTGTTAACTGACAATGGTTTTCTGAAGTGTTCCTGAGCCCACGCTGTAAGATCCTTTACACAATGATGTCGGTTTTTAATGCAGTGCCTCCTGAGGAATCGAAGGTCACGGGCATTCAGTGTTGGTTTTCGGCCTTGCTGCTTATGTGTAGAAAGTTCTCCAGATTCTCTGAATCTACTGATTATATTATGGACTGTAGATGATGGAATCCCTAAATTCCTTGCAACTGAACGTTAAGAAATATTGTTCTTAAACTGTTGGACTATTTTTTCATGCGTTGTTCACAAAGTGGTTATCCTTGCCCCATCGTTGCTTGTGAATGGCTGAGCCTTTTGGGGATGCTCCTTTTAGTCAGTCAGTCACATTTATTTGAAATGGGACAATGCATATTAATGGACATAGTTACATGTAAATATGCCAGATTATAGCAGGATGGTAATTTCCATCCATAGTCCCAGTAACATAGAAACAGACTAAGAACACACAACATACCAAAACAAATCAATCATGACAGAAAGCAATTAAAATTGAATATACATACAAAGATTTACAAATTCAAAGTAGCAACAATTGATCTAAATAAGCAGCCGACAATCATGACAATCACCTGTTTCCAATTAGGTGTTCTTTGAGCATTCATCAACTTTTCCAGTCTTTTGTTGCTCCGTTTCCTCGCTGTTCTCCTCCTGCATGGTGGCTTCATCATCAACATCCTTCTTCCTATATACCCTGGGTCCCTCCTCTGCATATGTCCAAACCATCTCAATCTCACCTCTTTGACTTTCCCTCCAAACTGTCCCACACGAGCTGCCCCTCTGATATGTCCATTCTTAAGCCTGTCCATCCTCATCGCTCCCAAAGAGAATCACAACATCTTCAGCCCTACCACCTCCAGCTCTGCCTCCTGTCTTTTTGTTCATGCCACCATCTTTAAGTTGTACAACATAGCTGGTCTCACTACTGTCTTGTAATCTTTCCATTCACTCTTGCAGATATTCTTCAGTCACAAATCATTCCTACCACCTTTCTCCACCCACTCCACCCTGCTTGCACTCTCTTCTTCACCTCTCTATCACACTCTTCACTACTTTGGACAGCTGGCCCCAAGAATTTAAACTCATCTACTTTTATCACTTCTACTCCAGGTGGAATAGTACAGTTACTCCTTGTAACTGCACTATTCCACTGGGCTCCCTCTCATTCACACACATGTACTCAGTCTTGTTCCTACTGACTTTCATTCCCCTTCTCTCCAGAGCATGTCTCCACCTTTCCAGGCTGGACTCAACCTCTTCTCTACGCTCATTACAGATCACGATGTCATCTGCAAACACCATAATCCATGGAGACTCCTGCACTCTAAAACATTGCAGCTGTGTTTAGTTAGGTCTACTTGCTACCTCTCTTTAACATAAAGAACATTTACAAGTTTTGGATGTTGAACTCAACTTTACAAATTGAGTTGAGTTGTAAACAAGTCCTGTTCTCCTTCCTTACTATTCAACTTCTTGTACAGCTCGCTAAATCCCTTTTTCTTAGCTTAAGCTTTTCCTTACACAGCATTTCCTTGTACTCCTGTATACTTTCTTCATCTTTTTGACTGACTATCACATTTTTTTTTTTTTTTTTTTGCCAACCTCCTTCTCCTTACGCTTTCCTGGACATCTCCGTTCCACCACCAAGTCTCCTTGTCTTCCTTCTGCTGTCCAAATGTCACACCCAGTACCTTCTTAGCTGTCTACCTCACCACATCTGCAGTACTTTTCCAGTTGTCTTAATTACAAAGAACATGTCAACTCTCTGACCAAGAAACTGCAACAAAAACTGTATGTCTACAACAAAATCAGACCACATTTGACAACCTCTGTTTCTCATATGTACCTCCATGCTGTAGTCCTCTCCTCTATCTCCTATTGTTTGCCTATATGGTCTCTCACCACAAATGATGTTCTTGATCCTGTGGCTCGACTGTACAACAGAGCTTGTAAAATTCACTGTCAACTTCCAGGTTGGACCCACCATTGTATAGCTCTGTCCAGATCAAATGCTCTGACCTTCAACAACTATATAAGTAGTATGGCTATTAGATTCTATTTTCAGTTAAAAAACTTCAACCTGCCACCAGCTCTGTTGGCTCTAGTACCAACTACAAATTCTCAAAGGAGCACAAGATCAACATCGGCGGAACAGCTCCAAGACCCTTCTTATAAAAACACTTATGGACAAAGATCATTCTTCTACATCTATACTAAGGTGTGGAATGATATCCCTCTGGGCACTAGAACTATCAGCTCAGAGATACTATTTAAAAAACTTACAGAGACGATTTATTGAATAGTTATTCGTGTAACCACTGATCTACCTTTCTCACTTGTCTGATCTTTTTATCTTTTTATTTATGTATTTATGATTTTATGAATGTGTGCTGTACATGTTAGGTTTATTGTCCACATGATTGAATGAAATGATTGTTTGTGTGTAGGTTTACGTGTAAAACAGGAACCTGCTGTAAAACAGTTTTAACTGAGTCAGGCCTGGGGTAATGTGTAATTCTGCTTTTAACCTTTTTCCTGTATAATAAATGAAATGAAATGAACACCGAGAAGACAGTGGAGATTATTGTGGACTTTAGGAAGAACACAGCCTCTATCCCCTTCATTACCCTGGCAGACACCCCCATCACCATAGTGGACACCTGTTTCCCTGGAATCACTCTAACCCAGGACCTCAGCTGGGAGTCCACATTACTTCTGTTGTCAAGAAGGCCCAGCAGAGGATGTACTTCCTGCGGCAGTTGAAGAAATTCAACCTGCCAGCAAGGATCATGGTGCAGTTTTACACTGCTATCACTGAGTCCATCCTCAGGACCTCCATCACCGTATGGTACGCGGCATTCAGTTCGGATCAGAGCCGATCCTTCTCACCCTGGATATAGCCTTTTTGACCTCCTCCCCTCAGGCAGGAGGCTACGGTCCCTTTGGACTAGAACCTCCCTGTTATGTGGGCCGCTGAAGAGGAGGTACTGCTGGCCCACCACCACCAGAGGGCGCCCTGCTTGGAGTGCAGGCTTGTGTGTTTAGTTGTGTTTTGTCACAACATTAAATTGTTACTATTTGGCTTATTCATTGTCCGTTCCTTTGCGCCCCCTGTTGTGGGTCCGTGCTACGACACCTTCCCAACAGGATTTCTCGGCCATTCGTCATGGATTCCGAGGGGCATCAACCCGAGCTTGAATGGCCAATGGAAGAGCCAGGAGCGCAGGCGTCAGCGGGAGGCGTGTTGAGTGAGCTGCAGCAGATCTTAACCGCCTTCACGGCTCGGCTGGATTTAGTGACCGAGCAGAATGTTCTCCTTAACCGGAGGGTGGAGGCTCTCACCGCCAGGGTGGAAGTGCGCGATCAGGGCGCTGCTGCAGCCACTCCTCTTGCTGGTCCTGGGCCCGTAACAGACGTTCCACTGGTCGTTCAACGACCCCCCCCCACCGTCCCCTGAACGTACCAGCCACCGTACGGAGGCTGTGTTGAGACGTGCGCAGACTTCCTCATGCAGTGTTCACTCATCTTTTCACAGCGTCCTGTCATGTACGAGTCAGACGCCAGTCGGGTGGCTTATGTTATTAATCTGCTTCGAGGAGAGGCACGCGCCTGGGCTACGGCGCTTTGGGAGCAGAATTCATGGCTCCTAACGTCTTATGCTGGGTTTGTACGGGAGTTCAAACAAGTTTTTGACCATCCCAACAGAGACGATGTTGGGTATTTTCTCCTCCAAACATTCTTAAAACCTTTGATAAGACAAACAGAGTCAAGAAACACCAGTGAGACAGAAAGTCAAATTTTACGCGCGGAGTGCGGCCAGGCTGTACACCAAAGCTACACTAAGTCTGGCCTGCGCTTCGCTCTTTTTATTAGTGAATCCCTCATCACATCATAAAACTTGTCCTAAGGGGGGGGGGGGGGGGACAACGCGAGACAAGTTTCTTCCCGTAACATAAACACATACGTCAATAAGCGCAGCTGTAAGGAAAAACAGTTTCTTTCTTTACTCTTATCGTCGGAGGTCAGCACATCTCGTTCGTCTGTTGCAGTTATCAGCTGTTCTGCATCTGCCTGGAACACTAAGCATCACATCACAATCAGTCAAAATTCAACCTTCAGTTCTTTTACTCCCAGTCGTTAGCGGCTACGAAAACAAGTTGTGTAATAATAATAATAAGTACATCCAGCTCCAACAAGGTTGAATAACACGTACATTCTCGGGTTTAAGTGCAAACAGCACAACACCGTTCTCATCAGAAAGAAGACAAAAGGTACAAATGTTTAACAGTGATAACATATATATATATAAAATCCTTAACATTTCCCACCTGTTTATCACCTGTTAAACATACAGTAGGCATCACCCAGCTTAGTTAGTTAGTTTATTAACTTAATCTATTCTGTCCACGTTTTATTAATTGAACACCACCAACAGATGGAAGATTTGAATCCAGCTGCTATTTGATCAACCAGTTTATACTCGTCAGGCACTCCTCTGGGGACTCCTATTGCGTCAATATATGTTGGATTTCCTACTCCTTTCCAATCTCTTTTACTCTATGTCTGGCTATGCCTTTCTGCCAATCCTCAGGAATAAGAGAGGCTGCATATGTCGTAACGTCTTCAGGGGTCATGGGTAACAATAATGATATTAATGCACAATAACCTGACACATTTCGTGGCAGTCTGTCAAAGATTCTGTTATCACCACACCACCACCATACATCACTCCTACCGACTGGTATAAATGAACCGTTTTTCTGTATTATTCGACTACACCACTTGTCTTATTACTTTTTCAGCTAAAGCTTCATAGGCTAAGAGTGTGTTAACTCATCACGTCAACAGTTCAAGCTTGAACTGGAGTTGTGAGCTTTTCAATATCATCATAATTCTCAGTACAGTCATTACAGTTTTCTCCACTAAGGTCTGACTGTTTCAATGCTTGATATTTTGGCATAGTTTGTTGGAAGGCCAGATTACACTGTACAAATGTATTTGACACCATTTGCCAACCATTGTTTTGATATAAGGGATCACACAACACATGCAAAGTCCAATCAGAATTAGGACTATAATAACTGGTGTCACCATTTTCAATAGTAACTGCCAACATGGTCCTGAAGTCAACCAGGACCAGGGATTCCACCGGTTCACGGCTAGGGTGTCTTATGCATTGCATCACGAAGTTTATTCAGCTCTTCCAATGCGTCCTGCATATCCACTGAATGAATGGAGTCTGGGATGAAAGTACAGCATGTTGTGTTCAGCAGAACACAAACTCCTCCCTGTGAACCAGTAAGCAAGTCTAAAACCATGCGATTTTGCATCACCATGGTACGTAAAGCATCTATTTCAGTGTTTTGAGCTGCTACTATTTTTTTTTTAGTTACATTCATGAACAGACCCAATCGATAATTCAGAGTTTCAATCATTAATGAATTTTTTCCCACTCCTATCCAGGGGAACAATGAATGTGCTATTTTATCTCCTACAGACCACAATTTTTTGGTCCTTTAGTACATCCGAGCCCCACATGTGATTATGTGGTAACACATCTGGGTATATCAATCTCCTCCGTCTGGTGCTGCCATTCTTCTCTGTGGAGGTCCTACCACATATGTATGGTCAGTCACCTGTGTAGGTGCACACACACCACCCCAATTTGGTGGGAGACTCATGTACAGTCTGGAACCATAAAGCCAATAGATGTCATCATACACCGGAATACCATTTACAGGTGGTAGCAAAAACTATTTGATAAAACATACGTTTGGGTACACAGACGTTTCTTAATTTTACCTACATTTTTATTCCCTGTCCCGTAAAAGCAAAATGGGAATGGCCGTTGTGATGACAATTTAACGTGATGATATTTTTGCGTTTCCCTTCAGTCTAGTCAATGGAGCAGCACTTGGGCACGCTTGTACGTCCTCTGTTGAAATCCCTATCATATAAGTGGTTGCACTGAGGCAAGTGGTGTTACATCTTATCAGATTGGCTGAGAACTGCTGCCCCCGAAATACAGTTTGATTATGCATCCGTATGATAAGACATTCTGTCACCCTAGCAGGGTACGGTTTAGCCGTCAGAGCTGGGTGTGTTGAGGATATAGGTATTTGCGAACAAACATAACAATTAGTAACGTAATTCCATAGCCAATAAATGAACATATCTGTACCACATATTAGTATGGTATATATGAGGGTGTCCATCTGTCTCATTCACATTATGAATAAACCTCTTCTGACGTTGCTTGCGTTGTTCTCTGGCTTGGTCCACAGTGAGCTGCAATTCTTGGGTCAACCACCAGGCCAGGAATCCGAGGAGCACGAAACACACTAAGATCACAACGCAACCGGCTGCCCTACCAACAGTCCGGCAGCGGCGGCGCTGAGCACGCCGCTCCGGGGTCTGCTGTAGTTCAGTCATGATTGCTAGGATACAGTGTTGTTAACCACCTCACCTAATAGTGCAAGGATCTCCCTGCTTCACTGGCATTGAGACAATCTATTGCTAATTAAATAGACTCCCTTTGTAGCCAGACTTCCCCTTCCACTGTGGAGGCCGCCAACACACGCTGTATCTTACAGTGATGTATCCACGTTGATCTCTCCGCTATCTTTACTGCAGTTGGTGTTGTTAACAGCACTTGGTATAGACTTTCCCAACGAGGACTGGACTCTGATGAACACCCAGTCTCCTGGCTAGACTACTGGAAGGCCGTCCTGTGGAAGATCAAAATTATTCAGCAGTAAATGTGTTTAAGTTATCTCTTTCTGTGTTAATGTCTTTTTCATAAAATTTGCTAATGTTTGTTCCTCATCTGCTGTTTTAGTATCCATGTCAAAATTGGTAGACGATATGGTCGTCCATAAAGTATCTCAAATGGTGTTAACCCTGATGGTGTTGGTGTTATTCTCATATACAATTTTACTAGGTCCAACATTCAATCCAGGTTCGTTTTGTCTCTTCTATACATTTCCTTAATCTTATTTTTATTGTGCCCTTTGTCCTTTCCACTAATCCGGCACTGTGTGGTTGATAAGCACAATGATTTTTGAGATTGACCTGTAGCGCTTCTCCTACGTATTGCACTATTGTATTAACAAAATGCGCTCCATTATCTGAATAGACTGTTTCTGGTATTCCAAATCATGGAATGATGTCTTTGCACATGCCTTAGCCACTGTAAGTGCACCTGCATGTTTTGTAGGGAACAATTCTACCCATTTTGAGAAGGCATCAATTATGACTAAACAAAATTCCTTCCCTTCATGTTTACTCAGCTGTATATAATCCATATGAATCACTTGAAAGGGATATTGTGGTGTTGGAAATTTGCCTCTTTGGGGTCTCAAATTGCCTTGTGAGTTGTGTTTTGCACATGTCATGCATGCTCTACAATGCTGTTTTGCATATGCATCGAACCCATAAAGACAAAAAATAGATTGCAGTTGCGATATCATACCCCCTGATGAGACATGCGTCACGCCATGGCTCATAATAGCTGCCCATTTAAACATATTTTTTGGCAATATGGGTTTCTTTTGTGGTCATATCCGGAGGGGTGTCATATAGGAGAAAAATAGAAAGAGCTGTTGCCGCCTTTGCGGTTTTGTCAGCAACGTCATTTCCTTTTGAAACACTGTCAGAGCCTTTGGTGTGAGCCGCACATTTGCATATAGCAATTGGTTAGGCAATTTCACAGCTTTCATTAGTGCAGTTAGGAGAGTGGCATGAGTCACTGGCTTTCCAGATGATGTCACCATTCCACGCTCTTCCCACAGTTTTGCAAACACATGCACTGTGCTAAAAGCGTACTGGCTGTCTGTATAAATTGTTACAGCCGTACCTTTAAACAGATAGCAAGCTGCAGTTAAAGCAACTAATTCAGCTGCTTGTGCTGAAAATGAGGATGGCAATGAAGCAGAATCCAATACTTCTGAATTTGTGACAACAGCATATCCAGATTGTGTTTGTCCATAAGCGTTTTTTAGTGGAAGAACCATCCACATACGCAATTGTACTGTTTGGAATGGGTGTGTCCTGGAGGTCTGGGCGTGCTTTCGTCTACATCAAGACAATTGTGCGGCTCACCATCCTCAGGTAAGGGTATCAATGTGGATGGATTCAATGTTGTACAGCGCTCTACCGTAAGATGTGGTTGTGATAATAGCAAGGACATACACGAAAGATGTCTTGCTGGGGACAAAAGGCTCATGTTTGTCTGCAACAGAAGTGCAGAGACTGTATGTGGAACTTTCAGTGTCAACTGATGGAATAGAACAACATTACTGCTACTTTGAACAGCCATAGAGGCTGCAACAACAGCCTGTACACATGGTGGTAGAGCACTTGCTACTGCATCCAATTTAGATGAGTAGTAGGCAACTGGCCTCAATTTTGAGCCATACACTTAAACCAAAACACTAGTCATGAACTAGTTTTCTCGTGTGTCAGAGGCAATCAGAATGTCATCAACATACACTAACAGTTGGCTATCTGCCGGTGGAACAAAATTGGCTAAACATGCTGACTTGACTTGAGAATAAATAGTTGGGCTCTCTGCGTAACCCTGCGGTAATCTGGTAAATGTATATCGTTGTCCTTTAAAGGTAAAAGCAAACCAGAATTGACTATCTGGGTGTACTGGTACAGAAAAAAAAAAAAAAAATGCATTACTGATATCTATTACAGAAAAACAACTAGAATTTAATCTCAATGAGCTTAACAGTGTGTGCGGATCTGGTACACATGGTGCTCTTTTAATCACAGCAGCATTTACTGCCTGCAGATCTTGAATCATTCTCCACCCCACTGAGGGCGGAGCCTTTTTTTTTACAGGAAATATGGGTGTGTTACATGGTGAATCTGGACATGGCACTATTACTCCTGCTGTTAATAAATCCTCTATTACTGGCCTGATTCCGTCAATTGCGTCAGGTTTCAATGGATACTGTCTTACACATGGTCTGTATTCTGTTTTTGGTCTTATAACTACAGGTTGTGCATTTTTTATCAGTCCTACGTCTGAAGGACCTGTTGTCCACAATCCTGATGGTACAGAAGAGAGAAGATCATCCTCTTCAGGACTCAACTGAAACACTCAGGATTGTGAAGTGGACACATCAATGTGTGTTCCAGCTGTCAGCACCAATGAGACATTAACTGGCACTTTATACAATTTAGTTGATGGACTGAACTCCGTTCGTGGTCCAACTCTGCTCCAATCAGTGGCTGACAAAGCTGTTATGACTGTCAGTCCCAATTCTTGCCATTCTGTCAAATATGGTTTACAAAGTGACACATGTAATGGCATACCTGTGAATCTCAATTTTAAAACATCTTCAGTGGCACCTGTTACTGTTATGACAGCTGTTGAGTTGCCATCATGAATCAAATCGGTCATTGTCAGCTTCACAGGTGAAATATTTTTCAATTTGTTTTCATACACTGGTGTTCCTGGCAATATGCCACTATGGACTCTAAATACACTCTCAAATCTGCATCTAAACTCTGTCCATGGTTCTCCTTCTTTCTGAGTTGTCCTGGTCATTTCAGTATAATTTATCTTTGGTCCTAACACACCTTTTGCCCGTGTAATCATAGCTTCCACTCTTGTTTCTAAGACTAGATCATCATGTGTCCGTGGTACGCCTTGTTGGTCTGCAGGATTCCAGTCTCCGCGTACCTGACTCCATTTAGGGCCACATGCTTTCATCCACACCTGTTGGACTTCAGGTCCACTAAGGTGGTAAGAACTTCTAATGTTTTCTATATCCTGCATAAATCCCTCAATATCGACATGTGGCGATGGTATCATGTCGACTGCTGCTTTGATATCATCAGCATTCCATGTTCGATATACGAGCATGGTTGATCGATATCCTGCTGTTCCTGCACGAGGATTTGGTACTTCTATCATAGGATAGGCACCTCCCTGGTCACTGTGTTCCACCATGGGAGGGGCTGTAGGCACTTTCGCTTGACTGCGTGTTTGTGGTTTTTCTGGTTTTTCTGGTTTTTCACTTTTTACCTTAGGTTTTACTGCTAAATCATACTGTGGTGGCGGTACATCGTCATCCTCTGGTAGAGGAGATAAAGGTGTTGTTGTCACCGACGATCCAGCCAGCGGTGATTGTTGAGGCTGTTCTGGCTCTCTGTGCTGAATTATCACATCTTCTTCTGCCTTACCTACAGCTTTCTTTTTCCTTGCTTTCTCTAATCGTCGCTTCTCTGCTCCCTTCTGTCTGTTCTCTGCTTCCTCCTCCCAAAATGCCACTAAATCTGCCCCTACTTTCTGCATCTTTTTCTCATCACCTTTATGTTTCTGTTCTAACTCCTTCTTTAGCTTCTGTATACTGATCAGGTTCAGTCGTCCGTCAGTCATGTTTATTAATCCAGGTCTCCAATTTTTTGTTGTTTTTGGATTTTTTTTTGCTTCCATAAATTTCCAGTCGTCAGTTGATAAATTTTCCTTATTTATAGACGTCTTACCCCCCATTTTTATTATCCCTTGTTATAATTTGGACTTCAGACGGGGGCACACCTAGGGTGTTCTAAATCTGAAGTTTTCACACTTTCTTTGGACGTGACAATTAATTTGCCGTCGTGTGGTTGATTCCTTTCACCTCCCCGTAGGAAGCGGAATCACTTGCCTCTGCTTCCACACGCACGGTTGTCACTAACGTTGTCCAAAGTATTACACTTTCACACAGTTATTTACACTTACACAAAACACTATTTACACATAGAAACACTTTTAATAATCGTACGCGTATTCTTATGCCAGGGGAGCTCGCCCTCCCGTGAAATTTAACTAATGTCCTGCATTAGGGGACTCCGCCGTCCCTGCCAAATTTAACTGCTTTTTTACAGTGCACGTATTTCTACCCGGGATTTCCTTTACGTATTAAAACAGAGGAGTCCGTATCCTCCTTCCGGAATTTAACTACGTGCGTCCCTCGCAACCGTAGAGGAGTCCGCCCTCCTTACAGAGTTTAACTGTGTTTCATTAACAGACGATTCTGTATCATCGCTTACGGAGTTTAACTGTTTTATGTGATCACTTTTATCCCCTACCGGTACGCGTATATAAACAGAGGAGTCCGCACCCTCCTTACAGAGTTTAACTGCTTTGCATTAACAGACGATTCTGTATCATCGCTTGCGGAATTTAACTGTTTATGTGATCTGATCACCACTCACTCAATACTATTTACAAAGAAATTCTACTCACTGACTCGACTTCCTGTCTGTCTTCTTCGGGAAAATCTCGTCAACCAGACGATGCCAACGGTGGTCGACAATTGCAGACACGATCAATCGATCGGACCTTGGCCAAGGATTTACATCTGGACTTGACGACCTCCGCTGGACACCTCCGGTATTGTTGAGATCCCGGACTGAGCCCCCAGTCAATGTTGGGTATTTTCTCCTCCAAACATTCTTAAAACCTTTGATAAGACAAACAGAGTCAAGAAACACCAGTGAGACAGAAAGTCAAATTTTACGCGCGGAGTGCGGCCAGGCTGTACACCAAAGCTACACTAAAGTCTGGCCTGCGCTTCGCTCTTTTTATTAGTGAATCCCTCACCACATCATAAAACTTGTCCTAAGGGGGGGGGGGACAACGCGAGACAAGTTTCTTCCCGTAACATAAACACATACGTCAATAAGCGCAGCTGTAAGGAAAAACAGTTTCTTTCTTTACTCTTATCGTCGGAGGTCAGCACATCTCGTTCGTCTGTTGCAGTTATCAGCTGTTCTGCATCTGCCTGGAACACTAAGCATCACATCACAATCAGTCTAAATTCAACCTTCAGTTCTTTTACTCCCAGTCGTTAGCGGCTACAAAAACAAGTTGTGTAATAATAATAATAAGTACATCCAGCTCCAACAAGGTTGAATAACACGTACATTCTCGGGTTTAAGTGCAAACAGCACAACACCGTTCTCATCAGAAAGAAGACAAAAGGTACAAATGTTTAACAGTGATAACATATATATATATATAAAATCCTTAACAGACGAGACAGCTTCGAGCGTGCTGCTGTCAATGAGACAGGGGCGTCGCAGCGCAGCCGAGTATGCAGTCGACTTCCGCATCGCTGCAGCGAGGTCTGGCTGGAATAACGTTGCGCTCCGCGCCGACTTCGTAAATGGACTGTCTCCGGTCCTGAAGGAGCACCTGCTGGCTAAGGAGGAACCGCAGGTTTTTGACGGGCTTGTCGATTTGGTTATACGCTTAGACAACCGTTTGAATGAGCATCGTCGGGAGCAGGCCGGGGGGCGTGACCGGGCAGAGCCGTCCCTCCCCCTTCCAGTTCCGAAAGGGTGACGTCGTCCCCACGCTTCACTGCCAGAGGGCTCCGTGTGGCTACAGCTCCCCCTGCTGAGGAGGCTATGGACACGAGCAGGGCCAAAGTAAAGACAAACGTCAGACAAAGGAGGCTGGCCCGCGGGGAGTGTTTTGTCTGCGGCTCTTGTGAGCACATGCAGAAGGACTGCCCCAAAACGGTCAAACTACAACGCCCGTCCTTAGAAACTGGGCTAAGGGTGGGCCATAACACGCACGCGGGGAAACCCCGCAAATCTGCACGAATCCCAGTAACGATCCTTTGTGGGGATCTAACCCTTCACGCCCCAGCACTGGTAGACACGGGGTCGGAAGGGAATCTGCTGGATAGCAGATGGGCAAAGGAAGTAGGGCTCCCCCTGGTGGCTCTGCCGGCACCATTGCAGGTGCGAGCACTAGATGGCACCCTGCTTCTGTTAATCACACATCAGACACAGCCTGTGACCTTGGTTGTGTCTGGAAATCACAGGGAGGAGATCGTGTTCCATGTAACACCTTCTACCTCCCGAGTGATTTTGGGATTTCCATGGATGGTGAAGCACAATCCCCGGATAGATTGGCCGTCCGAGGTTGTGACGCAGTGGAGCGAAACCTGCCACCGGGAGTGTTTAGGATCCTCGGTTCCTCCCGGCATAACGGCTAATGAGGAGGTTAAAGTCCCCCCCAATCTATCGGCGGTGCCAAAGGAGTACCACGATCTTGCTGACGTCTTCAGCAAAGATCTGACGCTCACTCTTCCCCCGCACCGACCGTACGATTGTGCCATCGATTTGGTCCCGGGCGCTGAGTACCCGTCCAGTAGGTTGTACAACCTCTCATGTCCGGAACGCGAATCAATGGAGACCTACATCCGGGACTCTTTAGCTGCCAGGCTGATCCGAAACTCCACCTCCCCGATGGGTGCTGGTTTCTTTTTGTGGGCAAAAAGGACGGCGGACTCCGTCCATGCATTGATTACAGAGGGCTGAACAAGATCACGGTTCACAAGCGATACCCGTTACCTCTGTTGGATTCAGTGTTCACGCCCCTGCATGGAGCCCAAATTTTCACAAAATTGGATCTTAGAAACGCGTACCACCTGGTTCGGATCCGGAAGGGAGACGAATGGAAGACGGCATTTAACCCCCCGTTAGGTCACTTTGAGTACCTGGTCATGCCGTTCGGCCTTACTAACGCCCCCTCGACGTTCCAAGCTTTGGTAAATGATGTCTTGCGGGACTTCCTGCATCAGTTCGTCTTCGTATATCTGGACGATATACTCATCTTTTCTCTGGACCCTGAGACCCATGTCCAGCATGTACGTCAGGTCCTACAGCGGTTGTTGGAGAACCGGCTGTTTGTGAAGGGCGAGAAATGCGAGTTCCACCGCACTTCTTTGTCCTTCTTGGGGTTCATCATCTCCTCCAACTCCGTCGCCCCTGATCCGGCCAAGGTTGCGGTGGTGAGAGATTGGCCCCAACCAACAAGCCGCAGGAAACTGCAGCAGTTCCTCGGTTTTGCAAATTTCTACAGGAGGTTCATTAAAGGCTACAGTCAGGTAGTTAGCCCCCTGACTGCCCTGACCTCCACCAAGGTCCCCTTCACCTGGTCGGATCGGTGCGAAGCCGCGTTCAAGGAGTTGAAAAGCTGGTTCTCGACTGCACCAGTTCTGGTGCAGCCTGATCCTGATCGCCAGTACATAGTGGAAGTGGACGCCTCTGACTCAGGGATAGGAGCCGTGCTGTCCCAGAGCGTGGAGGCTGATAAGGTTCTCCATCCTTGTGCCTATTTTTCCCGCAGGTTTACCCCAGCTGAACGGAACTATGACGTCGGCAATCGGGAGCTCCTCGCGGTGAAGGAGGCTCTTGAAGAGTGGAGACACCTGCTGGAGGGGGCGTCGTTGCCTTTCACGGTTTTCACGGACCATCGGAACCTGGAGTACATCCGGACCACCAAGCGGCTGAACCCCAGGCAAGCCCGCTGGTCTCTGTTCTTCGGGCGCTTTGACTTCCGGATCACGTACCGCCCCGGGACCAAAAACCAAAAATCGGATGCGTTGTCCCGGGTGCACGAAGAAGAAGCCAAGGCGGGGCTGTCGAACCCCACCGAGACCATCATCCCCGAGTCCACTGTCGTGGCCTCCCTCACCTGGGACGTGGAGAAGACCGTCCGGGAGGCCCTGGCAAGGAGCCCAGACCCGGGGACCGGCCCCAAGAACAGAATGTACGTCCCACCAGAGGCCAGAGCTGCCGTATTGGACTTCTGTCACGGATCCAAGCTCTCCTGTCATCCCGGAGTGCGTAGGACCGTGGCAGTGGTCCAGCAGTGCTTCTGGTGGGCGTCCCTGGAAACCGACGTTCGGGACTACGTCCAGGCCTGTACCATCTGCGCCAGGGGCAAGGCAGACCATCGGAGGACCTCGGGACTCCTCCAACCCCTGCCGGTGCCTCACCGCCCCTGGTCTCACATCGGCCTGGACTTCATCACGGGCCTCCCGCCGTCCCAGGGCAACACCATCATTCTCACGATAGTGGACCGGTTCTCCAAGGCGGCCCACTTTGTGGCCCTCCCGAAGCTCCCGACAGCCCAGGAGACGGCAGACCTCCTGGTCCACCACGTCATGCGGCTGCATGGGATACCATCGGACATTGTATCAGATCGTGGTCCCCAGTTCTCTTCGCAGGTTTGGAGGAGTTTCTGTAAGGAGCTGGGGGCCACCGTGAGTCTCTCGTCCGGGTACCACCCCCAGACAAACGGCCAGGCAGAGCGGGCTAACCAGGAGTTGGAACAGGCCCTTCGCTGCGTCACCTCCGCTCACCCGGCGGCCTGGAGTCACCATCTGGCCTGGATCGAGTATGCCCATAACAGCCAAGTCTCGTCTGCTACCGGCCTCTCCCCTTTTGAGGCATGTTTGGGGTACCAGCCCCCATTGTTCCCGCTGGTGGAGGGAGAGGTCGGTGTGCCCTCGGTCCAGGCCCACCTCAGGAGGTGCTGCCGGGTGTGGCGGACCACCCGCTCTGCCCTGTTAAAGGACCGGACGAGGGCCAAGACCCATGCGGACCGCCGGCGTTCCCCGGCCCCCACATACCAGCCCGGGCAGGAGGTGTGGCTCTCGATAAAGGACATCCCTCTCTGTGTGGACTCCCCAAAATTAAAGGACAGGTTCATAGGACCATTCAAGATCCTCAAAATCATCAACCCGGCCGCAGTGAAGCTCCAACTCCCAGCTTCACTGCAGATCCACCCTGTGTTCCACGTGTCCCGCCTCAAACCACACCACACCTCGCCCCTCTGTGCTCCTGGACCTACGCTGCCTCCTGCCCGGCTCATTGACGGGGAGCCTGCTTGGACAGTCCGCAGGCTCCTGGACATCCGTCGTAAGGGCCGGGGGTTCCAATATCTGGTGGACTGGGAGGGGTATGGACCTGAAGAACGCTCCTGGGTGAAGAGGAGCTTCATCCTGGACCCGGCCCTCCTGGCCGATTTTTACAAGAGACACCCGGACAAGCCTGGTCGGACGCCAGGACGCACCCGTTGGGGGGGGGTCCTGTTATGTGGGCCGCTGAAGAGGAGGTACTGCTGGCCCACCACCACCAGAGGGCGCCCTGCTTGGAGTGCGGGCTCCAAGCACGAGAGGGCGCCAGACCCAGAAGAAGTGACAGCTGTCACTCATCCTCAGCACCAGCTGTCACTCATTCATCATCATCACCATCACCATAAAGGCCGGACTGCAACTCCACCTCCTCACCGAGAAATCAACTACCGAAGAGGTAATTTTCTCTGCTGACTCAAATCGTTGAATGATAATCTGAACTTCTTTTGCAGCCGTTATCCTGTTGGGTCTGCCTTATCTGTGGGATTGGCATTTGGTGTGATCAGCGACGGCTTCGCTTCACACTCCAATGGTTAAACAGGAGCTGCACGAGTGTGTGATTGGAGGTGGAGGTGCTCCCTCCTAACTGAGTGCAGACTGTGGATTACTGAGTGTGCGAATTCACACTCATCCATCCTGTCTTTGTTTTCTGCCAGCAGTACCAGGGTCGACAGCCGAAGACAGAGGCCACCTGGGGACTCGGGACTTGGCGGCTCCGGTGTTCTTCAGGCCGTTGGTGGTGGAAGCCGTGTGGGACGCGGCTCATCTCTAGTCGGGGGTCTTCTATCTTCGAGCCTGCCCACACGTCACCTGGTGTTAATTGACTTTACAGATCTTGTGTGTTTAGTTGTGTGTTGTCACAACATTAAATTGTTACTATTTGGCTTATTCATTGTCCGTTCCTTTGCGCCCCCTGTTGTGGGTCTGTGCTACGACACCTTCCCAACACTCCCGCCATAAGAACAGTTTTTTCCCCTCTGTTGCTATCACCACCATTTATCACCATTTATCATCACCATTTATTTATCTTAGCTCATACATTCTGTACATTTTGTAACATTGTTATAGTGTAAAGTTTTATTATATATTACTTGTTTTACTGCTCCTTTTTTTTGTCTTTTATGTTAGCACCAAGTACCGCAGCAATTTCCTAATGTTGTGAACGTGTTCACTCATATGGCAATAAAACATTTCTGATTCTGATTCCACCATCTGATCCTTTGTTGAGGTCTCAAGCCGTGGTCACAACCCGCCGTACTTGCACGTGTGTGCAGTCTACTTGCAAAAATGTGGGCTAAATTTGGAGATCCCTACTTTGTAAGTACTGCCTCAGTACGAATTTAGGAGCACGCAGACACACGCGGACACGCCGTAGAGGTTTTAGTGCATGCAGAACTTTTGCTGCGCTCAGGCTGCGGATTCACCAGCAGTACAGATGACGCACGTTGTGAGTACTGCCTCAGTACGGATTCAAAGCAGCACATTTTCATTCAATTACTATTGAATTAACCAAATCCGTACATAGGCAGTACGGATTTGGAGGCCGACAAACTTGCATGCACAATGCAGCTTCTCACTTGAAATTGGACTTTATTTCCAAACGTCAACAACACACACTCCACAGCTTCAGTCTGATAACTAGCTTTAACTTTTCGAGGCAAGTAAACACTCGTACAACTGACCGCTGCACGCTGGACATGCTCATGCATCCCCGACGCCGAAAAACACCTGCCGCTCCGGTCCCGCTCATAAAAAAGAAAAGCGACACCCCCCCAACACACACACACACACACACACACAAACACACTGCTTTATTTTCATCTCTCTTTATCATTACGCTCCTAGAGACGTGCGTTGAATATACTCCCTTCCTCCTCTTGCTACTGCCTCCGTACGTTTTCACAAAAACATAGTGGCCCGTGGCATCCGCAGAAAATGTACAGCGAAAAAAAACGCACAGTGGGTTGTGACCGGGGCTTCACTCTTCCATTCTTCTTTACTTCTAAAGTCATTCCACAAACCATCCATTCTTCTTTACTTCTAAAGTCATTCCACAAACCATCATCCTATGCTGTCTAGCTACAATCCCTCTTGCCACCACCTTACAGTCTCTAATTTCTTTCAGCTTGCATCTCCTATGCAGAATGTTGTCCACCTGTGTGCACCTTCCTCCACTCTTATGTCACCCTGTGCTCCTCCCTTTTCTTAAAGTAGGTGTTCACCATAGCCATTTCCATCCTTTTTGCAAAATCAACTACCATCTGCCCTTGCACATCCCTGTGCTCGATACCATTTCTACCCATTACTTCATCATCACCTCTGTTCCCTTCACCAACATTCCCATTGAAGGCCCTATCTCCACTCTTTCATGCTTGGGCATGCTCTCCATCACCTCATCTAACTCAATCCAGAAATCTTTCTCCTTCATTTCACAACCTACCTGTGGGACATATGCACTGATGATATTCATCGTCACACCTTCAATTTCCATCTTCACACTCATCACCCTGTCAGACACTCTCTTAACCTCCAACACACTCTTAACATACTCTTCCTTTAAAATGACCCCAACTCCATTTCTCTTCCTATCCTCACCATGATACACAACTTGAACCCACCACCTATGCTCCTGGTCTTAGTTCCCTTCCACTTGGTCTCTTACATGCAAAATATGTCTACCTTTCTCCTGTCCATCATATCAGCTAGTTCTCTGCCTTTACCAGTCATACTGCCAACATTCAAAGTTCTGACTCTTGACTTCCACCCTTCTAGTTTTCCTCTTCTCCCGCTGTCTGTGGACACGTTTTCCTCCTCTTCTTCATCTTCACCCAGCCCTCCTGAAAATGGAGGTGCTGTATATACAAATGTTTGTAATTCTTTAACAGCTGATGTGGTATTTTTATTGAACTCCTTGCATTAAAACTGTCTACACAAGTTCAAGTCTACTGTGGTGGCATTCAGAAAGACATTGTCAAATTACTTCTTAACTGTATACTACAACCTCACTGTATGTATTCCACTTTTGTGCAGACCATGAGGTCATCATTCCAAATATCTGTTGTCTTGTACGGCCATGCCTCTGGTTCATCAGCCTCTAATATTTCTAAATATCATTTTCCAGGTTATCTAAGTCAATGTGGCTCATCCTGAAGTTGTTTTTGTGAATGTTTGATTATCAAAATCCACTTGAATGTGATGTACTAGTCTGAGGAGAAATGTTGCTATGTTCAGCCTGTATTGTTTCAAAGCACAATTCATGGAAACTACTTTGCCACTCCAGTTGCCAACATGAAGTGATATTGTGCCACTCACATTTTCTTGTTGTAAAGGTTCATGGCACAACTGCTTCACACTCCTTTAAATGGACTGTTTTCTTATTTAGAGAGGAAAAAAACTGTACTTTTGGAAAGACATTTTAGTTATGGAAGAAAATGTTGTCACAATTATTTTGAAAAAGAAAAATAAGGTAATTTATGTTCAAAGATACTCATTTAAGATCTTCACTGGATACTTGATGGCTGCATGATTTTGGGAGGCATGGATCAGTCCTTTCTTGCTAATGCGTGTTGTAGGGCACAGCTGCCGAGGAAATTATTCTTAATTAATGCTCAGCTACGGCTGTCATCATGTCATTTAGAGTGAAGGGAGCTAATTGGCAGAATGTGTCTGGCTGAGACGACAGTGGAATTAGAAGTACCATGAAACCAGAGAATCAGGAGAAATGGAACAAAAATTAAGTTAAAATATGTGCGTGTGTGTGTGTGTGTGTGTGTGTTGTGTGTGTGTGTGTGTGTGTGTGTGTGTGTGTGTGTGTGTGTGTGTGTGTGTGTGTGTGTGTGTGTGTGTGTGTCCTACTATTCTGCTGCCATCTTTCCTGTCATGGGTTTAATTGCTTTCAAACTCACTAGATGCATGTATTTATTAATTTATTTGTTTGTTCATTTATTGTAATTTATTTCTGCAGCTTTTGTCCTTTCACTGTACTCGTATTTACCATGAATTTATTTTTGGTAATCCATAGTTCTGTTTCAATTTTGAAAAAGCATTCAATATTTTGCTTACATGCTCAAAGCGTCATACCAAGTACAAACATGTGTCTACAGTCTTAAAGTTAAACTGGTAAAAAAAAAAACAAATAAGAATAAATATACAAAGACGTGAATATACAACTCACTGTTTATACCACTTTTGGTCAGGTCTGACCGCATATGTTGGTGCCATTCATCATTGCATCCACCCCACTATGATACAATGGAGTCACATTGGGTCCTAGATGTGAACCGACCATCCCACTCTCGAAGGTCTATCTGCTGCATCCAGGAGAAACATGGCAAGTCCTTGGCCTTCTCAAGCCATTTTGGTCCTGAGCACTGAGGCACCTGTGTGTTGGATCTTGCACAGAGAAACAGAACTTCAACAATGCCAAACAAGTCATCAGTTTAAAAAAAAATTAAAAGAAAGTATTTTTTCCAAGTATGTTAGCAAAGAGATTTAAAGACTGAGTGTTCACAGCTGAAACTTTGAAGCAGCTTTTGAAGGAAGCTGAAATATGTTTTTGTCACTTAATGACAGATTTGTAAAGAGGGGTGGGGTTATAAAACTGATTCACTTCTTCCCACTCCTATTCAGACATGCATTTTTTTTTTTTTGATATTGTTTTTTCTGTATTGTTTTGTATTTGGGGAAAAAAAGGTGAATGTGATGTTTTGATGACAGATCCGATGTTCAACGTTTGTGTCTGTCTGAATAAATTCATTCATTCATTCATCTAACTGTCACCTTAGATCACTAGTTACTGCTCAAGTCTCATTGGGTGACAATGACTTTTCTACTTGCGAAATGTTTTTGTGTAGGCTCTCAGTTGTCCAGGTGGTTTCCATAGTAGAGAAGCTTGAATCTTCGACTGGACTGGGTTGCTTGACGCGAGGACGTTTCGCTTCAAATCGCAGAAGCTTCCTCAGCTAAAATTCTTGCTCTGGTGGTCTGACTTCTGTCTTGACTCTTGTAGAGAAGAATAATCAAGAAGTCACAAAAGCTGGAGTTTTAAACCTAACTAGACCCCTCCTACCGAGAGGCAGACTGCTATAGGCTAGTGACTAAACAATAGCTCTAATTAGCACCTATTGTGCTCTTGTTAGCACCCTCCTAATGACAGGGCAGCTGTCCCTACTAATGATGGGACGGACCCTCTCATGATGGCTCCCTTGACAACTCTGCTGATGACGTGAAAGACTCATTACCATGAACAAAAGACTGAAACTGCTTTGACCTGAGTATCCCATTGTAAACAGGGGATAAAGCGTATCTCAGACCCCCTCCCCGGTTAAGGCTGGGTTTCAAACGTTTCACAAAGAATGCCTCCTTGACCCCTCTCTCAAACCATTTCTTCTCTCTGGCTAATATTTTAACTTCCTTGTCCTCAAACGTGTGGTTAGTGTCTTTAAGGTGGAGATGAACTGCAGACTGAGGTCCACTGGTGCCCTCTCTGCGGTGCTGGTATAGCCTTTTGTGTAAAGGTTGCTTAGTCTCACCTAGGTAGTGTTCGTTACAGTTTTCCTGACATCTGATAGAATACACAACATTGCTCTGTTTGTAACTAGGGATCCTGTCCTTAGGGTGAACTAATTTCTGTCTCAAGGTGTTAACCGGTTTAAAGTAAACTGGGATTTTGTGCTGTCTGAAGATCCTCTGTAGTTTTTCCCCTACTCCTGCTAAATAAAGGAGAGACACTCCTCTTCTTCTTGTCTCCGTCTCCTGTCTATCTGGTCTCTTTGTTCTCTGGGACTTCTGCACTTTGTCCAGGGACCATCGTGGGTACTCACATACTGTGAGGGCTTTCCGGACAAGTTGTTGTTCTTTAGCCCTTCCCTCTGCAGTCGTGGGCACCTGTAGGGCTCTGTGTTGAAGCGTCCTGATCACCCCGAGCTTGTGTTCAAGGGGGTGGTTTGAGCCAAAGAGCAGATATTGGTCAGTGTGAGTTGGTTTTCTGTAAACCCCTGTCTGGAGCTGCCTGTTCTCCCCAATCGTAACATCACAGTCCAAGAAGGCTAAATGGTTGTTTCTGGCATCCTCACGTGTGAACTTGATATTGGCGTCCACCGAGTTGATGTGTTCTGTAAAGTCCTCAGCTTCCTGTTGCTTGATTTTAACCCATGTGTCATCAACATATCTGAACCAGTGACTGGGAGAGATGCCCGTGAAAGACATCAAGGCTGTCTTCTCCACTCGCTCCATGTACAGATTGGCCACAATGGGGGATACCGGAGACCCGATCGCACAACCACGAATCTGCCTGTAGTAATTCCCCCTAAACAGGAAATACGTGGTGTTAAGACAGATCTCCAAGAGTTGTCAGATGTGGTCTGGTGTGAGTTTGGTCCTTTCAAGTAGAGACATCCTCCAGCAGTCTCTGCCTCACAGATGAGACGGCCTCAGCGGTGGGGATGCAGGTGAACAACGAAGGACCTGCAGCTAGAGGCAGATGAAACAATTGTGTCATTTGATGTGACTTCGTTGTTCACCTGCATGAGACATGAGAGGGTCCGTCTCATCATTAGGAGGGACAGCTGCCCTGTCATTAGGAGGGTGCTAACAAGAGCACAATAGGTGCTAATTGGAGCTATTGTTTAGTCACTAGCCTATAGCAGTCTGCCTCTCGGTAGGAGGGGTCTGGTTAGGTTTAAAACTCCAGCTTTTGTGACTTCTTGATTATTCTTCTCTACAAGAGTCAAGACAGAAGTCAGACCACCAGAGCAAGAATTTTAGCTGAGGAAGCTTCTGCGATTTGAAGCGAAACGTCCTCGCGTCAAGCAACCCAGTCCAGTTGAAGAGTCAAGCTTCTCTACTACTTGCGAAATGTTCATTTTGCCAGTCATCAAATCTGCTGTTGATATTAAGTGCTGATAGTGACTGTTTCATGTGCAGTATCCACTATAAACAAACTACACTAATTGCAAAGAGTGATGTAGGGTTTATATACACTGGTATATTTAGAGAAAAAAACACAAACACACCAAGGCCATATTTCTCCAGACTTCATTGGTAGGACTGCGTATGTCTCAGCTGCCCTGTTGACTCTAATGTGTCACTTCCTCAACAAATCGATTGAACCTGCAGGTGGCCAGTCACACAGCCACTTTTCTAACTTTTGTGCAGCTTCCGATTTAATCACTAGCATAATCAACCAGTTTCACTTAAACTTTAAAATAAAAAATAACTAAATATTAAAAAGAACAGTTGCAATTCAATATCAGTTCTGTTTGGGGCTGATGTTCCACAGCTGACCTTCCACATGAGCACAATATATAACTCAAGCCTAAAGCACACACATGCACCCATGCATTCCCTGCCACATGACCAGGATTGAACACATTGAGGTTCACATTATGCTTGCACACTCACATGCACAGCAGTGGAAATATATATTTTGTAAGCATAAAGTACTGACAATGGATTTAAAATGTTAAGGTTTCATGTTATTTTTGTAGATTTCCACTTATTTTAAAATGTTAACTTTGATATAATTGTGAATTGAAGCATTTTCACCACAGCCAATCATTTATTCTACAACTGTAGATGAGGCTGTTATGTTTCGGACGCGGGCGGAGAACCGACCCAGCGTTTGAAAGGAGCCAGCATAAAATAAGCAGAGCACGGTTCAAAAGGTAACAGAATTTAATAAACATAACAGTGGGTGAAGTGCTAAACAACTAAAACGTCCGCGGTCTGGTGAGGTGGAAACACGGCGCGCTCTCAACAGCGCAAACGGTCTGGAGCTACAGCAGTTCGGACCCAGGGACCCCGCCGACACCCCCCAGGTGGCCGCGACAAACCAAGTCTGTGAAGAAAGAAAACATGAGGTGAGTCCAACTCCACACAGAGAGACACAACTCAAAGGTGCACGCAATCAGCAAACACTTCCTGGCTTAAATCTATACATCAGCTTCTTACCCTGCAGGCACGGAACAACTCAGTTCAAATCTCCACTGCAGCAGAAGCTGATTAGACAATTAGCATAACGTGACAGCTCACTAACACAAGGTGTGAGGGACACCTAATCCACTGTCATTACTTCATAAAAGTCATCAAAACCTAATTACCTCAGGAAGTGTGCTGAAGAGCGTGAGACCTCACCCAATCCTCCTTCACAGACTGTGGCGTCAAACCTGGAGCGGTCTCTGCGTCCGTGATGGTGAGATTGTTCTCCTGACGTCGATCTCACACGTCTGCTCACAAGGTCGAGTCTCTGGCAATCAAGAGCATTAGTTTCAATCTCTGTCCTTTCATGATGACTTAAGACCCTGATGCCACTCTCTTGGTTTTTTACTAAACGTGATGAAGCCGTGAAATATGGCACTGACAAACAGAAGCTGCTGGTTGTGCAGATCAGTAGAACACATAAGGAGGTTTTACAAACAAAACCATTCTGCCGGGGAGCAACGTCTGGCTGTCAAAGCTGATGGTGAGATGTGACGTGAGGGTGCCACTTCTGTCACGCCATGCTGTAAGTAAACGACAGCCGTGTAAGCAAAGCATGGAGCGAAAGAGACGGGAGAGCAGTAAGAGGATTGAGGCTATTGAGAGGAGAAGAGGGGGGAGCACTGACATACTGGTCAGTGGATTTTAATGTCAACTTAAAAGCAGCACCATGACAGGAAACTCTCCATAAAACTAGGCAGCTATGACGGAGTGACTAACAGCAAGGACAGAACAACACCTCCCTTTTTTTTCCTCTTTACTTCATTTATGTCCTTGGGTCTTTCGTTTTGCTTCTAACTTTCTCATTCTTTCTTTTTTCATTTCCACCGCTTGATATTACTCTCAATTTCTTTACTTCCCTAACTTCTCGACCCCTTTGTGCTCTCTAATTTTTCTCCCCCTCAAGGCCAAAGATAAAGAACACGGCTATCGATGCTGCCTTCCTATTAGTCATGATAATGGCTGTTCCTCCTCTTGACCTCTTCACCTCACCTTTCAGACTGACTAAGAAGCACCGAATGTAACTCTAATTTGCATAGAGCCCATTAGCTTCCCTCCAGTAACTCGAAAAAGAGGAAAGAGGCTCTGAATCACCCTATTACACACAGACTAATTGGGAATTTGTGTCTCCCACATCGATAGATGGGGCTCCATTTCTGGCAAGACACAGAGGACATCATTTGTAAACACTTTGCTATTTCAGTAATGTGGAGCATATATTGTTTTATTTTAAAAATTACCAAAATGTAATTAAGACTGTTCCTGCCGCTTCGTTTTCTATAGTGCATTCTAGAGTTTGTTTTGGATTTGTTGGGTATGCTTTTGACTGCCTGTTTGTGCTCGCTGTTCAGGGTTTGTGTTCTGTCCTGTTTGTTTCTCACGCTCCCTGTGGTTTTCAGTGTGTGTGTGTGTGTGTGTGTGTGTGTGCATGGGTGTGCCATCCTTTCCCTGTATATCTGCACCTCGTGTGTGTGTGTATGTACGTCTGTCTGCCCTGTCTGTGTCTTTATGTTTCTATATCAGATATTCTTATACCCTCCTTCCAGCCTTACATAAGGGGATATAGATGTGACTCCCTTCTGGCCTTAAAACTGGCAGAGAGATAGAAATTCACTCTGCCAGTGCATCTGCACATTGGTCACACTGAACAAAATTTATCTGACAACATTCCAGTTTGAGTCTGATCAGGTTTTATAGTATTAAATGGTAAATGGACTGCATTTATATAGCGCTTTTCCATCTGCATCAGACGCTCAAAGTGCTTTACAATAATGCCTCACATTCACCCCGATGTGAGGGTGCTGCCATACAAGGTGCCCACTACACATCAGGAGCAACTAGGAGATTAAGGACCTTGCCCAAGGGCCCTTAGTGATTTTCCAGTCAGGCTGGGATTTGATTTGATTTGAACCAAGGATCTTCTGGTCTCAAGCCAAATCAATGCCTTAGCCACTAGACCACTACCTTCATACTTCACTTTCTAATTCATTATTTCATTTAATAATATTAATGACTTAGTATTAGTATTTAAAGTTTTTGCAGCCGGTCCTCTCTGTGTCAGCCTGATCCCATCAGATCTCAGAAGCTAAGTAGTGCTGGACCTGGTTAGTACTTGGATGGGAGAAAGAAGAAAGAAGAAAGCTGTATAACACGTGATGCAACAAACAAAAGTTTCACTATGCACAGTTTCTACACCCACAAGTGCAGAAGCTTACAACTCCTTCAGAGTTGCCTGGGTGTCTTGGTGGCTTCCCTCACTAATCTCTTTCCAGCATGATCACTCAACTTTTAAGAACTGCTTCCTTGACACAGATTTATCATATCATAATACTGTTATTTCATATTTTTAATACATATTCAGTGACTTGGAAATGTTCAAGTTTCCATCCCGTCTTGTCTCTAGAAAAGTGGCTGTAAAATCCTTTAATCCAAATATTTAGCATAAATTGTCCTGTCCTAACTTTTCTTTATTTGTTGCATGCCTGAAATGCAGGATTGGATGTATTTTAAATTAAATTAATTTGACCAACCAAAACATGAAATATATTGGGTTCATATGGTCTGCAGTGAAATAAAAGTAAAAGTGAATTTCTGTTTATATACTGTATATATAATATTGCATTTCCATATTCCCCCAACATTTTCTGATTTGATGTTTCATACTAATTTGTGGTTTAATATTTACAACAGGTCAATCATAAATAATTCATGATTACAAAACTATTAACATACAGTCTGTGCTTTGATGCTTCACACATGCCTGCTGCAGCTTTGACTAAGGAGTTACTCCATGTGACAGCAGAGCCACTTGCACAGTGTGTTCAGAGTCAAGATTTTACATTTCTTTCATCTTACCGTCTGGCATGCAGTAAGCTGACAAATAAGAACAGTCTGTTGCCGGCTTACGCATCAACAGGGCTGACAGACAGGGGCAGCAATGCAATCTGAATGTTGCAGTGTGTGATGGCTGAGTTTGTGACCTCTTTTTAACAAAAGTGTACTCACAGCAGTCACATTGGCAGAGATCAAATAAATCAAATCCAAGTTGTCCAAATCAGACATGGAAAAAATATATCTAATTGGATGCATTCACACTCTACATTCACACTAAAGCCGCCTTGGCACTTCCGTGAATTTGATGCACGCAATGTTGTGTGCGAATGAGTAAACTTGTCATAAACTGTCGTAAACTGTTCGAGGCTGCATGCCAGTGCGTAAAGAAAATTTAGAAATGTTCAAAATGTCTAGCACACATAAATTTTGTGCCATTTGCATGAACTAGTCATGAACATTAGTAGCCACTAAACCAGTATTGATCAGTATGTCTGGTATTAAAATTTGTGTATTTATATTTGCAAACTGTTTTTTTTTTTAACTTTCACTTTTGATACTCTGTGTGCTTCTTACCCTGTGTGCTGCTATACAATGCTGGTGGAACCTCAATTTCCCTGAGGAAGCCTTCCCAAGGGATCAAAAAAAGTTCTATCTAATCTAACATTGCGCAACCTGGTTGACTGCTCTTGCTTGCCTCTACTGGTGGTTGGCTCTCACTGCGGTATTGTATCACTTCCTGTTCCGGAGCACAGCGGTGTTTTGCTGTATCTGTTAGCTGTTTAATCTGCGCAGTTAGATTGATCTAGTTAACTAGATAACGATTTGTTTCACAGTGTAATCTTCACGTGCCTTAACTAAAGCACTCCCTCTGCTGAATCACCTCTAAATTAATTTACACATTATTCACTTTGTGTGTTTTTAGGAATCCGCTAGCTTAGCGCAGCTACTAGCTCTTAGCCGGTTTAGCATGGCGGCTTCTCCTGTCTCTCCCGCACTTTTCTGCTCTGGGTGTGAAATGTTTAGTTATTCCTCGGTCTCCTTTAGCAGTAATGGTACTTGTAATAAGTGTAGCTTATTCGTAGGTTTGGAGGCCAGGCTGGGCGAACTGGAGACTCGGCTCCGCACCTTGGAAAATCCTACAGCTAGCCAGGCCCCTGTAGTCGGTGCGGACCAAGGTAGCTTAGCCGCCATTAGTTCCCCTCCGGCAGATCCCGAGCAGCCGGGAAAGCAGGCCGACTGGGTGACTGTGAGGAGGAAGCATAGCCCTAAACAGAAGCCCCGTGTACACCGCCAACCCGTTCACATTTCTAACCGTTTTTCCCCACTCGGCGACACACCCACCGAGGATCAAACTCTGGTTATTGGCGACTCTGTTTTGAGAAATGTGAAGTTAGCGACACCAGCAACCATAGTCAATTGTCTTACGGGGGCCAGAGCAGGCGACATTGAAGGAAATTTGAAACTGCTGGCTAAGGCTAAGCGTAAATTTGGTAAGATTGTAATTCACGTCGGCAGTAATGACACCCGGTTACGCCAATCGGAGGTCACTAAAATTAACATTGAATCGGTGTGTAACTTTGCAAAAACAATGTCGGACTCTGTAGTTTTCTCTGGGCCCCTCCCCAATTGGACCGGGAGTGACATGTTTAGCCGCATGTTCTCCCTGAATTGCTGGCTGTCTGAGTGGTGTCCAAAAAATGAGGTGGGCTTCATAGATAATTGGCAAAGCTTCTGGGGAAAACCTGGTCTTGTTAGGAGAGACGGCATCCATCCCACTTTGGATGGAGCAGCTCTCATTTCTAGAAATCTGGCCAATTTTCTTAAATCCTCCAAACCGTGACTATCCAGCGTTGGGACCAGGAAGCAGAGTTGTAGTCTTACACACCTCTCTGCAGCTTCTCTCCCCCTGCCATCCCCTCATTACCCCATCCCTGTAGAGACGGTGCCTGCTCCCAGACCACCAATAACCAGCAAAAATCTATTTAAGCATAAAAATTAAAAAAGAAAAAAATAATATAGCACCTTCAACTGCACCACAGACTAAAACAGTTAAATGTGGTCTATTAAACATTAGGTCTCTCTCTTCTAAGTCCCTGTTAGTAAATGATATAATAATTGATCAACATATTGATTTATTCTGCCTTACGGAAACCTGGTTACAGCAGGATGAATATGTTAGTTTAAATGAGTCAACACCCCCGAGTCACACTAACTGTCAGAATGCTCGTAGCACGGGCCGAGGCGGAGGATTAGCAGCAATCTTCCATTCCAGCTTATTAATTAATCAAAAACCCAGACAGAGCTTTAATTCATTTGAAAGCTTGACTCTTAGTCTTGTCCATCCAAATTGGAAGTCCCAAAAACCAGTTTTATTTGTTATTATCTATCGTCCACCTGGTCGTTACTGTGAGTTTCTCTGTGAATTTTCAGACCTTTTGTCTGACTTAGTGCTTAGCTCAGATAAGCTAATTATAGTGGGAGATTTTAACATCCACACAGATGCTGAGAATGACAGCCTCAACACTGCATTTAATCTATTATTGGACTCAATTGGCTTTGCTCAAAATGTAAATGAGTCCACCCACCACTTTAATCATATCTTAGATCTTGTTCTGACTTATGGTATGGAAATTGAAGACTTAACAGTATTCCCTGAAAACTCCCTTCTGTCTGATCATTTCTTAATAACATTTACATTTACTCTGATGGACTACCCAGCAGTGGGGAATAAGTTTCATTACAGTAGAAGTCTTTCAGAAAGCGCTGTAACTATACTCAACAAAAATATAAATGCAACACTTTTGGTTTTGCTCCCATTTTGTATGAGATGAACTCAAAGATCTGAAACTTTTTCCACATACACAATATCACCATTTCCCTCAAATATTGTTCACAAACCAGTCGAAATCTGTGATAGTGAGCACTTCTCCTTCGCTGAAATAATCCATCCCACCTCACAGGTGTGCCATATCAAGATGCTGATTAGACCCTGTGCCATGTCGAGCACAACCCGTGTGCCTTGATTCTTCTCTGGGGCTCTTCCAACCGGCTTTCCAGTCTAAACCTGCATGTTCAATGCATAAATGGTGTTTGCATCACATGCTGCTCACGTTTTTATCCAATATTTAGCTGGTTTGGAAGGCATGTATTGCCTAAATGGGCAGCGACCTCTGAATGCCACCAGCCTTTCATCCACTGTGTGTGTGCGTGTGTGTGTGTGTGTACAAAAGCTATACCACATTATTTGTCTGATCACAGTGATACCAAAAAGGTATAGTTTGGACTATCTATGGCTGAATGTTATGGAGTTATGGGGTAAAAACAGTAAGAATGGTAACAAAGGTCAGCATTAGTTTGTACAGGGGTCAGATGTTAAAGTTGCTCTAAATATTGTAAAATGTGATGCAAATTATTCGTTGAGTAAATAGGGTTTTAAAAACGAATAGTTTGCACTATGTGGCATGCTTAGTTATCATGTTACAGGGTAACATATGTCACATGTCATAGAATCCAGTGGACGTTGACATTGCTCTACCTTTACCTTGCAGACCAAGCATTCAACACAGTCAAAACTATTTCATTTATTAATCCTATTAGTTCAACCAATAATTTGCACCACTTTTTACCAAAATTGGAGCAACTTTAACTTTTGACCCCCGTACAAACTGAAATTGACCTTTGTCACCATTCTTGTTGTTTTTACCCCTTAACTCCATAACATTCAGTCATAGATAGTCCAAACTATACCTTTTTGGTATCGTTGTGATCAGACAAATAATGTGGTATAGGTTTCAATATAATTGGAGCATTTTTAAATTTTGACCCCTGTGTAATTCTTCAATTGACCCCTACCTGGCCGCCTACTGAAAAGTCAAGTGGCTACTCAGTTTTTTCAAAAGAGTAATGTCTAAGGAGTATTTGTGCCAACTTTGGTGCTTCTTTCCAGAAATGAACAATTGTTACAGCTATGTGCTCCACTACTGCAGAAGGCGCTTATGACACCGCACATCCAACAGAGGCTGCACCAGCCAAGGACCCCAGCCGCTGCAGCCACGGTGAGGGAGATTCAGGAGAGGACTACCCCAAGTACTACACCAGTGTGTGAGGTAAATAAGTAAGTAAGTGTGTGTGTGTGTGTGTGTGTGGGTGTGGGTGTGGGTGTGGGTGTGGGTGTGCATGTGTGTATAAGAGTATGAGAGTGTGTTGTGTGTGTCTTGGTATCAACCAAAAGACAGCATAGTAAAGTAATCATGGTCCACTTGTTTCTAGGTTGCTGCTGAGGGACAAAGGAAGATGAAGAGGTGCCACACGTCTGCAGGCCATCTGACCATGTCAAGACAACCATGACCTGTGCAAATGTGCAAAATTCATTTGCTCAAAGCACAGTGTGATGACATGTCACTTGTGTGCTGTGTAGATGTACACAAACACACACACACACGTTCATATTGCGATTGCTTGTTTGTTGTATTGTTGTATTGCGGTTTTGTTCATTTCTGGTTCACAAACGTATGTAAAACAATATAAAAATGCTAGGTTTCAATGTTATGTAAAACTACCGTGTTTTATATGTTGTTCTTTCAAAAGTAATAAAGTGGTGAAACATTAAAAAAGTTTGAACATGTATTTTTTTTTATGAAAAACGAGTGAATTATCCTAATTGAACCATTACCTGTTAGAGGTAAGGAACACCATTGCACTAAATATTAATAGAACAGTTAGTAATGGAGTTAGTAATGACATATTCACACTGCTTGTTAGGATTTTTTTGGTTTCAGACATCTTTTGGATAATTAAACATGCACTGGGTCAAAATGACCTGGGAACACCATTGCTGTTCCTGACAAATGAACACAACAGGAGGGTTAAAGTGTGATGCACCACTGGTGCCCAGCCCACATGGACTTATAAGACACTCTATATTATACAAAACAAGATAACCACACACACGTCCCAAGTTCCACAATACAATACAATTTCAGGATACAACAGGGTATAACACGTTGCCTTCTTTTCCAGGCTTTACAGACAAAAACAGCAAAAGCAAATGTTTCTTTTTCAAAAATCCAACTCAAGATTTTCTCTTCAGAAAACCAAAACACATCAACACTATTTTTTTGCACACATTGAAATAAACACAGTCTTAAAAGTCTTAAGACTGATTTAGGTCCTAAATCTTACAAACCTAAAATGACATAAAATGGTGTTTAGCAACAGCATCACCATTAAATGGGCTCATAAAGTCTCTTCAGCTTCTCCCTTGTTTGACTGTGAATTTGGCAGAAATTTCACACTGGATTCCCTTCCTGACGCAAGTCTAAATTACACAGAGAATGGAGAGGGATAGCCTTGAACCGGGAACCTTCCACTCTGGAAACAAGCACACTTAACCGCTTGGCCACCACTCCTGCCATTTAAAAGGCCAGTTAATGACCGTAATGATATTTCCATGTGTGCAGCTAAGTCATCACATGACAGGAAACATGTTTGATACCTTGTGTATGTAAAGAATATATTTAGCCTGGTGTGTTTCATTTTCCACATAATTGCTTGACAGTCAAACCCATTTACAACATTCTGCACAGCAAGTCAGTCTGAAATTACACTGCAAGCTTTCTCTTTAATCAGCATCAAGTACAATAAGAACTGGTTTTTAACAACAGCTGATTCCCACTGATTTATTCACTGCCACAAAAAAAAAAAACATGCAATGGAGCAACACATTCTGTTTGTTTGAAAGACTTCACTGGTTGCATGTTGTGTTTATTCACCAGATTCACAAGTTATTTTCTTCTTTAATGTTTTTCACTCATGATTCTTTTTTATTTTCCGTATTCATACTGTGCATCCAGAAAGTATTCACAGCACTTCACTTTTTTCCATTAAAGTCTTATTCCAGAATGGAGTAAATTAATTTTCCCTCAGTTCGACTCACAACACCCCATAATGACAACATGAAAAAGTTTTTTTGAAATTTTTTTTCAGTGTTCACTTTTTTCACATTTTGTTTTGTTGCAGCCTTATTCCAAGCATGAAGCCAAAGCAATTGTCTGTAGACCTCCAAGACAGGATCGTCTCAAGGCACAATTCTGCGTCAGTCACAGTCAGTCAGAGCTGCGTGTCGTCAGAGCGAGCTGCAAAAAGTTTGTACCTGAGTTTTCAGAGGTGGTGTTTGTAGTTGCCATCTGCCACGCCGGTGTTTGCCAACCCGGACAGTGGGAATACCACCTCAACCGGCAACTTAGCCCCGCGACTGGACAGCAACAACGTCCGAGGCCCGCCCAACGTGGTGAATTCACTGAGGCCGCGCGCTGCGTCATTAGAGCCGCGGATCCATCAGCGCGGAAACACCGAGGCCGCGCGGCACCAGTGCAGTGCAGATCCATCCCGGTGACAAACAACGCAGGCTGTTAACATCGGCGATCGACAAGCTGCTCATAAGCCGACCATGGGGCCTAAGAAGGTTCTGACAGCGGAGGAAGGTGACGATATTAAAAAATCTCTGGACTTTCTATCAGAGGAGATTTCTGTTGTGAAGCAGCAACAGAAATCAATCATGGATCTGGTGGAGGAGGTGAAGGCATTACGGCTCCAGAATGCCGAGAAAGACCGGCATCTGGTGCAGCTGGAAAATAGAGTGGCTGAATTGGAGCAGTACACCAGAATTAACGACGTCATCATCACAGGTCTTCATATCAAACCACGGTCCTACGCACGGGCGGTAACAGATGAGAGCGGAGGGGAGCCCAGTGAACAGGAGGTCAGCTCTGTGGAAAAACAGGTTGCTGATTTCCTCCTATCTAAAGGTATAGAAATGGATTTAAATAACATTGAAGCGTGCCACCCTCTGCCCCGGAGAAATGACGGTGATAAACGAACCGTCATCATGAGATTCATCAACAGAAAACACAAAACAGCACTGTTAAAACAAGGAAGAAAACTGAAAGGGACAAACGTATTCATCAATGAACATCTCACCAAACGGAATGCCGACATCGCCAGGAAAGCACGCTTCTTGAAGAAACAGGGAAAAATCCAGCACACATGGACTTCAAACTGTAAAATATTCATCAAACTGAACGGATCACCAGAACAAGCAAAAGTCATGGCAATAAGGAACATCGAGGAGCTGGACAAATATGAACAATAGTGTTTCTTAAAGTGAGGATCTGGACAAATATGACCAATAAGGTATGAGGACACAAACACATCACAACACCATGACACAGACCAGAGGAACCTATTCATCTACTACCTATTCATCTACATCTGGAGACAAGAAGGATATAACTCAAAGGATTGCTGATCATGGAAAAGTAGAACTGAGAACATTTAAATACACAGACCACAATGTACTGGACTTGGAGCACGATATAGACCCGGACAATAATTTCTTCTCAAATATCAATGACAGTTGTTGCTATTATACAGATGAACAGTTTAATCGGATCATTAAAACGGATAACAAATTATCAATAATCCATTTCAACAGCAGAAGTCTATATGCAAACTTTAACAACATTAAAGAATATTTAAGTCAGTTTAAAAAAATATTTAACATAATTGCTATATCAGAAACATGGATCAATGAAGATAAAGGAATGGATTTTGAACTGGATGGATATGAATTTAATTGTGTAAACAGAAAAAATAAGAGTGGAGGAGGAGTGGCTGTGTATGTGGATAAGAACATGGATTATAAAATAGTAGGCAATATGACAACTGTGATTGATAACTTATTAGAATGTATAACTATTGAAATATGTGAAGAAAAAAGCAAAAATGTATTAGTCAGCTGTATATATAGAGCACCAGGATCTAGTATTGAAACATTCACTGACTGTATGGGAAAAATGTTCTCAAAAACTAATCAAAAAACTGGGAAAAGGTATACCGTGAAAGTGATGTTGATAGTGCATATGAAACTTTTTTACAAATATTTACATCATTATATGATAAAAATTGTCCAATTAAACAAGACTACAGAAAACAAAAAATCCAAGCTCGACTATGGATGATGAAAGGGTTACAAAATGCATGTAATAAGAAAAATACACTGTATAGAGAATTCATAAAACTAAAGACTAAAGAGGCAGAAAATAGATATAAGAAATACAAAAATAGATTAACTAATATTATACGGGTATGTAGGAAGGAATATTATAGTAACATATTATATCATAACAAAAACAATATTAAAGGAATATGGGATATATTAAATAGCATTATCAAAAATGGTAATAAAAAACAGTTACCCTCAGTATTTCATTGATAATAATGTCAAGAAGGAAAATAAGGATGAGGTAGTCAACGGTTTTAATAATTTTTTTGTAAATATTGGACCAAGCTTGGCAGAAAAAAATTCCCGATTCCCAACCTGAGGATTGGGATAATAATCTCATAGAAAGAAATCCCTGTTCAATGTTCCTCACAGCAGTGGATGGAAATGAAATTATAGACATTGTGAATAATTGTAAATATAAAACATCTACCGATTTAAATGAAATTGATATGGTGGTGGTAAAACAGGTCATTGAATGGATTGTAGAACCATTAACATACATCTGTAACTTATCATTTCAAACCGGTAAATTTCCCAATCAAATGAAAATAGCTAAGGTTGTGCCGCTGTATAAGACTGGGGATAGACACCACTTCACAAATTATAGACCTGTTTCTTTGCTTCCACAATTTTCCAAATTATTAGAAAAGTTATTCAATAATAGATTAGACAAATTCATAAATAAACATAAATTACTTACTGATAGTCAATATGGATTCAGAGCACATAGTTCAACATCACTTGCATTAATAGAATCAGTTGAGGAGATTACAAACGCCATAGACCACAAATTACATTCAGTTGGAATATTTATAGACCTTAAAAAGGCTTTTGATACAATTAATCATGACATATTAATCAATAAACCTGAACAGTATGGGATTAGGGGGTTGGTGTTGCACTGGGTGAGAAGCTACTTAAGTAACAGAAAACAGTTTGTGAAGTTGGGGGAATATACATCATCATGCTTGGACAATGCTTGTGGCGTCCCACAGGGGTCAGTATTGGGTCCAAAACTGTTTCTAATTTATATAAATGATATTGTCAATGTTTCCAAAATATTAAAATTAGTATTATTTGCAGATGACACAAGCATTTTTTGTTCAGGGGGGGATTTGCAGGAGTTACTGAGGAGGATCAGTATAGAAATGGGAAAATTGAAAATATGGTTTGACAGAAACAAATTATCATTAAACTTAAGTAAAACAAAATACATGTTATTTGGCTATTGTAATACAGACATACAGGTTCAGTTACAAGTCGAGGGGGTAGATATTGAAAGGGTACATGAAAATAAGTTTCTGGGGGTGATAACAGATGATAAGATAAACTGGAAGACTCATATAAAACATATACAAAGTAAACTGTCAAGAAGCATTTCAGCTCTAAACAAAGCGAAACATATTCTGGACCACAACTCACTCCGCATTCTTTACTGCTCACTGGTTTTATCATATTTACAGTACTGTGCAGAGGTATGGGGTAATACTTATAAAGGTACAACACAATCACTATCAGTAATGCAGAAAAGAGCTATAAGAATTATTCGTAATACTGGCTATAGAGATCATACAAATCCACTATTTTTACAATCCAAATTCTTAAAATTCACAGACTTGGTTCATTTTCAAACAGTACAAATTGTGTATAAAGCAATAAACAATTTACTTCCAGCAAATATTAAAAATATGTTTTTTAACAGATCAGGGGATTACAGTCTGAGGGGGAAATTTAATTTAAAGCATCAGTGGGCACGAACAACATTAAAAGGTTTCTGTATTTCTGTCTGTGGGGTGAGGATGTGGAACAGATTGGGAGTGGGGCTCAAGCAATGTCCAAGCATGAACCAGTTCAAACAGCGGTACAAAAATATGTTTTTTTTCTGGGTATAGGGAGGAGGAAGGGTAACGAGGGTTAGGGTGTTTTTGTTTTTTGCTTCGGCTTGTAAATATATAGTATTTTGTATGTAAGTAGGTATGTGTAGGTGTATATTTATGTTTGTGTATATATATGTGTATATATGTATATGTGTATATATGTGTATGTATATGTGTATGTATGTTGATGTGTGTATGTATATATGTATGTGTATGTGTATATATATGTATATATATATATATATTGATATCGGTTTAGGTGTGTAGGAATCTATGTGTATATGTGGCAAAGGGTATTACTGGTTGTGGGGAAGAAGGGGTAGGGATAAATAAGCTGATGCTTCACCCTACCCCTTTTCGGACATGTTGGGTACACAGTAGGAACTTTTTTGTTGTTGTCTTTACTGATCTATCTTGTAATTGTTGTTGTATCAAATGTTCGAAATAAACAGTTTTCATTCATTCATTCATTCATTCATTCATTCATTCATTCATTCATTCATTCATTCATTCAAGGTACAAGAAACATTTCTTTTGCTTTGAAGGTCTCAATGAGCACAGTGGCCTCCATCACCCATAAATGTAAGACATTCACATCCACCAGGACTCTCCCTAGAGTTGGCCACCTATCTAAACTGAGCAATCGGGAGAGAAGGGCTTTAGTCAAGGGGGTGCCCAAGAACCTGATGGTCACTCTGTCAGAGCTCCAGCATTCCTCTGTGGAAAATCTGTGGAAAATCTCCCAAAATTTCCTGTATAAATTGCTATTTCCTCTGTAGCATGGCCCAAGCAGAGGGTCACCCCTTTGAGTCTGGTCTGCTTGAGGTTTCTTCCTCAAATCATCAGAGGAAGTTTTTCCTTACCACTGTCACCTGTATGCTTGCTGTAGGGGTTGGAAAGGTTAGACCTTACTTGTGTGAAGTGCCTTGAAGCAACTTTGTTGTGATTTGGCGCTATATAAATGAAAACAAATTGAAAAAATTGAAAACTGGAGACAGTAGAACCTTCCAGGACAACCATCTCTTCAGCAATCCACCAATCAGGCCCGTATGGTAGAGTGGCCAGATGGAACACGCTCCTTAGTAAAAGGCACATGGCAACCCACCTGGAGTTTGCCAAACGGCACCTGAAGGACTCTCAGACCATGAGAAACAAAATTCTCTGGTCTGATGAGACAAAGACTGAACTCTTTGGCGTGAATGCCAGGCGTCATGTTTGGAGGAAACCAGGCACCATCCCTACAGTGAAGCATGGTGGTAACAGCATCATGCTGTGGATGTTTTTCAGCTGCAGGAACTGGGAGACTAATCAGGATTGAGGGAAAGATGAATGCAACAATCCTGTATGAAAACCTGCTCCAGAGCGCCTTTGACCTCAGATGAGGGTGATGGTTCATTTTTCAGCAGAACAATGACCCTAAACACACAGCCAAAGTATCAAAGGAGTGGCTTCAGGACAACTCTGTGAATGTCCTTGAATGGTCAAGCCAGAGCCCACTGAATCCAACTGAACATCTCCAGAGAGATCTGAAAATGGCTGTGCACCGACATTCCACATCCAACCTGATGGAGCTTGAGAGGTGCTGCAAGGAACAATGGGCAAAACTGCCCAAAGATAAGTGCACCAAGCATGTGGCATCATATTCAAGAAGACTTGAGGCTGTAATTGCTGCCAAAGGTGCATCAACAAAGTATAGCGCAAAAGGTGTGAATACTAAAGTACATGTGGTTGCTTAGCATTCTATTTTTAATAAATTTGGGGGAAAAAGAAAAAAATGATGTTGTCATTATGGGGTGTTGTTAGTAGAATTTTGAGTGGAAAAATTAACTCAATTTTGGAATAAGTCTGTAACATAACAAGATGTGGAAAAAGTGTTGGGAAACTTTCTGGATGCACCGTAAATTGCATCCAACCAATGTCACTGCCATTGACTTTATTATTCCTGTAGGTTGAAATGGTTTCACGCATATGAGTCCGGTAACACCCCAGAAAAACTAATACTGCCATTCACATGGATATCAATGACTACACTATTAAGGTATATTGCATCTACTTGTGATACTTTAGGATTTATTCAAGTCATGTCTCAGAGCATGCACTGGTGCCATGAGTCACTGAGTCCCTAACGTCACTGGATCACACCAGATCCTGGATGGCAACCACCCAGGCAGACAAACAATCCAACACTATCTCTTGGTTGCGTGCTGAAGGACTGCACAGAGGAGCTTAAGGATGTCTTCACAGACATCTTTAACACTTCCCTGAAGCAAGCCATTGTTCTATCATGCTTCAAAGCTGCCACCATCATACCCGTGCCAAAAAAATCAGCTCCATCCTGCTTCAATGACTACCATCCGGTGGCACTGACACCCATCATCATGAAGTGCTTCGAACGGCTAGTCATGTCACACATCAAATCCATCCTCCTCCCCACCCTAGGTCCCTCCCAGTTCACATACAGAGCCAAACATTCTACAGAGGACACAATCTGCTCAGCCCTGCACCCAGCCCTCACCCATCTGGACAAGAAGGACTCATATGTTTGAATGCTGTTCATAGACTTCAGTTCAGCATTCAACACCATAACACATCAACAGCTCATCTGCAAGCTGGACAAGCTGGGGCTCAGCACCTCCCTTTGCAACTGGCTGTTGGACTTCCTCACCCAGAGGCCACAAGCAGTCCGTGTTGGCAACAACACCGCGAGCAGCATTGTATTGAACACAGGGGCTCCCCAAGGCTGCGTGCTCAGTCCACTGCTCTTCACATTACTGACACATGACTGCACAACAACACACAGCACAAACCACATAGTGAAGTTTGCAGATGACACAACTCCGGTGGGGCTCATTACCAAGGGCGATGAAACTCACTACAGGGAAGAGGTCAACCTTCTGACCACGTGGTGCAGAAACAACAACCTCCTGCTGAATGTCAGCAAGACCAAGGAGATTGTTGTTGACTTCCCGAAAGGTCACACCCAGCACCTGCCACTGACCATCGAGGGTGCTGCTGTGGAGAGAGTGAGCAGCACCAAATTCCTGGGGGTGCACATCAGTGAGGACCTGTCCTCAACCACCAACACTGCATCACTGGCAAAGAAGGCCCAGAGGCGTCTCTACTGCCTGCGCAAACTCAAGCGGGCAAGTGCTCCATCAACCATCATGAGCACTTTCTACCATGGCACCATTGAGAGCATCCTCTTCAGCTGCATCACTGTGTGGGGCGGAAACTGCACTGACTACAACAGGAAAGCCCTGCAGTGCATAGTGAACGCAGCTGGAAGGATCACTGGTGCCTCACTCCCCTCTCTGCAAGACATAAACACCACCCACCTCACCCGCAAAACAACCACAATTGTGGGCAATGCAAGCCATCCCGCACAGCCTGTTTAGCACTCTGCCCTCCGGGAAGAGGTCCTGCACCACCAGATTCACAAAGAGCTTCATCCACCAGGCTGTGAGATTATAGAACTCTCTCCCCCCAGCTCCCCCCAGGCTTTCAAGAAGCTAATATATATATACGAGGTCTCTTAGATAATAAACCGACCCTTTTATTTTTTTTTTTAACTATATGGATTTGAATGACATGCGATTACACCAATCATGCTTGAACCCTCGTGCGCATGCGTGAGTTTTTTCACGCGTGTCGGTGACGTCATTTCCCTGTGGGCAGGCCTTGAGTGAGATGTGGTCCCGCCCTCTCGGCTGAATTCCTTTGTTTCACACGCTGCTCGAGACGGCGCGCGTTGCTTTATCAAAATTTTTTCTGGACCTGTGAGGAATATCCGAGTGGACACTATTCGAGAAATTAAGCTGGTTTTCTGTGAAAAGTTTAACGGCTGATGAGAGATTATGGGGTGTTTCTGTCGGTGTAAGGACTTCCCACGGAGCGGGACGTCCTGCAGCGCTTCCAGGCGCTGTCGTCGGCCTGTTTCGAGCTGAAATCATCCTAATTTAAGGCTTAATTCACCCAGGACATCGTGAGAGAACAGAGAAGATTCAGAAGAGGCCGGCATGAGGAATTTATGCGGACATTCCACTGTTTAAGGACAGATTCGCCGAGTCGTTTCCGTGACGACTCGGCAAATCTGTGTGCGCCGCGACAGGAAAAACACCTCCGTGTTGAAAACCATTTGTAGAATTCAGGCGGCTTTTAATGGCTTTCAACAAGTGAGTAACTGAGAAATTGTTTAACAGCTTGGGCATGTTCCAACTTGCCCGTTAAGATTTCCAACGGAGGTGTTTTTCCTGTCGCGACCCCCCGCGGTCGGGTCCAGCCCGACATGCGACTCTGCTCGCACGTTCTTTCATTACAAAATGACCGTTAACAATGGAATGTCCGAATAAACTCCTCATGCCGACTTCTTCTGAAAGTTCTCTGTTCTCTGACAACTTATTGCGTCAACAGAGCCTGAAATGTGGAAGTTTTCAACTTGAAACGCTGCCGCCTCGAAGCACAGATCGCCGTCAGGCGCCGTGGACCGTCCTTAAAGCGACAGTTACAGACCAAAATCTCTCATCAGCCGTTAAAATTTTTACCGAAAACCAGCTGAATTTATCGAATGGTGTCCACTCAGTTGTGCCTTACAGTTTTGAAAAAATTTTTATCAAACAAAGCAACAGTCTCTGAGCCATTCCTAAACAATGAAAAAAATCGACGAGCGGGTGGACGACTCCTCACTCAAAGACTGCCCACAGGCGAATGACGTAACCGACAGGCGTGAAAAAACTCTCGCATGCCCACGAGGGTTCAAGCATGTCTGATGTAATCACACGTGATTCAAATCCATATGGTTTTTGAAAAAAATAATAAGGTCGGATACTTTTCTAATAGACCTCGTATAATCGTCTGTTCAGAGGCTCAAAGAAACGGTTTACTTGCATTTTGTGCCTTTATAGTGACATTAATTAGCTCGTTAGCTGTGTGCCTTTTAAATGAAGAATACAGTAATTTAATCGATTTTGCTTCTTCTTGCATGAAGTGATAAATGCGACTTACACTCCAACATTTTTTTTCCCTTGAAGCATTTTTGGACCAATGCAACTTGTACTGTGGTGTAACTTACACTCTGGAAAATAAGGTATCTGCCCCATCCAGGTGAAACGTGGGTATCTCCTCAGCCTTCTCCAGCTGCCCGGGTCCTCAAAACCGAAGCACCTGTATGCTGGATTATGACCAGAGAAATGCACCACATGGCCAAAATCTGACATTGCCTCACATTGCAAGAAATTCTCCTCATCTGAGTCTCCCTAAGTAACCGGGAGCAACTTGGGGATTAAGGATCTTGCCCAAGGGCCCTTAGTGATTTTCCAGTCAGGCTGGGTTTTGAATTGAGGATCCTCTGGTCTGAAGCCCAACGCTTAACCACTAGAGTCAAGTAGTGTCCATCCCTTCTTCTTTTGGACCGTATGTCAGTGGCAGTTTACCACAAGGTACATACACACGGTCAGAGGTGTGCTTAAATATGTGCATTTTCAAGAAATACAAACTGCTGGATCCCTCACTATGCTTGCAATGGAGAGTTTACAAACAGAAAAATGAGGGACCTAGACTACACTTGGACCTTCACCATGTTTCTATCTCCAAACACCTCCATCTACCAACCTCATGACCCCATATGTGCATTACAGATGTTGCTTTTGTCTCACTGCACTCTCTTGCACTTGCCTTCATGTCTTTCAGTCACGCCCTCTTCCAGAACTTTCGCTACACCTGTTTTACATTCATGCACTGATTACCCTGCCTAGTATTTAAGCCCTCAGTGTCTCACTGTTCTTTGCCAGTTTGTTGAATTTCATTCACATTCCAGCCTTTTGTCAGTCCTGTTTGCTGCACTATGTTCTTGACCTTGCTTGTTGTTTCTGATCTCCGCTGCGCCGTGTACCCAAACTCAGCTTCGTTTTTGGACCTTGCCTCAGCTTCACCCCTGCCTGTTACTTCCACCACGCCAACTGTTATCCTGTGTACCGAACCTGTTGCCAGATTACCAGATAAAGCCTTTTTATTTACTCCTAAACTTCTGCCTAGGAGTCTGCATATGCCTCTTACAGCCTTCTGTACCAAGTCTCCTCGTATCATGACAGTATATGAATATTATAAAATATATTATATTATAATATTATAAAATCATTTAATCTGGATAAACAATGTTCAAAATCCTGACATTCATCTTTTGGCATTGTATTTCTTTTGCTACAGTGGCATTTGTTGGTGCGGCTTAGCAATTAAGTGATGACAAAGGAGTTTTCCCTTAAAATACACTTTGTTTTTTTATTAATTTGTATGCTGAAATCAGCACAGAAATACTGATACCCTGTATAATACATATATTCTGGGCACATATGGCACAAGTAAAGTAAACGAGGAGAATAACAATGTGCAGTAAATAAACTGATGAAGCACGGTGATGCTGCATATATTCAGTATACCAAAGCATTATAAAGAGATGCCCTTAATCTTATCGCGGCAGTGGAGAATAAGATAAACAGCTATAGAATAAAATGAAAATAAACACACACTTTAACCTTTATCCAAAATATGTACTGAGTGGGGGAAAAATGAAAATATCACACGTTAAACCCTCCAAAGCAACAAACTTTTTGAATGCGTCTACCATTCCCATGTCCCAACTTCAACCTTTGCTGCAGTTTGTCCAGCTCACCTCCACAAACATTGTTCCTCCCAGCAGGCGTGCCATCAATAAAGGATCTGTTTTCCTTCCACACTCAGTAAACTCTGAATAAAATAAAGGGTTTCACACACAAACATCACAGTTTCCATCTCCATTGAGCACAGGCAAGAATCAAAAATGTGAAGCAAAACGTGATTGTTGTTTGAAATGTGTCAGCTAGATTTTTGCACATCATTTGTACCAAGGTACAGCATCTACACTATACAGTAACAAGATACTATTTGTTGGATTCGAATGAAGAATGGCTGGCTTTTCCAGAAACTAAATGAAGTTCTTAAACCAATATTTCATCTCAAATTTATCAGCGCGAATGAAGCTTACAACTAATGTACAGCTGTTATGGGTGTCTTGGTGGCTTCCCTCGCTAGTTTTTTCATGCACACTTTAAGCACAGCCAGTTTTCAACACATTTACTGTACCATCTTAATCTTCTTCTTTTTCTGGGTTCAACTGGTCCTGTCAGAGGTGTCCACAGCAGACCATCTATGTCCATCTTACATTGTCTTCTGTATCTTCTGCTCTCACACGAACCGCCTGCATGTTCTCCTTAAATAAATCAATAAACCTGCTAGTTGGCGTTCCTCTCCTCCTCATGCCTGTTGGTTCCATCCTCAGCATCCTTTTCCCTATATATCCCACATGCCTAGTCTGTACTTCTGCTCCTCTGAACCATCTCAGTCTTGCCTCTTTCCATTTTTCTACAATCTGCACTGCCCCTTTGATATGTTCATTCATAATCCTGTTCACTTGCATCGCTCCCAGTGAAACCTGCCTTGTCTGCCACCTCAAACTCCACCTCCTGTGAGTTTGTCAGCTTCACATCCAATCAACATAGCTGTCTTACTACCATCTTCATTCTAACAGATACCCATCTTCCGCAAAACACTCCTCCGACTCTACTCCACCCACTCCACCCTGCCTGCAGTCTTCTTCATCTCTCTACCACAATCTCCATTACTTTGGATAGTTGACCCCAAGTATTTTAAGTCACATACCATCACCACCTCTACTCTTTGCAAAGGCATTATTCCACTGGAATCCCTCTCATTTATACACATGTACTCACTCTTACCCTAACTAACATCCCTTTCCCTTCTCTCCAAAGGGTAGCTCCACCTCTCCAGGCTAGTCTAAACTTGCTCTCACTACAAAACATGATCTGCAAACATCATAGGCCATGGAAACTCCAGATCCAATCCTTAATGTAATCCCACCTCCATCTTAAAAGTGTCTGTCATTCCTACTGCACCTCACCACTTACACACTGTCCTTGTACATATCCTGCACCACCCTCACATGACTTCCTCCCACTATGCCATATTCTTACCATTCCTTGATATTTGATTTGACTGATTTCCAAGGATACATTAACTTGGAAATCATTTAGTTCTGCATTTACACCACCCATTGCTACATTTCACCACACCACAGAGCTGCCATGGATCCTGGACAGCAACAACCCAGGTAGACATCTGTTTGATCATCCGTTCAAGTCTAAACTTGCTCTCACTACAGAACACAATCTGCAAACATCATAGGCCATGGAAACTCCAGATCCAATCCTTAATGTAATCCCACCTCCATCTTAAAAGTGTCTGTCATTCCTACTGCACCTCACCACTTACACACTGTCCTTGTACATATCCTGCACCACCCTCGGATGACTTCTTCCCACTATGCCATATTCTTACCATTCCTTGATATTTGATTTGACTGGTTTCCAAGGATACATTAACTTGGAAATCATTCAGTTCTGCATTTACACCACCCATTGCTACATTTCACCACACCACAGAGCTGCCATGGATCCTGGACAGCAACAACCCAGGTAGACATCTGTTTAATCATCCATTCAATCAAAAGCAGCCAATCTATCTGCACCAGGTGAAACATGGGCATTCTCTTGACCTTTTCCAGTTGCTGGAGTCCTCAACACTGAGGCACCTGTGTGCTAGATCATGCCAAGAGAAATGCATGACATGTCCAAATTGATATGCCTCGTAAGCTCCGAAATGACAGTGACCATGTTTGAGATTTTATTATTTTATGTATTTATTTTTCTTGCATTTGTTTTGTGTTTGTGAATGCAGCTCCATTAATGGTTTTAAAATATTGTAATGATCACTGGGCAGGTTGCTAAGACTGTGAATTGTTGTACTTCAATGGATTATGGGATCTCTAGGTTTAAGGTTTTTGTTTAATATTGTTAATGTGGTTCATGTTGGTTTAGCAGGGTTAATAGTGTTATAGATTTGTTGTGTTTTTGTATTTCAAGTAGTGTAGTTAGTTTGGTGAAGAGTTATGTTGTTATTATGTTAGTTCCATTGAGATCGAGACCTCTTTTGCAAAGGAGACCTGGGCAGTTATAAAGTTTCCAATTCACCTAACCTGTATGTCTTTAATTGTGGGAGGAAGCCGGAGCACCCAGAGGAAACCCACACAAACACGGAGAGAACATGCAAACTCCACACAGTAAGGCCACAGGTGGGAATTGAACGCATTACCTTCTTGCTGTGGGGCAACAGTGCTAACCAATAAGCCACTGTGCTAGCAAACGGTGATGGTGGCTGACTCACCTTGGTGCCACATTTTTAATACATAAGTGCTATGTGGTCATTTCATTTCTCTCAATGGCAAGAAGACATTTTACAGTAAGCTACAAACAAATATTAAAGAATTTAGCACACTACCTGACAGCATGTGACATTTTAATAATTAGACTAAGCGTTGCCTCATAGCAGCACCAAGGTTCTCTGTGCTTATATAAAAGTGCATTTGATCTTTCAAGCACAAGCTAAAGATTCCCTCTTTCGGTAGCTCTAGCTCAAACTAACAGCGTTATCTCACAGACAGCCCTGACCATTTGCTACAGATATGTCAGATAGCGTGGACAACACAACGGCACAGAGGCTGGTGCTCCTGAACCTCTCCACTGAACACCGTAAGTCCTTTAGTCATGCCTGCAAACACAGAGCCAATCTCACAGAGATAATCAGCAAAGAGACCTTGAATAAACACAGGCAGGTCTCAAAGTCTGGGATGTATCACTCCAGGGCACACATATCTTATGTCTTTATCTCCAGCAGTACTCTGGTTGATTTGACAACAGGTCAGCATGAAGTGAGCTCAAATAAGACTGCCTTAGTGGCCCCTCAAAGCGGACAGAATCAAACCATAATTGGTTTGTATGGGGAGGCTGTAAGTAGGACATTCTGGTGTTCAGGTGAATATTGGATTAGCACCAAACGTTCTGCATCTATGTTGAATCTACCTGCTTTCAAAAAAGACTGATTTGAATGCAGACGGGAATTTGTCACAGTCTGACAGACTGGGAATTTTAAGTTGTTTGCTTCAAGTTTATTGACTCCAATAATGTGTACAAATAGTATTTCAAAAGCATAGTGGAAATTGCAACTGCCAGAGATGTCTCCTGTTGATGACAATGTTGATGACAAATGAACAAAATTAGCTGAATTATATCTGTGTATTCATTTGGCTCTCTGTGTACTTAGGGTGGTATCTCACTGGGTTATGACAAATTGTGAACGGGGTTCGTGAGGGAGATCCTGAGATTTTGTGAAACATTCGCAGGGGTTTTAAATGAATCACTTTGCTTGAATTGTGAACATGACCAAAATAATTCCACAACACATTTTCTTTCTAAGCAGTCAGAGTCATAAATTTTATTTTATTACGCGATGGCCATCGGGTATTGTGAAGACCTGGCGTCGTCCGTCTGTCTGTTTGTCCATCCGTCTGTTTGTTTGTCTGTCTGTCTATCTGTCTGTGTTCAGCATAAGTCCAGTTCTATTACTGCCACAGTCTTCAAATTCACAGGGAACATTCTTGGGACACGGACCTTGGACAAGTTCAAAGATGGCTAACCTTGACATATTTTAAGAGGTTAAAAAGTCACATTCTGTTTGAATGACAGCCAATCAGAGTAGAGCTGGACTGTGACATCAGTGGATGGTCTCTTCAAAACCAACTTTTCTTTGTGTTTCTATACATGTCTCTCATATATTATGTAAAAGCTAGTAAGAAATAAACACTTCTAAAACCGGAAACGCTGTTTTTGGAACCTAATAACACTTCCGAACTTATTTTGGAAACCATTCGGAAAATTCACATGGCTTTCGGTGAAAATTTTATGGGCTTCACAGAGATTACGGAGTGTTACTACCGCTTTAAGGACGGCCCACAATGGCGCACGGCGCGCCGCACTCCGAGCCGCGATCGACAGGCAGAAACCACCATTTCATTTCTAAACGGATCGCTGTATGGCTCCGGGACCATCATGTGCAATTTCTCTGGTTATCACAAGAGCTGGACATCAGCCATTTTCCGGCAGATTTCACTTTTAACAAGAGATTTTGTCATGGAAAGCCGCGCGGAGGCTTTGTGCATCACGACGGATTCGCTGATGGAGCGAGACAAAGAACACCTCCGTTTTTGAGTGCCCAGCTCTCCACAATTTCTCTTATACTCACTCGACTGGTAAGCCACTGAAAGCCGAGATAGGCATGTCCCAACTTGTCCTCTGACACACCAAAATGGAGGTGTTCTTTGTCTTGCTCCACCAGCGAATCCATCGTGACGCGCGGCTTTCCATGACAAAATCTCTTGTTAAAAGTGAAATCTGCCAGAAAATGGCTGATGTCCAGCTCTTGTGATAACCAGAGAAATTGCACATGATGGTCCCTGATCGACACAGCCATCCGTTTAGAAATGAAATGGTCGTTTCTGCCTATCGATCGCAGCTCAGAGCACGGTGCGCCGTGCGCCATTGTGGGCCGTCCTTAAAGCGGTAGTAACACTCCGTAATCTCTGTGAAGCCCATAAAATTTTCACCGAAACCCGTGTGAATTTTCCGAATGGTTTCCAGCTGTCTGTCTCTAACAGTTTCTGAAAAACTTCTGATGGAACAAAGCCCAAATCATTCCGCCATTTCCTCGCAATGAAAAAACGACGAGAGGGGTGGACCAGTGCTCACTCAAAGCCTGCCCACAGGTGAATGACGCAACCGACAGGTGTGAAAAAACTCACGCATGCACACGAAGGTTCAAGCTTGGCTGACGTAAAAACATATGAATCAAATCCATATATTTTTTGCATAAAATAAAAAGGTCGGATACTTTTCTCACAGACCTCGTATATCCTCTTTATCATATATGTGTAAAAGATAGCAAGAAATAAACACTTCTAAAACTGAAAATGCTCTTTTTGTAATCTGATAACACATGTTGTGGCATTAGCGTGCACGCTAACCTCCGCTAACTCAAAGCTAACTTCCTATGGAGTTATATTTGTCTAATTAATACCAGCAAATGCACAGAGGGTGATCTACAAATATTCATTGATTTGGATAACTTCTGCTTTTGTTAAAAGTTCATGTACACGCACATACAAAGCCTCCTGCACAGTCCCGGCGCCAGAAAAAAAATATTAAGGGGGCGATGAGTTTATCACAGGGGGCGGGGTCGCTCCCCCCCCCCCCAAAAAAAAAAACTGCGCACCGGAGGAGACGTGCCTCTGAGCATGCATAAAGAATAGGGTGTGTATGGAAATCCATCCATGACACAATGACACCACTTTCAGTCGCGTTTCACCAAAAAACGCCGTAAAAAACGCCGTTTTATCAGTTATTACGGCGCTTTTTACGCCGTAATTAAAGACGCCGCCGTTAAATGCGCCGTAATTTGTCAATCAATACGCCGTTTTTTACGCCGCAATGGAGCCCTTAAAAAACGCTGTAAAAAACTCCGTTCAGATGCACACAACGCGCGTAAAATACGCCCGTCTGTGCACTTCACAACACGCGTATTTTACGGCGTTTGTACAGTATGATAATTATCTCCAGCCCCCTTTTTTCTCAGCCACTGAACTTGAAGTGTTTGTGTCCAATCGCTGATCAAGACAAGCAGACAGAATCAGTCCAGCACAGATCTCTTTGTGGCAAAGTTTGCTCCAACTTGCCTCTTGTGTAGTTTAACATCGGCCAATATTCGGGGGGTTAGGCCGGAAAATAGCTCATAAATTCACTTCCTCTTTTACATATCGTTTCGTTTTATTTATTTATTTATTTTAAATAAATACGTTTCTGTCTTTCTTGAGTTTAGGTATTTTACATCCCTACTGTTTAATTATATCTGCAGTGTAGCAGTAAAGTGCTTGTCTTTCAGTTAGAACCTTGTGGGTTCAAATCCTGTGAGTAACTTTTAGTTTATATATATATATATATATATATATATATATATATATATATATATATATATATAATTTAACTAAAATACTCCCATTAAGATTAAGAACATCTTTTCCAAGAACATCCTGGCCAAGATAAACAGCAGCAAATACAAAGCACAGTTACACGCTTACACAGACACAAACAAAAGGCAAATAAAAAGTTCATAAAAATTTAAATTACAAGCATACTATAAAAGCAAGTGCATATTATGGAGCTGGACTCAAGTGCTCTCAATTTGGATTTAAAAGTGCTTAGTGAAATTAATACTGGATCTTCTGGTGGCCAGAGCAGGCCACCCCTGAGAGTATAACTGACAGTGGGGTGTCAACACTTTGTAGGAATAATTTTACAATTATTATGAAAATTATGAAAATCCCTTGGAGATAGGGTGAGGAGCTCAGTCACTCGGGAGGAGCTTGGAGTCGAGCCGCTGCTCCTCCACGTCGAAAGTAGTCAGTTGAGGTGGCTTTTTCCGGATGCCCCCTGGACACCTCGCTGGAGAGGTGTTCCGGGCACGTCCCATTGGGAGGAGGCCCAGGACACACTGGAGGGACTACATCTCTCGGCTGGCTTGGGAACGCCTTGGGGTTCCCCCGGAGGAGCTGGGGGAGGTGTGTGTGGATCAGGAGGTCTGGGCGGCTTTGCTTGAGCTGCTGACCCCGCGACCTGACTCCGGATAAAGCAGAAGAAAATGGATGGATGGATGGATGGATAATTACTTACAATGAGTCTAATTTGCATTATCTATTAAATGAATATGTTAAAATATAGGTACTGACAAACTTGTGCATTTATTTTGGCATTTAATTAATTAAATATTTTACTGGCAATTTTAATTTGAGTCACCCTGTGATCTTATATCATTTGAAGATGATTCCTGAAGATCAGCGACACACACAAGATGCCTGCATTACAGTAGATAAGCAAAATGATTGTGCATTTTGTGACTAAAACATGAAATTCGGCACACGTATTCTAAATTAAGTAATGTTCATTTTCAGATGTGGAGGTGTCCGGAGTTGACCTCTAATGACCTACAGGGGTCAATGAAGAATTACACAGGGATCGAAATTCTAAAATGTTTCTATCATATTGAAAAAGTTTATCATATTATTTGTCTGACCATAAAGATTCCAAAAATGTATAGTTTGGAATATCTGTCATTGAATGTTATGGAGTTATGGTGGTAAAAACAGCAGAAGCAATGACAAGGGTCAATTACAGTTTGTACAGGGGTCAAAAGTTAAAGTTGCACCAATTGTAGAAGGTGATTCAAATTATTGGTTGAGCTAATAGGAATAATAAATGGAATAGATTTGTTTGCGTTGAATGTTTAGTCTCAACAAGGTTGATGTCCATTGGATGTGACATATGTAACCTCGTAACATAACTAAGCATGATACATGGTCCAAACTATTCCTTTTTAAAACCCTGTTAACTCAATAATTTGCATCACTTTTTACCAAAACTGGAGCAACTTTATCTTCTGACCCCTGTACAAACTGAAATTGACATTTGTCATTGTTTCTGCTGTTTTATAAATCGATAACATTCAGTCATAGATAGTCCAAATTATACCTTTTTGGAATCTTTGTAATCAGACAAATAATATGATATAACTTTCAATATGATCGGAACAATTTTCAATTTTGACCCCTGTGTAAGTCTTCATTGAGGTCAGCTCCAGGACACCTCCACATCTGAAAATGAACATTACTTAATTTAGAATACGTGTGCCGAATTTCATGTTTCAGTGACAAGGTGAACATTTGCTATGGAAATTTTAGCTAAGCTGCACCACTACTGGGAGAGATGATTGTGAAGGATCTCCAGTCTCAGTCCATAGTGAAAGATCAAGGTTTCCAAGGATTTGTTAGAGCGCTTGACCCAATATATAAACTCCCAGGAAGAAAGAAAACTGACAGAGATCCATGTTGTAAAGATGTTTGTTGAATGCAAAGGTAAAGGGCATCTTTGCAAAATGCTTGTTGTACTTGTGTCTACAACTGGTTCAAAATGCTCCTGCCAGACGTTTTTGAATGAATGAATGAATTAATGAATGACTTTTATTCAGCATGCACAGATAAAATCTCTCATTTACAAAACAAGTCAAGAGAAAACAAAAATTAAAAACATATAGAACAAAACTCAAACAATTTACCAATTTAGTGCAGCTGAAAGGGTGTGGACAGAAGCAAAAGCTTATAAACGCCCACCCCGTACATCAATTTCTGTGTACAAACAAAAATAAACATAAAAAACAATTACCAGTCAGCAATGTAACACAGTGAAACATACAAAGTAATACAACAGACAAACAAAAAATAGCCACAGTCAATTTACTTAATTACAAACTATAACAAGTTAATGTATTATTTTTATACAGTCTTTTAAAACAAGCCAATGTACTGGATACCTTAATACAATCCAAACAGTCATTCCACACTCTAACACCCTTTACAGAAATGCAATGACCTTTAGCTGTAGTTCTAGCACTAGTTTAGAAACTAGTGCTGTTTGTTTTTGTACGTTTCTCTTAAGATTCTTGAGCCGTTTACCGGAGGGGGAGGTGTCTGTCCTCTGTGAGTTTGACAGGTGGACCAGCCAAACTGTACACCTGACACTGTCCCTGGAGCAGGACACACCCAGCGGGGCCAGGCACTTGACACCAGAAGCGACAGCTGCTTGTATCTCCTTCCCACCGCACTGGCTGTAGTGAGCCCCAGCAAAAAATAAAAATAAAAAATCATTTTTGTGATAATTGGGTTTGAGATCAAGATTTCCTGCAGTAATTGCTTAAACTGAAAAAAATATATATCATGAATGATATTCACATTTTGTAAGGCCTACATTCACATTTTGGGAGATAATTTTTCAGCATTCACATTTTGCAATTAACTGTTTGCAGATAGTTCACAATTTGAAGCTGATTCACGTTTTGGGGATTAAGATAGTACAAAAAAAACCTGTCAGCATTAGGGGGACAGGTACCTTCCCAAAAGATGAACAAGACAGACTACCACGAGGAATGACCACCATGAAGCGAGACTGACTGGCAAGGCCATTCACTATTTTCATGCCAAATTTGGAGACAAACTTTGAAAAATTACAACCAGGAAATTTGTTTTGTTTATTTTAGTGGTTGACATTCCTTTGACCTTGAGCTTTTTCCTTTTGTTTGCTGAAAGGTATAGGAAAGCTATATGTGACATTGCAAGAGTCTGCATTGATGACTTTCATGGTTTTTCCACACCCTTAAAATGATTTTTAACTTTTCAGGTTTTATCATGATGATGCCATAACTTTCAAAGTTTTTGTGTAGGCTCTCAGATGTCCAGGTGGTTTCCATAGTAGAGAAGCTTGAATCTTCGAGTGGACTGTCTGACTCTTGTAGAGACAAGAGTCAGACAGAAGTTAGACTTCCAGAGCAAGAATTTTAGCTGAGGAAGCTTCTGCGATTTGAAGCGAAACGTCCTCGCGTCAAGCAACCCAGTCCAGTCGAAGATTCAAGCTTCTCTACTATAACTTTCAAAGATTGCTATTTTCTGGATCCTCTCATCAAGCCCTTTTGATTTTGTGTATTACATGACATGTTTCACTGTAATCTGAAATTTGACCGGGTTTACATCACCTTTGACTTTAAGTAAACCCTGATGGTCCAGGTTGATCACTCATCCCAAGTAATGGCTTATGGACAAGGCCATTCACTGTTTTCATGCCAAATTTGGAGGCACACTTAGAAAAATGTTGACCAGGAAAGTTGTCTGGTTGAATTTAGAGTTTGACCATGACCTTTGACCTTGAGTTTCGTCCTGTTATGTGCTGAAAGGTATCTTGCTCGGACTGCTATATGTGAAGTTGTAAGAGTCTGCGATGTAAACTGTGCTGTACAGTGAGTTACAGGTGAAAAATGCAGTCATTACAAACATACTGAGTAACATATCTTACTTCGTTTTGACAAGAGAATCTTGGCTGTTGATAATCACTGTTGATAAGACAGTCACTGGATGTTGTATAAAGTTGTTGAAAGGTACATAAAATGTTAAAATAGCATTTGTTAGCTAATGCAAGGTGTAATTTCTTTAATAAAATTTAGATTTTTTTTTTTTTTTTTTTTTTTGTCAATATGTCAGTCTCTGTGAACAACATCCAACAGGATAGATCCAGTAGTACTGGTTAGTTGAGTGGCACCATGTACAGTCCAAGAATTTCATATCTTAATTGCAGGTAGGTGAGAGCAAAAACTGACAGTACACACAGGTTTCTGCAGTCTTGTTTACTGACATGGTTGCAATGTATTCCAATATTTATAGTATTTATTGCATCCCTACTGTTTAGTATGTGTGCTCAAAAGGTACCTTGGTGGCAGAATTTGACATTTTTTTTTTGGGGGGGGGGGGGGCATTTTCAGGGAATGAATAATGCAAAAACTTTTATTTCACTACGAGCTGAGTTACCCGTTGTATGCATGGGTAATGGAGAGGAATTGTAGCCATGCAATACAAAATCAGTTGCCAGCTTCAAAAAGTAAGGATCTATGATGTACGAGTAGAGCTTTAAATCAAATCAAATAAATTTTATTTATATAGCGCCAAATCACAACAAACAGTTGCCCCAAGGCGCCTTATATTGGAAGGCAAGGCCATACAATAATTACGGAAAAACCCCAACGGTCAAAACGACCCCCTGTGAGCAAACACTTGGCAACAGTGGGAAGGAAAAACTCCCTTCTAACAGGAAGAAACCTCCAGCAGAACCAGGCTCAGGGAGGGGCAGTCTTCTGCTGGGACTGGTTGGGGCTGAGGGAGAGAACCAGGAAAAAGACATGCTGTGGAGGGGAGCAGAGATCGATCACTAATGATTAAATGCAGAGTGGTGCATACAGAGCAAAAAGAGAAAGAAACACTCAGTGCATCGTGGGAACCCCCCAGCAGTCTAAGTCTATAGCAGCATAACTAAGGGATGGTTCAGGGTCACCTGATCCAGCCCTAACTATAAGCTTTAGCAAAAAGGAAAGTTTTAAGCCTAATCTTAAAAGTAGAGAGGGTGTCTGTCTCCCTGATCTGAATTGGGAGCTGGTTCCACAGGAGAGGAGCCTGAATGCTGAAGGCTCTGCCTCCCATTCTACTCTTACAAACCCTAGGAACTACAAGTAAGCCTGCAGTCTGAGAGCAAAGCGCTCGATTGGGGTGATATGGTACTATGAGGTCCCTAAGATAAGATGGGACCTGATTATTCAAAACCTTATAAGTAAGAAGAAGAATTTTAAATTCTATTCTAGAATTAACAGGAAGCCAATGAAGAGAGGCCAATATGGGTGAGATATGCTGTCTCCTTCTAGTCCCTGTCAGCACTCTAGCTGCAGCATTTTGAATTAACTGAAGGCTTTTCAGGGAACGTTTAGGACAACCTGATAATAATGAATTACAATAGTCCAGCCTAGAGGAAATAAATGCATGAATTAGTTTTTCAGCATTACTCTGAGACAAGACCTTTCTAATTTTAGAGATATTGCGCAAATGCAAAAAAGCAGTCCTACATATTTGTTTAATATGCACATTGAATGACATATCCTGATCAAAAATGACTCCAAGATTTCTCACAGTATTACTAGAGGTCAGGGTAATGCCATCCAGAGTAAGGATCTGGTTAGACACCATGTTTCTAAGATTTGTGGGGCCAAGTACAATAACTTCAGTTTTATCTGAGTTTAAAAGCAGGAAATTGGAGGTCATCCATGTCTTTATGTCTGTAAGACAATCCTGCAGTGTAGCTAATTGGTGTGTGTCCTCTGGCTTCATGGATAGATAAAGCTGGGTATCATCTGAGTAACAATGAAAATTTAAGCAATGCTGTCTAATAATACTGCCTAAGGGAAACATGTATAAAGTGAATAAAATTGGTCCTAGCACAGAACCTTGTGGAACTCCATAATTAACCTTAGTCTGTGAAGAAGATTCCCCATTTACATGAACAAATTGTAATCTATTAGATAAATATTATTCAAACCACCGCAGCGCAGTGCCTTTAATACTATTGCATGCTCTAATCTCTGTAATAAAATTTTATGGTCAACAGTATCAAAAGCATCACTGAGGTCTAACAGAACAAGCACAGAGATGAGTCCACTGTCGGAGGCCATAAGAAGATCATTTGTAACCTTCACTAATGCTGTTTCTGTACTATGATGAATTCTAAAACCTGACTGAAACTCTTCAAATAGACCATTCCTCTGCAGATGATCAGTTAGCTGTTTTACAACTACCCTTTCAAGAATTTTTGAGAGAAAAGGAAGGTTGGAGATTGGCCTATTATCAGCTAAGATAGCTGGGTCAAGTGATGGCTTTTTAAGTAATGGTTTAATTACTGCCACCTTAAAAGCCTGTGGTACATAGCCAAATAATAAAGATAGATTGATCATATTTAAGATCGAAGCATTAATTAATGGTAGGACTTCCTTGAGCAGCCTGGTAGGAATGGGGTCTAATAGACATGTTGATGGTTTGGAGGAAGCAACTAATGAAAATAACTCAGACAGAACAATCGGAGAGAAAGAGTCTAACCAAATACCGGCATCACTGAAAGCAGCCAAAGATAATGATACGTCTTTGGGATGGTTATGAGTAATTTTTTCTCTAATAGTTAAAATTTTATTAGCAAAGAAAGTCATGAAGTCATTACTAGTTAAAGTTAAAGGAATACTCGGCTCAATAGAGCTCTGACTCTTTGTCAGCCTGGCTACAGTGCTGAAAAGAAACCTGGGGTTGTTCTTATTTTCTTCAATTAGTGATGAGTAGTAAGATGTCCTAGCTTTACGGAGGGCTTTTTTATAGAGCAACAGACTCTTTTTCCAGGCTAAGTGAAGATCTTCTAAATTAGTGAGATGCCATTTCCTCTCCAATTTACGGGTTATCTGCTTTAAGCTGCGAGTTTGTGAGTTATACCACGGAGTCAGGCACTTCTGATTTAAAGCTCTCTTTTTCAGAGGAGCTACAGCATCCAAAGTTGTCTTCAATGAGGATGTAAAACTATTGACGAGATACTCTATCTCACTTACAGAGTTTAGGTAGCTACTCTGCACTGTGTTGGTATATGGCATTAGAGAACATAAAGAAGGAATCATATCCTTAAACCTAGTTACAGCGCTTTCTGAAATACTTCTAGTCTAATGAAACTTATTCCCCACTGCTGGGTAGTCCATCAGAGTAAATGTAAATGTTATTAAGAAATGATCAGACAGAAGGGAGTTTTCAGGGAATACTGTTAAGTCTTCAATTTCCATACCATAAGTCAGAACAAGATCTAAGATATGATTAAAGTGGTGGGTGGACTCATTTACATTTTGAGCAAAGCTAATTGAGTCTAATAATAGATTAAATGCAGTGTTGAGGCTGTCATTCTCAGCATCTGTGTGGATGTTAAAATCGCCCACTATAATTATCTTATCTGAGCTAAGCACTAAGTCAGACAAAAGGTCTGAAAATTCACAGAGAAACTCACAGTAACGACCAGGTGAACGATAGATAACAACAAATAAAACTGGTTTTTGGGACTTCCAATTTGGATGGACAAGACTAAGAGTCAAGCTTTCAAATGAATTAAAGCTCTGTCTGGGTTTTTGATTAATTAATAAGCTGGAATGGAAGATTGCTGCTAATCCTCCGCCTCGGCCCGTGCTACGAGTATTCTGGCAGTTAGTGTGACTCGGGGGTGTTGACTCATTTAAACTAACATATTCATCCTGCTGTAACCAGGTTTCTGTAAGGCAGAATAAATCAATATGTTGATCAATTATTATATCATTTACTAACAGGGACTTAGAAGAGAGAGACCTAATGTTTAATAGACCACATTTAACTGTTTTAGTCTGTGGTGCAGTTGAAGGTGCTATATTATTTTTTCTTTTTGAATTTTTATGCTTAAATAGATTTTTGCTGGTTATTGGTGGTCTGGGAGCAGGCACCGTCTCTACGGGGATGGGGTAATGAGGGGATGGCAGGGGGAGAGAAGCTGCAGAGAGGTGTGTAAGACTACAACTCTGCTTCCTGGTCCCAACCCTGGATAATCACGGTTTGGAGGATTTAAGAAAATTGGCCAGATTTCTAGAAATGAGAGCTGCTCCATCCAAAGTGGGATGGATGCCGTCTCTCCTAACAAGACCAGGTTTTCCCCAGAAGCTTTGCCAATTATCTATGAAGCCCACCTCATTTTTTGGACACCACTCAGACAGCCAGCAATTCAAGGAGAACATGTGGCTAAACATGTCACTCCCGGTCCGATTGGGGAAGGACCCAGAGAAAACTACAGAGTCCGACATTGTTTTTGCAAAGTTACACACCGATTCAATGTTAATTTTAGTGACCTCCGATTGGCGTAACCGGGTGTCATTACTGCCGACGTGAATTACAGTCTTACCAAATTTACGCTTAGCCTTAGCCAGCAGTTTCAAATTTCCTTCAATGCCGCCTGCTCTGGCCCCCGGAAGACAATTGACTATGGTTGTTGGTGTCGCTAACTTCACATTTCTCAAAACAGAGTCGCCAATAACCAGAGTTTGATCCTCGGTGGGTGTGTCGCCGAGTGGGAAAAACGGTTAGAAATGTGAACGGGTTGGCGGTGTACACGGGGCTTCTGTTTAGGGCTACGCTTCCTCCTCACAGTCACCCAGTCAGCCTGTTTTCCTGGCTGCTCGGGATCTGCTGGAAGGGAACTAACAGTGGCTAAGCTACCTTGGTCCGCACCGACTACAGGGGCCTGGCTAGCTGTAGAATTTTCCACTGTGCGGAGCCGAGTCTCCAATTCGCCCAGCCTGGCCTCCAAAGCTACGAATAAGCTACACTTATTACAAGTACCATTACTGCTAAAGGAGGCCGAGGAATAACTAAACATTTCACACCCAGAGCAGAAAAGTGCAGGAGAGACAGGAGAAGCCGCCATGCTAAATCGGCTAAGAGCTAGTAGCTGCGCTAAGCTAGCGGATTCCTAAAAACACACAAAGTGAATAATGTGTAAATAATTTAGAGGTGATTCAGCAGAGGGAGTGCTTTAGTTAAGGCACGTGAAGATTACACTGTGAAACAAATCGTTATCTAGTTAACTAGATCAATCTAACTGCGCAGATTAAACAGCTAACAGATACAGCAAAACACTGCTGTGCTCCGGAACAGGAGAAGACACTTTAAGACACTTTATGAACTTCCTGAACCAAGAAAGGTACAATTTTGAAAGGTTGACCAGCGGACATTAGGAGGCCTTGCCAGATTTCACAGCAACAGATCCCACAGAGTCAAACAAAGAGCCAGACGATATAAAATGTTTGTTAAAACGATTCAACATCTACATCCTATCATAGACAGGAACAGTATCCTTTAAAACATAAATAGTAGAACCTGAGAGCTTTTTACTCACCGAGAGAGATTTAATAACATTTCAAAATTTCCATCATAGTACCAATTTGTAGTGAAGCCTCTTGCATGTCTTTTTAACCTCACAGCAGAAAAGAATGAAATTCCTTGGTTTCAAATATTTATATCAAACCTTACATGAATACTTTTAAAATTTTGAAGAAGAGCCTACAAAAGAGAGAGAAAAAAAACTTGGGTTTCTGCAACTCTAGATACCAAAATTGTAAAATTATTCCTACAAAGTGTTGACATCCCACTGTCAGTTATACTCTCAGGGGTGGCCTGCTCTGGCCACCAGAAGATCCAGCATTAATTTCACTAAGCGCTTTTAAATCCAAATTGAGAGCACTTGAGTCCAGCTCCATAATATGCACTTGCTTTTATAGTATGCTTGTAATTAAAATTTTTATGATCTTTTCATTTGCCTTTTGTTTGTGTCTGTGTAAGCGTGTAACTGTGCTTTGTATTTGCTGCTGTTTATCTTGGCCAGGACGTTCTTGGAAAAGATGTTCTTAATCTTAATGGGAGTATTTTAGTTAAATTATATATATATATATATATATATTAAAAAAAACTAAAAGTTACTCACAGGATTTGAACCCACAAGGTTCTAACTGAAAGACAAGCACTTTACTGCTACACTACAGATATAATTAAACAGTAGGGATGTAAAATACCTAAACTCAAGAAAGACAGAAACGTATTTATTTAAAATAAATAAATAAATAAAACGAAACGATATGTAAAAGAGGAAGTAAATTTATGAGCTATTTTCCGGCCTAACCCCCCGAATATTGGCCGATGTTAAACTACACAAGAGGTAAGTTGGAGCAAACTTTGCCACAAAGAAATCTGTGCTGGACTGATTCTGTCTGCTTGTCTTGATCAGCGATTGGACACAAACACTTCAAGTTCAGTGGCTGAGAAAAAAGGGGGCTGGAGATAATTATCATACTGTACAAACGCCGTAAAATACGCGCGTCGTGAAGTGCACAGACGGGCGTATTTTGCGCGCGTTGTGTGCATCTGAACGGAGTTTTTTACTGCGTTTTTTAAGGGCTCCATTGCGGCGTAAAAAACGGCGTATTGATTGACAAATTACGGTGCATTTAACGGCGTCGTCTTTAATTACAGCGTAAAAAGCACCGTAATAACTGATCAAACGGCGTTTTTTACGGCGTTTTTTGGTGAAACGCGACTGAAAGTGGCGTCATTGTGGCATGGATGGATTTCCATAGGTGCGCTCCTGGAAAGCTCGTGTATTTAGGCTACACCGTTGTAAGAGACTGACTGAGTAAGAGTAAAGAGTGATGACAGTATTTTTTAATTATTATTTGAACGTATAGACCCTCAGTCAAGTGATCTCCTGCATACCACACAGAGCCGGTGTTCTGTCGAGATGAAGTGCGCCAACTTTCGACACTCTGAGCTGTGACGTACCTTCGTGTTGTCCAATAGGAACGACGCGTCGGGCCAAAACACGGAAGACTCATGGCAGAAACCACTGATCTGTACAAAATGGATTGGACCAATCCGATTGGTGCAGAAACCACTGATATGTACAAAATATTAACGTGTGACAGGACTGCTCATTTAGAGAGCAGTTTTCTGAAGAAAAATCATTGGAAATGTTTTTTTGTTGTTGTTTGTACCTCAAAATTTCTGATTACTGTAAAAAAAAAGTTTAGAACACTTGTAATTAAATTAGGTAAATAAATCAATAAATGATTCTTTAGAAACCTTTCATCTGTAAATTAAAACCACCTGTTTTTTCATATAGATAATTTCTTGTTTAACATAAGGAACCTCAGACATTTATTTTTTAGACAAATAAAATAACATGGAAACTTGTATATTTTTTAAGTCCGTAAGATTATATCTCATTTCAACCATAAAACAAACACTAAATAAATACAAATGTTTATTATAAATGCAAAGGAAATAATTTAACAATGACTGCAGTGTGATTGTAAAGTAGGATTTCTGTGACATAAACCTCATGATGAATTTTTTTATAGTCATTTAAACTTGTAATTTCGTCAAAATATGTAATTGCCTTTAATGTTATCAGGACAGAGTAATTTTTAAAATAAGAATTTGAGCACAATAAGTGGAGAGCTTCTACTTGTGCAAATGTCTTTTGACTTTGATTCGTGGACATTTTTAATGATCCGTTCATTTATTGTTAAAATATAAAATGAAACCGCTTTTTTAAAAATAATAAAATAGTTTCTGTTCAAAGAGCCTTTTATTTAGAAGCAGGTGTTCTGCTGGATTCTCGGGACCAGATGAAGGTCTCTTCTGCAGCTTTGAACTCTGGTGGTGTTGCTGAAAAGCAGAGATGTTTTCTTTCAACTGGACTTCGCGGTGTTCAGCTCATCAATGGAAGTTTGGTTGTCTGCACAGTAAATGTTCCTGACTGGGACAAACAAAAATATTTCTTTAAATATAAAGAAACACTAAACAGTTTATACATTAAAAAAGGTGGGGGGGGAACAGCAAAAAATGATGGAAAAAACACCAGAAAAAATAAATTATTTAAAGTTGAGCTTCTGTGGTGTCTGAAAAAAGATGTAGCTTTATTTGGTAAAAATAAAAATTACAAATACAAATTAAAGTGTTCACTCAGATCAACTGTGCTAAAAGGCTAAGCTAACATTAGCCGATCATTAACCTTCACAGTTCAGTAAACGTCACATTTTATTTTACATTATTCTCACCTCAGTAAAGCTGCAGAACTAAACTCCGTTGGGCAAACTGGGACTTCGCATATATCCAGAAGTGGGAGATTTCGGACTGAGGGGGTTTGCTCCATCACCCCGGCGGCCTGGATCGCTCTGCCCAGTGATGATGCCTGAAGGCCGGCTTCTCCGTGCGGGTCGGCCCGCTGTCGCGGTTCAATCGATATCCCACCAAGTCGTCGGTCCTCCCTCGGTCAGCGTCACTCCGAAAAGTAGCTGAAAAAAGCTTCTCCCAGCAGGGTGATGGGAGAATCGTTCTACTGCTGTTTTTTAAAGGTTTTTTTGTGGTTCAGGCGACCGAAGTTCAAGATGGCGATTGCTGAACTTTTTTCAGATTGTGGAAACAGCCAGAGTGTGATGTAGCAATCTCTGCCCCCTTGCCGCTTCCAAAGCGACGCGTCTGACGTCACGACGCGTTGGAAACGCACCGCCCTCTGCCGCACTGACAAGCGCAACCCTCAACCTATCAATCCCTAGAACACAGACACACGTCATATCCGTTTGTTTTAAAATTAATTACTTTAGTTAATTAATTTGGTTTATTTGTTAAATATGTGATATTATTGAATAACTAATATTTTGCTATATTTTCCAGTATTTCTTTTTTATTTTTTTGATAACTCTAACATCCAAGGGGGCGAGGTTGATGACGTGAGGGGGCGTCGCCCCCAAACGCCCCCTCGTGGCGCCGGCTATGCTCCTGCAGATGCTGTTAAAACGTAAATATTATTTTTGATTGATTAATAGAGGGGCTTTACTGAACATGTACAAATTGTATGTAAGACAACAGGATCTTAATAATTAATTAAGTGGTAAATTACTGCATTTATATAGCGCTTTTTCACCTGCATCAGACACTCAAAGCGCTTTACATGTCAATCCCTCACATTCACCCCCGTGTCAGGCTGCTGTCATGCAAGGCCCCCACAACACACTGGAACAACTAGGGGATTAAGGACCTTGCCCAAGGGCCCTCAGTGACTTTCCAGTCAGGCTGGGATTTGAACCAAGGATCCTCTGGTCTCAAGCCCAACGCTTTAACCACTAGACCATCACAAGTCTGACGTGTGGTTTGAAAATATCAGCCCAGCTTCAGTTTCAATACGGAACACTACTGGCCAGTAGATGGTAGTAGAGACCTTGAAAACTTGCAAACACAAAATTCTAGATAATCTGTGTTGCTACTTGCTACGTGTAAGATGCATGGAATTTAATAAAAGCAAACAAACACAATAACAACGTCTATAAACCCAGAGAATATATTCACGTGAGTTTTAGGCACTAGAGTTTAATGCTGTTGTCCTGATCAGAGTGTCTGAAATGCATTTCTCCTGTCGTGAACGTACTGAGATTACCGTACTGAGATTACCCTATTCCATAATGCACCAGGACACAGCATGCCCCACACTAAAACCTTAAAAATTAGCAGATTACTTTAAAACTAAAGTATATATTTGATATTTTCACTTTATAAAACTTCAGAAGTGACGTTAATTTAAATAACTTGTCTGAAATAAGGTTGGTTAAAATTTGAACCATAAGTTAAAAATGTATGCCTCTGGATGACTTGGGTGATATTGGCCGTATATCAGTTTGGTGACGAGCTCTCTTTTACCTGCAGAGGATAGAGTGGTTTCTCGTAGAAACAGCTGTCCTCTGTTTGCAGAGGGTAGAACTACACATCTGTTCACTTTTGTTTACCATGTTAACGGTCTAAAAGTTATCAGACAAAAAATTTCTCGGAAGATAATTAGTCCGATAAATGTTTTCAAAGTTATCTGAAACGATAATCTGATAATGAAAACTTTATCCTTGATAATTATCGGTTATCGGATTATCGGAACTGTGTCCACCAATGTCAGTGACACATATTGACTGCTAGACCCATCCTGTACAGTAGTTGGTGCTGTGTACCACAAAAAGTTCTAATCCACCTTAGTAGAAGAAGAAAAATGTTTGACAGATTTGAAACTGAACATGTTGTCTGAACCACAGACTCCAAATGACACCAAAGTTATATTGTCGAGTAAATGACCATATTTTATGCCAGAAATGAGGTCCAGGTTGTTAAAAGTGGCATTCTCTCCTTTAATTTGCCTTATATATATATATATATATATATATATATATATATATATATATATATATATATATATATATATATATATATATATATGTGTGTGTGTGTGTGTTTCTCCAGTGATTTTAAACGAGCAGGCAGCTGTTGATTCATGAGATATAACGTGATGATGCTCAGGCTGAAAGAAATACAGGTAATTTGCTCCTGCTCTGTTCTGTATAAAACCTGTGTAACCTCTTAATTTTACTTTCTGAAGAACTTATTTTTAAACAATCTCTTAATTTTGCCGTCTGACACCAGTGACACAACTTTAGATAAATAAATCTAAAGTGATCTTTCTTAAACTGAAACTGAAAGCAAATCTCTACAACTTGACATAAAATCATTAAATATATAAAATCCAGCTTCCTGATGAAGTGGTGTAGAGGAGGATTTTCTTAAAAAGAAGACCTGAAAGTTCAGCTACAATTTGACAGAAAGTACTGTACATTTGAGATGAAAGCCTAGATTTGATGTTTTGGTGAAAGAAACTTTTGTATTTCTTCATAATTGATATAAATAAAGTCCAAGACATATTCAGTGACTTGGAAATGTTCATGTTTCCATCCCCTGACTTGTCTGAAGAAAACTGGCAATAAAACTGATTATTATTTATAGGTTTTATCAAGTTTTAGATATTTGATTTCAGATTGAGATTGAGGAAGATAATTTTAGAAATTTTTATTCTTTATATTTTTTGTATTTCAGGTATTTGAAATGGCATAAAAAAATTAAAGTGTTCCAATACTTTTGGAGGGCACAGTGTCCTAACCTTCTGATGAGTGCAAAATGAGTTTGTTATTATTACTGTTTTGTTTAAGAATGTTTAATTTTCACTGTTGCTGCACTTTGTGTGAAACCAGTCATATCGTATATCATATTGATATGACAATACTGAGATATGATCATTTGGCCTTGTTGTACAGCTCTACTGTCAACTAGCTGAAAACTTTGAATATTAATTTGCATCTACATTAAAAATGCTTAAAGTGGCAGGGGGTTAAGAGGGCTGTAGTTAGGGGGGCGGGGGGGCTGAAAGGCTTTAGATCAGCTGTATACAGCAGTAAAGGTGCCTTCACATTTGCACCCATCCATCCATCCATCCATCCATCCATCCAACCATCCATTTTCTTCCGCTTTATCCAGAGTCGGGTCGCGGGGGCAGCAGCTCAAGCAAAGCCGCCCAGACCTCCCGATGCCCATTTGCACCCATTGCAAATATAAGCAGTCATTCGTTGTGGAGCCACGGAGCAATCCACGGACCCGCGTGATCAGATTTTTTTTTTTTTTGGTAAAATATGAAATAAGAAGAAATCCGCATTTCCGCGGAAAACTTACAAGTCTGGTGATGTCCAGGAGTTGCGTCTCTCAACTTCCAACGATGTCCTCACAGACAGTGAAAAAAATAAATCAATAAATCCATTCCACCTTGTCCACATTGTGCACACAGCTGAACTCCACTCTCGCTGCATGCACAGGGGTCTTTACAGGCAGCATTAGACTTATTTCCACAGCGGTCCTCAGAAAAATAAATAAATAAAAAGAGCAAAACACTGATTCATGGCCGACCAGGATGTGTCCAGTGTGTGTGTCTACTCTGACTGTGCGTGCACAGCCTGTCCACACTCACTCATCTTCAACGGTTTAGTCAAATTAAACGGGAGCCTATCCCAGCAGTCATAGGACGTGAGGCGGGGTACACCCTGGACAGGACGCCAGTCTGCTGTAGGGCCAGATATAGACAAACAAACACATTCACTACTGCACACACACACACCTACGGACAATTTAAAGTTTCCAGTCCACCTAACCTGCATGTCTTTTGAATGTGGGAGGAAGCCGGAGCACCCGGAGAGAACCAACGCAAACACAGGAAGAACATGCAAACTCCACACAGAAAGGCCACTTGTAGGAACCAATCCCATGACCTTCTTGCTGTGAGGCAACAGTGCAAACCACTAATCCACCATGTTGCCTGACTTTCCATTTGGCACAGCTACTCCATAGCTGGACAGGACACTCAGGCACCGTAATCCTTCGGAAGCGCTCCTATAAAAATTCAGTTTGATCCATAATGTAGGTTATCAGTTAAAGCTCACAGGCCCATGACATAACAGCACTCTTGAAGTCACTCTTGAGTCTTGAAATATTTGTGCAGCACACCAAGCAGTCAGTGGGAAAATAAAAAAAAGTGCCCAACGGCAATTTCTTTCAGAGTCTGCGATTTTTAGAGCAATCAGCAGATCTGTGAAGACCAATAAATCCAATAACTATGGTTAATTAGTTAAAGAAAAATCTGACTGTTCATAGAATGAAGTACTGTTTCCCTTGAATTAAATAACCTGAATGTCTTTTTGATCAAAGCGACTCCATAATCCTGTAAGATCAGATGGATATTTCCATGGAAACATCTTCATGACGTGGACCATTTATCTAAACATGATCCTGTGGTCAGTCAGTCATTTAACAACAAGCCAACGTTCTTTTACTTCCACAACGGCCCATTATCGCCTGACAGTAAGGCTCCCGTTCTGTTCCAGCCAGCATCAAAGAAAGCTTTATTGTTCCGTCTGTGTTTACGATATAATTACAAGGGGATTTATGCCAATGCTCTCCACAAGCTTTGCCTCGAGTGCTGACTTTCCACACGGTTGGGTGTCAGTGTGTGTCCTTGCACAATTGCCTGCTGCCTGCACACCTGGCACAGCAGGGGGAACAGATTAGCATGGCATATGCAGCAGTTGCTGAACGGCCTCTGCAAAATGTCTGTCTGGGGATAAGCACTAAAATGGTGGACTAATCCAGTCAGACTGCATGACACACAGACACACAAAGAACAAAAAGACACAAAGGCAAGTCAATGTGCGAACCAACACCAACCACACACAACTGCAAATTTTGTGAGTTTTATTTTTTTATGGTTATAAATCTGGCCATTTCCAAAACTTCATTGTGCTTGTGTGAAAAGCTCCTTTGTGTGTTCATTTAAATATTTAATCGTAGGTTGACAAAAGAGATTCATTTCTTTTCAGTAATGGATCACTGTTTCAGTATCACAGAGGTCTTTCAGGGCTAGATAAATTTAAATTTTCTCAGATTTTTTTCAAAGCGGTGAGCAGGGTATTGTTTTCACTGGCATGTGTGTTTCTATGTGTCAATGGGCCTCATGTATCAATGTGGCGCACTTGTAGCGTAAATTTACGGTGTAAATTTGAAGTACACCAAAGTTGCCGTGACATGTATCAAGCAGTGCGCACCTGCCCATTTCCGGCGTACGCCTTACGTGACCTTGATAAATGCGGCGGGTGAAAACAATCGTAATTATAATAAACGCCCATAATATTCAGACTCTGCTTCAGACACACCCTCATTTTACAACATGGAAGCCAGGAAGACGGCAAAGAAAAAGAACTCCACCAATCCGTCGTATTAATTGTTTTGTAGTATAATCAAAAAAGTGTTACAGTGGTCCCTCGTTTATCGCGGGAGTTAAGTAGTCAGCGTTATTTTTACAATTATTATAGACGTTTTAAAGCTGTAAACACTCTCAACATTCAAACCTTAGTAGAAAAATAAGACCAACCTGTTTTCAGGCCCAAACATTTGTTTGAGAAATAAAAATAGAACGTGTTCCTATAAATAATTATGATGGCTTTTAGAACTAACGAATTTAATTCTAATGATCAACGTACGAGGTTACACATAAGAAATTATTAATAGTGACTGACCAGTATTTCACAGTTCCTCTGATCACGCATCTTCGTCCTGACGCCGCGCCTTTTTCCTCTAACTCAAACCTCGCTGCAGGTGTCTTTGTGTAACTGCTTGCCTCTACTGGTGGTTGGCTCTCACTGCGGTATTGTATCACTTCCTGTTCCGGAGCACAGCGGTGTTTTGCTGTATCTGTTAGCTGTTTAATCTGTGCAGTTAGATTGATCTAGTTAACTAGATAACGATTTGTTTCACAGTGTAATCTTCACGTGCCTTAACTAAAGCACTCCCTCTGCTGAATCACCTCTAAATTATTTACACATTATTCACTTTGTGTGTTTATAGGAATCCGCTATCTTAGCGCAGCTACTAGCTCTTAGCCGATTTAGCATGGCGGCTTCTCCTGTCTCTCCTGCACTTTTCTGCTCTGGGTGTGAAATGTTTAGTTATTCCTCGGCCTCCTTTAGCAGTAATGGTACTTGTAATAAGTGTAGCTTATTTGTAGCTTTGGAGGCCAGGCTGGGCGAATTGGAGACTCGGCTCCGCACAGTGGAAAATTCTACAGCTAGCCAGGCCCCTGTAGTCGGTGCGGACCAAGGTAGCTTAGCCGCCGTTAGTACCCTTCCAGCAGATCCCGAGCAGCGGGGGAAAGCAGGCTGACTGGGTGACTGTGAGGAGGAAGCGTAGCCCTAAACACAAGCCCCGTGTACACCACCAACCCGTTCACATTTCTAACCGTTTTTCCCCACTCGGCGACACACCCACCGAGGATCAAACTCTGGTTATTGGCGACTCTGTTTTGAGAAATGTGAAGTTAGCGACACCAGCAACCATAGTCAATTGTCTTCCGGGGGCCAGAGCAGGCGACATTGAAGGAAATCTGAAACTGCTGGCTAAGGCTAAGCGTAAATTTGGTAAGATTGTAATTCACATCGGCAGTAATGACACCCGGTTACGTCAATCGGAGGTCACTAAAATTAATATTGAATCAGTGTGTAACTTTGCAAAAACAATGTCGGACTCTGTAGTTTTCTCTGGGCCCCTCCCCAATCAGACCGGGTAGTGACATGTTTAGCTGCATGTTCTCCTTGAATTGCTGGCTGTCTGAGTGGTGTCCAAAAAATGAGGGTGGGCTTCATAGATAATTGGCAAAGCTTCTGGGGAAAACCTGGTCTTCTTAGGAGAGACGGCATCCATCCCACTTTGGATGGAGCAGCTCTCATTTCTAGAAATCTGGCCAATTTTCTTAAATCCTCCAAACCGTGACTATCCAGGGTTGGGACCAGGAAGCAGAGTTGTAGTCTTACACACCTCTCTGCAGATTCTCTCCCCCTGCCATCCCCTCATTACCCCATCCCCGTAGAGACGGTGCCTGCTCCCAGACCACCAATAACCAGTAAAAATCTATTTAAGCATAAAAATTCAAAAAGACAAAATAATAGCACCTTCAACTGCACCACAGACTAAAACAGTTAAATGTGGTCTATTAAACATTAGGTCTCTCTCTTCTAAGTCCCTGTTAGTAAATGATATAATAATTGATCAACATATTGATTTATTCTGCCTTACAGAAACCTGGTTACAGCAGGATGAATATGTTAGTTTAAATGAGTCAACACCCCCGAGTCACACTAACTGCCAGAACCGCTCCTAGCACGGGCCGAGGCAGAGGATAGCAGCAATCTTCCATTCCAGCTTATTAATTAATCAAAACCCAGACAGAGCTTTAATTCATTTGAAAGCTTGACTCTTAGTCTTGTCCATCCTAATTGGAAGTCCCAAAAACCAGTTTTATTGGTTATTATCTATCGTCCACCTGGTCGTTACTGTGAGTTTCTCTGTGAATTTTCAGACCTTTTGTCTGACTTAGTGCTTAGCTCAGATAAGAGAATTATAGTGGGCGATTTTTAACATCCACACAGATGCTGAGAATGACAGCCTCAACACTGCAATTAATCTATTATTGGACTCAATTGGCTTTGCTCAAAATGTAAATGAGTCCACCCACCACTTTAATCATATCTTAGATCTTGTTCTGACTTATGGTATGAAAATTGAAGACTTAACAGTATTCCCTGAAAACTCCCTTCTGTCTGATCATTTCTTAATAACATTTAATTTACTCTGATGGACTACCCAGCAGTGGGGAATAAGTTCATTACACTAGAAGTCTTTCAGAAAGTGCTGTAACCTAGGTTTAAGGATATGATTCCTTCTTTATGTTCTCTAATGCCATATACCAACACAGTGCCAGAGTAGCTACCTAAACTCTGTGAGTGAGATAGAGTATCTCGTCAATAGTTTTTACATCCATATTGAAGACAACTTTGGATGCTGTAGCTCCTCTGAAAAAGAGAGCCTTAAATCAGAAGTGCCTGACTCCGTGGTATAACTCACAAACTCGCATCTTAAAGCAGATAACCCGTAAGTTGGAGAGGAAATGGCGTCTCACTAATTTAGAAGATCTTCACTTAGCCTGGAAAAAGAGTCTGTTGCTCTATAAAAAAAGCCCTCCGTAAAGCTAGGACATCTTACTACTCATCACTAATTGAAGAAATAAGAACAAACCCAGGTTTCTTTTCAGCACTGTAGCCAGGCTGCAAAGAGTCAGAGCTCTGTTGAAGCAAGTATTCCTTTAACTTTAAGCTAGTAATGACTTCATGACTTTCCCTTTGCTGATAAAATTTTAACTATTAGAGAAAAAATTACTCATAACCATCCCAAAGACAAATCGTTAATCTTTGGCTGCTTTCAGTGATGCCGGTATTTGGTTAGACTTTTTCTCTCCAATTGTTCTGTCGGAGTTATTGTCATTAGTACTCTCATCCAAACCATCAACATGTCTATTAGACCCCATTCCTACCAGGCTGCTCAAGGAAGCCCTACATTAATTAATTGCTTTGATCTTAATATGATCAATCTATCTTTATTAGTTGGCTATGTACCACAGGCTTTTAAGGTGGCAGTAATTAAACCATTACTTAAAAAGCCATCACTTGACCCAGCTATCTTAGCTAATTATAGGCCAATCTCCAACCTTCCTTTTCTCTCAAAAATTTCTTGAAAGGGTAGTTGTAAAACAGCTAACTGATCATCTGCAGAGGAATGGTCTATTTGAAGAGTTTCAGTCAGGTTTTAGAATTCACCATAGTACAGAAACAGCATTAGTGAAGGTTACAAATGATCTTCTTATGGCCTCAGACAGTGGACTCATCTCTGTGCTTGTTCTGTTAGACCTCAGTGATGCTTTTGATACTGTTGACCATAAAATTTTATTACGAGATTAGAGCATGCCATAGGTATTAAAGGCACTGCGCTGCAGTGGTTTGAATCATATTTATCTAATAGATCAGTGATTTTCAACCTTTTTTGAGCCGCTGCACCCTTTTTATATTTACAAAATCCTGCGGCACACCACTGTCATGTGTCACGTGTCACGCACCACTAACTCGACTGTCTCTACACGGTGCGTTAGCACGTTAGCAAGACGTGCGGTACAGATATGACGTAACATAGTATACTATAGTCATGGAGCAGTATATAAGAACTAGAGAGCGCAGTCCCATTGCTGCACACTAAATGAAAACGTTCCTTCATGGACAGCGACATGATGTCTCCTAACCGGCAAAATTGACGAAGTACCCGGATGTTAATGCATTTTCAATGGAGATTCGCGACTGAACACACTCAGAAAAATGCTCGCAAAATACGTGTTAAAATGCCATTTTGTCCTGGATATGGAGCCAGTAAAATTAAATTACATTAAATTATGTCAGGAAAGTATTAAATTTACTCTGACACACACACATTCTCAAATATTAGTGTTGAAAGTTACACGGATCTGTGCTGTTAAGCTACGCTGCTGGGCTGAGCTGCTGCTGTGTTCAACGCAGCGCGGCTCCTAAAACCATTACAATACTTTTATATATATGATATTTTTACACAATTATCCTTTATTGACCGAGTTTCATTCATGAAGTCAGTGGTGTGTGTGTGCACATCTCTGTGTGTGTGGCAGCACAGCGCGGGTCATTAATCTCATTATTTTAAGGTGCAAAACAAACAAAAAAAAAACTCCCCAGTCTTGTCCAACAATTTTTAGTCACTAACGACAAGAATTTTAACTAGACATTGGTCTAGCAGTGGAAAATATCAACTAGACATAAGTGAAAATAATGATCCGTGTCATCAGGCGACACAGGTACGGCAGGAGACATACAGCTGTTTATCATCCAAATATCACGGACAAAGTGACAACAATAACCAAAACCACTTACTTATGGAAGGAAATATTGTCTCCCTTGTTCCTCCGTTTGTGACTTTGCCAACATGCGCAGCTTTCCGGCATATTTCACCTGTTTCTTGACGAGACTAAGTGAACTTCTATGCACACAAATCACTAACTTGCCCGGAATTAAAATGGCGATCACGCCTCCTTGTCGGCACACGGCTCAGCGCTACTGCGCGCTTTGCTGCCATCTACTGGAATAAAAGAGCATTACACCATCTGCCACACTATTACAGCACATACACCCGATAATGGTGATATTTGATAATTGCCCACGGCACCCCTGACGATCGATCACGGCACCCTAGGGTTGAGAATCACTGTAATAGATTACAATTTGTTCATGTAAATGGGGAATCTTCTTCATAGACTAAGGTTAATTATGGAGTTCCACAAGGTTCTGTGCTAGGACCAATTTTATTCACTTTATACATGTTTCCCTTAGGCAGTATTATTAGACAGCATTGCTTAAATTTTCATTGTTACGCAGATGATACCCAGCTTTATCTATCCATGAAGCCAGAGGACCACACCAATTAGCTAAACTGCAGGATTGTCTTACAGACATAAAGACATGGATGACCTCTAATTTCCTGCTTTTAAACTCAGATAAAACTGAAGTTATTGTACTTGGCCCCACAAATCTTAGAAACATGGTGTCTAACCAGATCCTTACTCTGGATGGCATTACCCTGACCTCTAGTAATACTGTGAGAAATCTTGGAGTCATTTTTGATCAGGATATGTCATTCAATGCGCATATTAAACAAATATGTAGGACTGCTTTTTTGCATTTGCGCAATATCTCTAAAATTCGAAAGGTCTTGTCTCAGAGTGATGCTGAAAAAATAATTCATGCATTTATTTCCTCTAGGCTGGACTATGTAATTCATATTATCAGGTTGTCCTAAAAGTTCCCTGAAAAGCCTTCAGTTAATCAAAATGCTGCAGCTAGAGTACTGACGGGGACTAGAAGGAGAGAGCATATCTCACCCATATTGGCCTCTCTCTCATGGCTTCCCTGTCATTCTACAATAGAATTTAAAATTCTTCTTCTTACTTATAAGGTTTTGAATAACCAGGTCCCATCTATCTTAGGGACCTCATAGTACCATATCACCCCAATTAGAGCGCTTCGCTCTCAGACTGCAGGCTACTTGTAGTTCTAGGGTTTGTAAGAGTAGAATGGGAGGCAGAGCCTTCAGCTTTCAGGCTCTCTCCTGTGGAACCAGCTCCCAATTCAGATCAGGGGAGACAGACACCCTCTCTAGTTTAAGATTAGGCTTAAAACTTTCTTTTTGCTAAAGCTTATAGTTAGGGCTGGATCAGGTGACCCTGAACCATCCCTTAGTTATGCTGCTATAGACTTAGACTGCTGGGGGGGTTCCCATGATGCACTGAGTGTTTCTTTCTCTTTTTGCTCTGATGCACCACTCTGCATTTAATCATTAGTGATTGATCTCTGCTCCCCTCCACCGCATGTCTTTTTTCCTGGTTCTCTCCACTCAGCCCAACCAGTCCCAGCAGAAGACTGCCCCTCCCTGAGCCTGGTTCTGCTGGAGGTTCTTCCCTGTTAAAAGGGAGGTTTTCCTTCCCACTGTCGCCAAGTGCTTGCTCACAGGGGGTCGTTTTGACCCGCTGGGGTTTTTCTGTAATTATGTATGGCCTTGCCTTACAATATAAAGCGCCTTGGGGCAACTGTTTGTTGTGATTTGGCGCTATATAATAAAATTGATTGATTTGATTTGAAGTGAAGGACACAGTTGTGGGTAGTTGTTGGCGCTCTTTTTTCTTCTGGTCCTGAAGATTCTTATAAACAGACATGCAGAACACAATGCACTGTAAAATAAAAAAAAAAAAAGCATGCAAAAGTGGACTAAAAAAATCCGCGAAACGGCGAGGCCGCGAAAGGTGAAGCGAGGGACCACTGTATTCTCTTTTCACGTCAGTAATTCTTGACATGTGGATATTTGCTCCCTCAATTAATAAGACATGCCTAATTTTTCAGATTCCTTTATTTTTTAAATGTATTTCTTTTATTGTAACAAACGAATGGAGAACACAAAACCTGATTGCAGCACGGGCGAAGGGAATGACAACGCTACAGTTGTAATTATCAGTTTCATAGTCTAAAACGATCACACCACATAAAGTTAAGCTCAGCGCTGCTCTGGCTCCAGGCTCTGGAGAAAAAGGCAAGCAACGCTTTCTTTGCGGTCAGCGCTGTGGCCACGGATCGTGCTTGATAGACCAACAATTTGTATTAATTATTATGTAGTATAATCAGGAAAGTGTTATTTATGTAACATATGCATTGATTTGTATAATGGCACTGTTTATCATGTTGATCATTTACATTTTTATGTGGATTCCAGTGCTGGTTCATTTTGGTGTATAATTTACGCCACCTCTCGACCTGGTGTATATTTTCAGCGCAGCGTACGCCAACGACCACACTGATAAATGCCAAGTAGCGCAGCCGTTTTGGCGTACACCCTTATACGCTCAAATATCGCGTACGCACATTGATACATGAGGCCCAATGTGTGTAAATTAAAAAAAAAGGTAGGATGGACTTCCTTCAAACTTTGTGGGAATTGTACTTCGATACATATCTAGAGGTGATTAGATTTTGGAATAGTTTGGTCAAATTTCAAACATCAGGGAAAACATGGATGAAAAGAAGCCTAGAAGGATCTGAAGCATATATTGATCAAAAATATGTGATTGATTGGTATGAATGACTTCATAATGACGTCTCATAGGAGTCATATAATGAAGTCATACAGAGTTAAATGAGAGCACTGCACTCAAAGAGCGCAAACCTCTGCCAACACTAGTTGACAATTCCACAAAATTTTACCTTGTAAAAAATTTTCAAGGTCAAAGTTCTGTTAGAAGTGGCTTTAGCCTATGTTTTCACCCTTGTTTGTTTGTTTGTGAACAGCCTGTAACCCACAGTTTTTCCATATATCATTATGAAATTTTTCAGAGGATTCATATCCTAATAAGCAACAACTGATTCAGTTTTCAAGGTCATAGATCAAAGGTCAGGCAGCACGGTGGCTTAGTCGTTTGTACTGTTGCCTCACAGCAAGAAGATCATGGGATCGATTTGCACCTGTGACCTTTCTATGTGGAATTTGCATGTTCTCCCAACATTAATCAGATGTGCCCCAATCACTCTCATATTTCTTTTTTTTTTTTTTTTTTTTTTTTTTTTTTTAATATTATTTCATTCATTTAAAAGAAAAACAGAAAAGCAAAAAACAAAAGCACCACAATACCAGAATGAAAAGGAGCAGAAAGAAGAACAAGTCTTATGATTTCTGCCCCTTTTAACAATACAATCTTTCAATATACAGCATCATAGTCAACATTATTTAACAGATTGCATTTCTTTAACTTGTCACATACCACTGACCCATTTCATAATTATGACCATTAATTAATAGATTACATCACTGACAGGTTATATTTAAACTTAAGACACTCCAAACATTATTAACAGTTTACTTTTTTTTTTTTTTTTTTACTTTCTTGCAGCCCACTGACTTACTTCATAATTTCATACTTACTTAATACATCTAATTTAATATGTTTTTTAAATAATTTAAGTGACCTTAATTCTTTAATTTCTTTATTAAGATTGTTCCATAATTTGAAAGTGAGGTGCTGACTGGCACTCACTATCACCTGACAAAGCTTGATCCGGATTGTGGATTTTGTGGACATTTGAATTTAATTTTGAAAAGCCCATTTGGTATACATTTTGAATTATATCTCAATCAAAAGTGCCTCAATCACTCTCATTTTTCTGTTATGGATTCGCCTACACCACCAGAATTGGATGGAGGTTCCAATTTGATGCCCGTTTGTCTATCTTCCAGTTATCAGTTGGAAGCCAATTGCCAAAAAGCAATGACAAATGGTGCATAGCAGAGATAACCAATGTTCTGTGAAAATTATCTGAAAAAGAATGTTGTGAAAGTGTTGGAACACGGACCCACAACAGGGGGCGCAATGAACGGACAATGGAGAAAGTAAATAATAAGTTTTACTGTTGTGAAAATGCACAACCAATACAACAATTGACAATTTGGGTTTACACCGAATTCCACTGGTGTCGTGTGGGCAGGCTCGAAGGTAGGAGACGTCCGTCCAAGTCGAGCCGGAACCACCCAGATTTCCCCTGCCACCGAACCCTGGAAATACTGGAACCGCCAAGTCCCGAATTCCCAGGTGGCCACTGCCTCCGCTCGTCGGATCCGGTACTGCTGGCAAGAGAACAAACACACAGGTGTGGATGCGGCTGCACCCAGTACACAGAGAGGGAAGAAGCTGACTCCACCTCACGTCAATACTGCAGAAAGGTGAGTACTTCTCCAAGCAATTTAGCTCACAATAATCAGCTGTCCTGCAAAGGTTTAACAATCTTTTAGCCAGTTAATCAGAATATTAATGCAGAGAACGTTACCTTTAACGTAAGGCGGCAGCGCCCTCTGGTGCCTGGAGCCCGCACTCCAGGCAGGGCGCCCTCTGGTGGTGGTGGGCCAGCAGTACCTCCTCTTCAGCGGCCCACACAACAAAGAATGCAGAAACTGAAAAAAGTTGAAAAAAAACCCCCACCACAAAACAACTTTAATTCGATACATTTGATCACATCTAATTTAGCCACTTCTGGCATAACTTTGACCGTGAAATTTCTTTCCAAGGTAAAAATTTGTGGAATTAGAAACTAGTGTTGGTGGAGGTTTGTGCTCTACGAACAAGATGCTCTAGTTCTATGTTGAAAATGTGTCCTAAATCCATTCATCTATGCTGTATCACAGTCAGCTGTGCTCCTTAACAGCTACATGTGGCCTGCAGGTGTATTTCATCCATCCTGATCAGAGGATTAGCTGTTCTCTTTAGCCGTCTTATGGGTGTGACCTTTTCCACCGTACAGAAGGGGCAAATAATTCTTTATTTTCTCGCTGCTGTACTTTATTCTGTCCTTTTTTGTCCTCCCCCGCAACAGAAAATATGCTGCAGCACACCAAAGCTCCAGTCGATTCCAGTTGCAGAGTCATACATCATATTTTGAGCGTATGGATTTCTAATATCGCACTACAGCAGTCAAGATGATGTAACAGATATGAATTCTGAGCATATATCAAATAGATTCCTTCAGGATATTCAATATGGCTGCCCTGAGACATTTTGTCAGATTATTAAAATAGATAACCTCATATACTTTGAATTACAAAGTGAAATATCAAAGGTACTGTTTGGGGTAATTAAGGGCGGGGTGGCTCCATTAATGACTCTTTGAGAGAAGAAAGAATTGTGAAGACTGTGGCTCTCTTATTCAGTAGGACATTCCCACTGCTGCCATTCTGTTCTCTGGATGAAATGACCAAGGCTTTGCTTCAGGAAAACCAAGTACACTTTATTCCACACTTGCTGTTTCATGCCCCTGCAGCCACTTCGAGAGAAGCCAGTGTTTTATTGTTTAAGCAGAGACACAACAAGCCCCCTACCACATTCTCTTTGCGGCCAGATTTGTTGGAGACCCAGGAAGTCTTCGTTGTTCTGGGCCATCGTGGTTAAATCGTTGACCCATAATGCCGTTACCCACCAGGACATTGTTGCTTGCTGCTTGTAATTGGTAGTAATTGGTGCTGACATGCACAAAGAGTTATTTTCAGATTTTTTGTGGCCAAAGTCTGACCATGTCAAAGTTTAGCTGCACCACTACTGGGAGAGATGATTGTGAAGGATCTCCAGTCTCAGTCCATAGTGAAAGATCAAGGTTTCCAAGGATTTGTTAGAGCGCTTGACCCATATATAAACTCCCAGGAAGAAAGAAAACTGACAGAGATCCATGTTGTAAAGATGTTTGTTGAATGCAAAGGTAAAGGGCATCTTTGCAAAATGCTTGTTGTACTTGTGTCTACAACTGGTTCAAAATGCTCCTGCCAGACGTTTTTGAATGAATGAATGAATTAATGAATGACTTTTATTCAGCATGCACAGATAAAATCTCTCATTTACAAAACAAGTCAAGAGAAAACAAAAATTAAAAACATATAGAACAAAACTCAAACAATTTACCAATTTAGTGCAGCTGAAAGGGTGTGGACAGAAGCAAAAGCTTAAAACGCCCACCCCGTACATCAATTTCTGTGTACAAACAAAATAAACATAAAAAAATTACCAGTCAGCAATGTAACACAGTGAAACATACAAAGTAATACAACAGACAAACAAAAATAGCCACAGTCAATTTACTTAATTACAAACTATAACAAGTTAATGTATTATTTTTATACAGTCTTTTAAAACAAGCCAATGTACTGGATACCTTAATACAATCCAAACAGTCATTCCACACTCTAACACCCTTTACAGAAATGCAATGACCTTTAGCTGTAGTTCTAGCACTAGTTTAGAAACTAGTGCTGTTTGTTTTTGTACGTTTCTCTTAAGATTCTTGAGCCGTTTACCGGAGGGGGAGGTGTCTGTCCTCTGTGAGTTTGACAGGTGGACCAGCCAAACTGTACACCTGACACTGTCCCTGGAGCAGGACACACCCAGCGGGGCCAGGCACTTGACACCAGAAGCGACAGCTGCTTGTATCTCCTTCCCACCGCACTGGCTGTAGTGAGCCCCAGCAAAAAATAAAAATAAAAATCATTTTTGTGATAATTGGGTTTGAGATCAAGATTTCCTGCAGTAATTGCTTAAACTGAAAAAATATATATCATGACTGATATTCACATTTTGTGAGTCCCACATTCACATTTTGGGAGATAATTTTTCAGTATTCACATTTTGCAATTAACTGTTTGCAGATAGTTCACAATTTGAAGCTGATTCACGTTTTGGGGATTAAGATAGTACAAAAAAAACCTGTCAGCATTAGGGGGACAGGTACCTTCCCAAAAGATGAACAAGACAGACTACCACGAGGAATGACCACCATGAAGCGAGACTGACTGGCAAGGCCATTCACTATTTTCATGCCAAATTTGGAGACAAACTTTGAAAAATTACAACCAGGAAATTTGTTTTGTTTATTTTAGTGGTTGACATTCCTTTGACCTTGAGCTTTTTCCTTTTGTTTGCTGAAAGGTATAGGAAAGCTATATGTGACATTGCAAGAGTCTGCATTGATGACTTTCATGGTTTTTCCACACCCTTAAAATGATTTTTAACTTTTCAGGTTTTATCATGATGATGCCATAACTTTCAAAGTTTTTGTGTAGGCTCTCAGATGTCCAGGTGGTTTCCATAGTAGAGAAGCTTGAATCTTCGAGTGGACTGTCTGACTCTTGTAGAGACAAGAGTCAGACAGAAGTTAGACTTCCAGAGCAAGAATTTTAGCTGAGGAAGCTTCTGCGATTTGAAGCGAAACGTCCTCGCGTCAAGCAACCCAGTCCAGTCGAAGATTCAAGCTTCTCTACTATAACTTTCAAAGATTGTATTTTCTGGATCCTCTCATCAAGCCCTTTTGATTTTGTGTATTACATGACATGTTTCACTGTAATCTGAAATTTGACCGGTTTACATCACCTTTGACCTTAAGTAAACCCTGATGGTCCAGGTTGATCACTCATCCCAAGTAATGGCTTATGGACAAGGCCATTCACTGTTTTCATGCCAAATTTGGAGGCACACTTAGAAAAATGTTGACCAGGAAAGTTGTCTGGTTGAATTTAGAGTTTGACCATGACCTTTGACCTTGAGTTTGTCCTGTTATGTGCTGAAAGGTATCTTGCTCGGACTGCTATATGTGAAGTTGTAAGAGTCTGCTATGTAAACTGTGCTGCACAGTGAGTTAAAGGTGAAAAATGCAGTGATTACAAACATACTGAGTAACATATCTTACTTCGTTTTGACAAGAGAATCTTGGCTGTTGATAGTCACTGGATGTTGTATAAAGTTGTTCAAAGATACATAAAATGTTAAAATAGCATTTGTTAGCTAATGCAAGGTGTAATTTCTTTAATAAAATTTAGATTTTTTTTTTTTTTTTTTTGTCTGTCAATATGTCAGTCTCTGTGAACAACATCCAACAGGATAGATCCAGTAGTACTGGTTAGTTGAGTGGCACCATGTACAGTCCAAGAATTTCATATCTTAATTGCAGGTAGGTGAGAGCAAAAATGACAGTACACACAGGTTTCTGCAGTCTTGTTTACTGACATGGTTGCAATGTATTCCAATATTTATAGTATTTATTGCATCCCTACTGTTTAGTATGTGTGCTCAAAAGGTACCTTGGTGGCAGAATTTGACATTTTTTTTTTGGGGGGGGGGGGCATTTTCAGGGAATGAATAATGCAAAAACTTTTATTTCACTACGAGCTGAGTTACCCGTTGTATGCATGGGTAATGGAGAGGAATTGTAGCCATGCAATACAAAATCAGTTGCCAGCTTCAAAAAGTAAGGATCTATGATGTACGAGTAGAGCTTTAAATCAAATCAAATAAATTTTATTTATATAGCGCCAAATCACAACAAACAGTTGCCCCAAGGCGCCTTATATTGGAAGGCAAGGCCATACAATAATTACGGAAAAACCCCAACGGTCAAAACGACCCCCTGTGAGCAAACACTTGGCAACAGTGGGAAGGAAAAACTCCCTTCTAACAGGAAGAAACCTCCAGCAGAACCAGGCTCAGGGAGGGGCAGTCTTCTGCTGGGACTGGTTGGGGCTGAGGGAGAGAACCAGGAAAAAGACATGCTGTGGAGGGGAGCAGAGATCGATCACTAATGATTAAATGCAGAGTGGTGCATACAGAGCAAAAGAGAAAGAAACACTCAGTGCATCGTGGGAACCCCCAGCAGTCTAAGTCTATAGCAGCATAACTAAGGGATGGTTCAGGGTCACCTGATCCAGCCCTAACTATAAGCTTTAGCAAAAAGGAAAGTTTAAGCCTAATCTTAAAAGTAGAGAGGGTGTCTGTCTCCCTGATCTGAATTGGGAGCTGGTTCCACAGGAGAGGAGCCTGAATGCTGAAGGCTCTGCCTCCCATTCTACTCTTACAAACCCTAGGAACTACAAGTAAGCCTGCAGTCTGAGAGCAAAGCGCTCGATTGGGGTGATATGGTACTATGAGGTCCCTAAGATAAGATGGGACCTGATTATTCAAAACCTTATAAGTAAGAAGAAAATTTTAAATTCTATTCTAGAATTAACAGGAAGCCAATGAAGAGAGGCCAATATGGGTGAGATATGCTGTCTCCTTCTAGTCCCTGTCAGCACTCTAGCTGCAGCATTTTGAATTAACTGAAGGCTTTTCAGGGAACGTTTAGGACAACCTGATAATGAATTACAATAGTCCAGCCTAGAGGAAATAAATGCATGAATTAGTTTTTCATTATTACTCTGAGACAAGACCTTTCTAATTTTAGAGATATTGCGCAAATGCAAAAAAGCAGTCCTACATATTTGTTTAATATGCACATTGAATGACATATCCTGATCAAAAATGACTCCAAGATTTCTCACAGTATTACTAGAGGTCAGGGTAATGCCATCCAGAGTAAGGATCTGGTTAGACACCATGTTTCTAAGATTTGTGGGGCCAAGTACAATAACTTCAGTTTTATCTGAGTTTAAAAGCAGGAAATTGGAGGTCATCCATGTCTTTATGTCTGTAAGACAATCCTGCAGTGTAGCTAATTGGTGTGTCCTCTGGCTTCATGGATAGATAAAGCTGGGTATCATCTGAGTAACAATGAAAATTTAAGCAATGCTGTCTAATAATACTGCCTAAGGGAAACATGTATAAAGTGAATAAAATTGGTCCTAGCACAGAACCTTGTGGAACTCCATAATTAACCTTAGTCTGTGAAGAAGATTCCCCATTTACATGAACAAATTGTAATCTAGTAGATAAATATTATTCAAAACCACCGCAGCGCAGTGCCTTTAATACTATTGCATGCTCTAATCTCTGTAATAAAATTTTATGGTCAACAGTATCAAAGCATCACTGAGGTCTAACAGAACAAGCACAGAGATGAGTCCACTGTCGGAGGCCATAAGAAGATCATTTGTAACCTTCACTAATGCTGTTTCTGTACTATGATGATTCTAAAACCTGACTGAAACTCTTCAAATAGACCATTCCTCTGCAGATGATCAGTTAGCTGTTTTACACTACCCTTTCAAGAATTTTGGAGAGAAAAGGAAGGTTGGAGATTGGCCTATTATCAGCTAAGATAGCTGGGTCAAGTGATGGCTTTTTAAGTAATGGTTAATTACTGCCACCTTAAAAGCCTGTGTACATAGCCAAATAATAAAGATAGATTGATCATATTTAAGATCGAAGCATTAATTATGGTAGGACTTCCTTGAGCAGCCTGGTAGGAATGGGGTCTAATAGACATGTTGATGGTTGGAGGAAAGCAACTAATGAAAATACTCAGACAGAACAATCGGAGAGAAAGAGTCTAACCAAATACCGGCATCACTGAAAGCAGCCAAAGATAATGATACGTCTTTGGGATGGTTATGAGGAATTTTTTCTCTAATAGTTAAAATTTTATTAGCAAAGAAAGTCATGAAGTCATTACTAGTTAAAGTTAAAGGAATACTCGGCTCAATAGAGCTCTGGACTCTTTGTCAGCCTGGCTACAGTGCTGAAAAGAAACCTGGGGTTGTTCTTATTTTCTTCAATTAGTGAGAGTAGTAAGATGTCCTAGCTTTACGGAGGGCTTTTTTATAGAGCAACAGACTCTTTTTCCAGGCTAAGTGAAGATCTTCTAATTAGTGAGATGCCATTTCCTCTCCAATTTACGGGTTATCTGGTTTAAGCTGCGAGTTTGGGAGTTATACCACGGAGTCAGGCACTTCTGATTTAAAGCTCTCTTTTTCAGAGGAGCTACAGCATCCAAAGTTGTCTTCAATGAGGATGTAAAACTATTGACGAGATACTCTATCTCACTTACAGAGTTAGGTAGCTACTCTGCACTGTGTTGGGATATGGCATTAGAGAACATAAAGAAGGAATCATATCCTTAAACCTAGTTACAGCGCTTTCTGAAATACTTCTAGTCTAATGAAACTTATTCCCCACTGCTGGGTAGTCCATCAGAGTAAATGTAAATGTTATTAAGAAATGATCAGACAGAAGGGAGTTTTTCAGGGAATACTGTTAAGTCTTCAATTTCCATACCATAAGTCAGAACAAGATCTAAGATATGATTAAAGTGGGGGGTGGACTCATTTACATTTTGAGCAAAGCCAATTGAGTCTAATAATAGATTAAATGCAGTGTTGAGGCTGTCATTCTCAGCATCTGTGTGGAGTGTTAAAATCGCCCACTATAATTATCTTATCTGAGCTAAGCACTAAGTCAGACAAAAGGTCTGAAAATTCACAGAGAAACTCACAGTAACGACCAGGTGAACGATAGATAACAACAAATAAAACTGGTTTTTGGGACTTCCAATTTGGATGGACAAGACTAAGAGTCAAGCTTTCAAATGAATTAAAGCTCTGTCTGGGTTTTTGATTAATTAATAAGCTGGAATGGAAGATTGCTGCTAATCTCCGCCTCGGCCCGTGCTACGAGTATTCTGGCATTTAGTGTGACTCGGGGGTGTTGACTGCATTTAAACTAACATATTCATCCTGCTGTAACCAGGTTTCTGTAAGGCAGAATAATCAATATGTTGATCAATTATTATATCCATTTACTAACAGGGACTTAGAAGAGAGAGACCTAATGTTTAATAGACCACATTTAACTGTTTAGTCTGTGGTGCAGTTGAGGTGCATATTATTTTTTCTTTTTGAATTTTTATGCTTAAATAGATTTTTGCTGGTTATTGGTGGTCTGGGAGCAGGCACCGTCTCTACGGGGATGGGGTAATGAGGGGATGGCAGGGGGAGAGAAGCTGCAGAGAGGTGTGTAAGACTACAACTCTGCTTCCTGGTCCCAACCCTGGATAATCACGGTTTGGAGGATTTAGAAAATTGGCCAGATTTCTAGAAATGAGAGCTGCTCCATCCAAAGTGGGATGGATGCCGTCTCTCCTAACAAGACCAGGTTTTCCCCGAAGCTTTTGCCAATTATCTATGAAGCCCACCTCATTTTTGGACACCACTCAGACAGACAGCAATTCAAGGAGAACATGTGGCTAAACATGTCACTCCCGGTCCGATTGGGGAAGGACCCAGAGAAAACTACAGAGTCCGACATTGTTTTTGCAAAGTTACACACCGATTCAATGTTAATTTTAGTGACCTCCGATTGGCGTAACCGGGTGTCATTACTGCCGACGTGAATTACAGTCTTACCAAATTTACGCTTAGCCTTTAGCCAGCAGTTTCAAATTTCCTTCAATGCCGCCTGCTCTGGCCCCGGAAGACAATTGACTATGGTTGTTGGTGTCGCTAACTTCACATTTCTCAAAACGAGTCGCCAATAACCAGAGTTTGATCCTCGGTGGGTTGTCGCCGAGTGGGAAAAAACGGTTAGAAATGTGAAACGGGTTGGCGGTGTACACGGGGCTTCTGTTAGGGCTACGCTTCCTCCTCACAGTCACCCAGTCAGCCTGTTTTCCTGGCTGCTCGGGATCTGCTGGAAGGGAACTAACAGTGGCCTAAGCTACCTTGGTCCGCACCGACTACAGGGGCCTGCTAGCTGTAGAATTTTCCACTGTGCGGAGCCGAGTCTCCAATTCGCCCAGCCTGGCCTCCAAAGCTACGAATAAGCTACACTTATTACAAGTACATTACTGCTAAAGGAGGCCGAGGAATAACTAAACATTTCACACCCAGAGCAGAAAAGTGCAGGAGAGACAGGAGAAGCCGCCATGCTAAATCGGCTAAGAGCTAGTAGCTGCGCTAAGCTAGCGGATTCCTAAAAACACACAAAGTGAATAATGTGTAAATAATTTAGAGGTGATTCAGCAGAGGGAGTGCTTTAGTTAAGGCACGTGAAGATTACACTGTGAACAAATCGTTATCTAGTTAACTAGATCAATCTAACTGCGCAGATTAAACAGCTAACAGATACAGCAAAACACTGCTGTGCTCCGGAACAGGAGAAGACACTTTAAGACACTTTATGAACTTCCTGAACCAAGAAAGGTACAATTTTGAAAGGTTTGACCAGCGGACATTAGGAGGCCTTGCCAGATTTCACAGCAACAGATCCCACAGAGTCAAACAAAGAGCCAGACGATATAAAATGTTTGTTAAAACGATTCAACATCTACATCCTATCATAGACAGGAACAGTATCCTTTAAAACATAAATAGTAGAACCTGAGAGCTTTTTACTCACCGAGAGAGATTTAATAACATTTCAAAATTTCCATCATAGTACCAATTTGTAGTGAAGCCTCTTGCATGTCTTTTTAACCTCACAGCAGAAAAGAATGAAATTCCTTGGTTTCAAATATTTATATCAAACCTTACATGAATACTTTAAAATTTTGAAGAAGAGCCTACAAAAGAGAGAGAAAAAAAACTTGGGTTTCTGCAACTCTAGATACCAAAATTGTAAAATTATTCCTACAAAGTGTTGACATCCCACTGTCAGTTATACTCTCAGGGTGGCCTGCTCTGGCCACCCGAAGATCCAGCATTAATTTCACTAAGCGCTTTTAAATCCAAATTGAGAGCACTTGAGTCCAGCTCCATAATATGCACTTGCTTTTATAGTATGCTTGTAATTAAAATTTTTATGATCTTTTCATTTGCCTTTTGTTTGTGTCTGTGTAAGCGTGTAACTGTGCTTTGTATTTGCTGCTGTTTATCTTGGCCAGGACGTTCTTGGAAAAGATGTTCTTAATCTTAATGGGAGTATTTTAGTTAAATTATATATATATATATATATATATTAAAAAAAACTAAAAGTTACTCACAGGATTTGAACCCACAAGGTTCTAACTGAAAGACAAGCACTTTACTGCTACACTACAGATATAATTAAACAGTAGGGATGTAAAATACCTAAACTCAAGAAAGACAGAAACGTATTTATTTAAAATAAATAAATAAATAAAACGAAACGATATGTAAAAGAGGAAGTAAATTTATGAGCTATTTTCCGGCCTAACCCCCCGAATATTGGCCGATGTTAAACTACACAAGAGGTAAGTTGGAGCAAACTTTGCCACAAAGAAATCTGTGCTGGACTGATTCTGTCTGCTTGTCTTGATCAGCGATTGGACACAAACACTTCAAGTTCAGTGGCTGAGAAAAAAGGGGGCTGGAGATATTATCATACTGTACAAACGCCGTAAAATACGCGCGTCGTGAAGTGCACAGACGGGCGTATTTTGCGCGCGTTGTGTGCATCTGAACGGAGTTTTTTACTGCGTTTTTTAAGGGCTCCATTGCGGCGTAAAAAACGGCGTATTGATTGACAAATTACGGTGCATTTAACGGCGTCGTCTTTAATTACAGCGTAAAAAGCACCGTAATAACTGATCAAACGGCGTTTTTTACGGCGTTTTTTGGTGAAACGCGACTGAAAGTGGCGTCATTGTGGCATGGATGGATTTCCATAGGTGCGCTCCTGGAAAGCTCGTGTATTTAGGCTACACCGTTGTAAGAGACTGACTGAGTAAGAGTAAAGAGTGATGACAGTATTTTTTTAATTATTATTTGAACGTATAGACCCTCAGTCAAGTGATCTCCTGCATACCACACAGAGCCGGTGTTCTGTCGAGATGAAGTGCGCCAACTTTCGACACTCTGAGCTGTGACGTACCTTCGTGTTGTCCAATAGGAACGACGCGTCGGGCCAAAACACGGAAGACTCATGGCAGAAACCACTGATCTGTACAAAATGGATTGGACCAATCCGATTGGTGCAGAAACCACTGATATGTACAAAATATTAACGTGTGACAGGACTGCTCATTTAGAGAGCAGTTTTCTGAAGAAAAATCATTGGAAATGTTTTTTTGTTGTTGTTTGTTACCTCAAAATTTCTGATTACTGTAAAAAAAAAGTTTAGAACACTTGTAATTAAATTAGGTAAATAAATCAATAAATGATTCTTTAGAAACCTTTCATCTGTAAATTAAAACCACCTGTTTTTTCATATTAGATAATTTCTTGTTTAACATAAGGAACCTCAGACATTTATTTTTAGACAAATAAAATAACATGGAAACTTGTATATTTTTTAAGTCCGTAAGATTATATCTCATTTCAACCATAAAAACAAACACTAAATAAATACAAATGTTTATTATAAATGCAAAAGGAAATAATTTAACAATGACTGCAGTGTGATTGTAAAGTAGGATTTCTGTGACATAAACCTCATGATGAATTTTTTTATAGTCATTTAAACTTGTAATTTCGTCAAAATATGTAATTGCCTTTAATGTTATCAGGACAGAGTAATTTTTAAAATAAGAATTTGAGCACAATAAGTGGAGAGCTTCTACTTGTGCAAATGTCTTTTGACTTTGATTCGTGGACATTTTTAATGATCCGTTCATTTATTGTTAAAATATAAAATGAAACCGCTTTTTTAAAAATAATAAAATAGTTTCTGTTCAAAGAGCCTTTTATTTAGAAGCAGGTGTTCTGCTGGATTCTCGGGACCAGATGAAGGTCTCTTCTGCAGCTTTGAACTCTGGTGGTGTTGCTGAAAAGCAGAGATGTTTTCTTTCAACTGGACTTCGCGGTGTTCAGCTCATCAATGGAAGTTTGGTTGTCTGCACAGTAAATGTTCCTGACTGGGACAAACAAAAATATTTCTTTAAATATAAAGAAACACTAAACAGTTTATACATTAAAAAAGGTGGGGGGGGGAACAGCAAAAAATGATGGAAAAAACACCAGAAAAAATAAATTATTTAAAGTTGAGCTTCTGTGGTGTCTGAAAAAAGATGTAGCTTTATTTGGTAAAAATAAAAATTACAAATACAAATTAAAGTGTTCACTCAGATCAACTGTGCTAAAAGGCTAAGCTAACATTAGCCGATCATTAAACCTTCACAGTTCAGTAAACGTCACATTTTATTTTTACATTATTCTCACCTCAGTAAAGCTGCAGAACTAAACTCCGTTGGGCAAACTGGGACTTCGCATATATCCAGAAAGTGGGAGATTTCGGACTGAGTGGGTTTGCTCCATCACCCCGGCGGCCTGGATCGCTCTGCCCAGTGATGATGCCTGAAGGCCGGCTTCTCCGTGCGGGTCGGCCCGCTGTCGCGGTTCAATCGATATCCCACCAAGTCGTCGGTCCTCCCTCGGTCAGCGTCACTCCGAAAAGTAGCTGAAAAAAGCTTCTCCCAGCAGGGTGATGGGAGAATCGTTCTACTGCTGTTTTTTAAAGGTTTTTTTGTGGTTCAGGCGACCGAAGTTCAAGATGGCGATTGCTGAACTTTTTTCAGATTGTGGAAACAGCCAGAGTGTGATGTAGCAATCTCTGCCCCCTTGCCGCTTCCAAAGCGACGCGTCTGACGTCACGACGCGTTGGAAACGCACCGCCCTCTGCCGCACTGACAAGCGCAACCCTCAACCTATCAAATCCCTAGAACACAGACACACGTCATATCCGTTTGTTTTAAAATTAATTACTTTAGTTAATTAATTTGGTTTATTTGTTAAATATGTGATATTATTGAATAACTAATATTTTGCTATATTTTCCAGTATTTCTTTTTTATTTTTTTGATAACTCTAACATCCAAGGGGGCGAGGTTGATGACGTGAGGGGGCGTCGCCCCCAAACGCCCCCTCGTGGCGCCGGCTATGCTCCTGCAGATGCTGTTAAAACGTAAATATTATTTTTGATTGATTAATAGAGGGGCTTTACTGAACATGTACAAATTGTATGTAAGACAACAGGATCTTAATAATTAATTAAGTGGTAAATTACTGCATTTATATAGCGCTTTTTCACCTGCATCAGACACTCAAAGCGCTTTACATGTCAATCCCTCACATTCACCCCCGTGTCAGGCTGCTGTCATGCAAGGCCCCCACAACACACTGGAACAACTAGGGGATTAAGGACCTTGCCCAAGGGCCCTCAGTGACTTTCCAGTCAGGCTGGGATTTGAACCAAGGATCCTCTGGTCTCAAGCCCAACGCTTTAACCACTAGACCATCACAAGTCTGACGTGTGGTTTGAAAATATCAGCCCAGCTTCAGTTTCAATACGGAACACTACTGGCCAGTAGATGGTAGTAGAGACCTTGAAAACTTGCAAACACAAAATTCTAGATAATCTGTGTTGCTACTTGCTACGTGTAAGATGCATGGAATTTAATAAAAGCAAACAAACACAATAACAACGTCTATAAACCCAGAGAATATATTCACGTGAGTTTTAGGCACTAGAGTTTAATGCTGTTGTCCTGATCAGAGTGTCTGAAATGCATTTCTCCTGTCGTGAACGTACTGAGATTACCGTACTGAGATTACCCTATTCCATAATGCACCAGGACACAGCATGCCCACACTAAAACCTTAAAAATTAGCAGATTACTTTAAAACTAAAGTATATATTTGATATTTTCACTTTATAAAACTTCAGAAGTGACGTTAATTTAAATAACTTGTCTGAAATAAGGTTGGTTAAAATTTGAACCATAAGTTAAAAATGTATGCCTCTGGATGACTTGGGTGATATTGGCCGTATATCAGTTTGGTGACGAGCTCTCTTTTACCTGCAGAGGATAGAGTGGTTTCTCGTAGAAACAGCTGTCCTCTGTTTGCAGAGGGTAGAACTACACATCTGTTCACTTTTGTTTACCATGTTAACGGTCTAAAAGTTATCAGACAAAAAATTTCTCGGAGATAATTAGTCCGATAAATGTTTTCAAAGTTATCTGAAACGATAATCTGATAATGAAAACTTTATCCTTGATAATTATCGGTTATCGGATTATCGGGAACTGTGTCCACCAATGTCAGTGACACATATTGACTGCTAGACCCATCCTGTACAGTAGTTGGTGCTGTGTACCACAAAAAGTTCTAATCCACCTTAGTAGAAGAAGAAAAATGTTTGACAGATTTGAAACTGAACATGTTGTCTGAACCACAGACTCCAAATGACACCAAAGTTATATTGTCGAGTAAATGACCATATTTTATGCCAGAAATGAGGTCCAGGTTGTTAAAAGTGGCATTTCTCCTTTAATTTGCCTTATATATATATATATATATATATATATATATATATATATATATATATATATATATATATATATATATATATGTGTGTGTGTGTGTGTTTCTCCAGTGATTTTAAACGAGCAGGCAGCTGTTGATTCATGAGATATAACGTGATGATGCTCAGGCTGAAAGAAATACAGGTAATTTGCTCCTGCTCTGTTCTGTATAAAACCTGTGTAACCTCTTAATTTTACTTTCTGAAGAACTTATTTTTAAACAATCTCTTAATTTTGCCGTCTGACACCAGTGACACAACTTTAGATAAATAAATCTAAAGTGATCTTTCTTAAACTGAAACTGAAAGCAAATCTCTACAACTTGACATAAAATCATTAAATATATAAAATCCAGCTTCCTGATGAAGTGGTGTAGAGGAGGATTTTCTTAAAAAGAAGACCTGAAAGTTCAGCTACAATTTGACAGAAAGTACTGTACATTTGAGATGAAAGCCTAGATTTGATGTTTTGGTGAAAGAAACTTTTGTATTTCTTCATAATTGATATAAATAAAGTCCAAGACATATTCAGTGACTTGGAAATGTTCATGTTTCCATCCCCTGACTTGTCTGAAGAAAACTGGCAATAAAACTGATTATTATTTACAGGTTTTATCAAGTTTTAGATATTTGATTTCAGATTGAGATTGAGGAAGATAATTTTAGAAATTTTTATTCTTTATATTTTTTGTATTTCAGGTATTTGAAATGGCATAAAAAAAATTAAAAGTGTTCCAATACTTTTGGAGGGCACAGTGTC